>NC_053488.1:43813827-44146987 GCF_015227805.2 Hirundo rustica
TTCTAAACACACATAAATGTAGCAGGTTTTGCACATGTATTTCACAGAACTTCACATCACTCCTTTCTGTAATCATCACCTCAGTACACAGTTGGTGCTCACCTGAAGAATGCTTGTGTCCATTCTTTTGAAACTTTTAGTGCTAAATTTAAGGTATACTTATTTTTTAATGTTAAGCCACTCCAGATTTTAAAGGCACTGATATCTGCTAAAACTATCAAACACTAGGTTCCACAGAGCATCTGTTCTGTTTAAACAGACCCTTTATCTAAGACAAAGATGTAGAGATATATAAATGAGACCCATGTACCCGAGTGCACTCACAGGATACTGTTCAGAGTACTGCTAGCAGCTTAAGCAATGCCACACAGCCTAGAGCTGCTTGTGGCATTGGTGAGTTATGCAGAGAGGCTGCAACCGAGGAACAATGACAACAGAGAACCCATCTAAAGTTTAATAAAAATTTTCTGTGAAACAGTGTTTGCTTAGCATATAAGCACAGATGGGTTTACCTAAGTAGCTGTGCTACCCTAAGCCAGTAATAGAAGCCTAGTAACATACAGCTACAAACTGGCACAAAAACTATTTTCACCCTTTTTATAATCTGGGGAGTAAACTTTAGCTGTGAGTTCATCATAATTCCAATATAACAGGACTTGGATAACGAAAGAACAGCAACAGTTTGTGCAAATTCTGACTTTATAGCTATGAAATAGACACAAGCATTGTCCCAGGCAGACAGTATATTATGGGACATTTTTTTAATATACACACCTATTATATTCTTGTTTTCAAGGACGAAAATTCTGCTAATATAAACTATTGTATGAAAAGGTGTCATCTATTTGATTACTGAAACAGTTGACAAGTGCAGCCTTACAAGTCAGTTCAAAGAATACTGTAAGGAAAGCCTACTCAGAGGAATGGTAATGAAGTGGGTACATGCTGGCACATCATATGGGCTATATATGCAAGACCCCTGTCAGCTGCTGCATCTCTAGCTCCCTTCAGTCACTCACAAATTAAGTCCAGCTGACTACCAGCTGCAGTTGCAATTGCAAGTTCTTTATAAAGAACTTCTCTGTTATTAGCTCTGGGTAACTTGACCAACCCTGGAGCTTTGTCTTCTTCATCTGCAGAGGTGTGTTTGTGTTTAGGGTAAGATGTGATACACCAGGCTTGAAAGACAAACAGGTCAGACATCGTACACCAAGTTACAACTTTGATCCACCTCTATCAAGTGAAAATATGTCCTGCATGGTCAGACAGATGGAAGCCCTTTGTCTTCTGAGTGGACAGTCTGTCAAATATTGTCTTGCAGGTAGCTGAGATGTGGGGGCACCTGGAAGGAGCTTTGGGAGGAAGGTATATGGGGACCTACAAGGTAGCAATGGTTGTAGGATATAGATCAGAGGTGGGGAAAATATTTGGATGGTGCTAGCTGCCAGAAAATCATGCAGAACTTTTAGTCCTGCACTTCTATAATAACATCTTCTGATGTGTTTCACAAGAAGCCTGTGTTATGTGGAAACAGGCAAATGAGCACAAGCACAAACTATTTCCCAGCACAGCCCTGCTAAAGCAATACTTACTACTTTTCTTTGAATTAGGAAGCCACAACATGGCATACAGGAATTAAGTCTTGTCATCCTGGAGTGAAGTATTAGTCTTTTTTGCATATGCAATGCAACAGCAAGCTCAGAAACATCTTGTGTATCCTGATTGCTAGTGTCACTCATTAATCTCTAGGATGAATCTACATACCATGAAGGACCCTTTCTCAACAGACAATTCAGCTGGAGGAGAAAGATGGCAGCAGAGCACACATTTGCTCCCAAGTCACCTTATGACACCTGACCAAGAAGGGACTTCCTGACCTGTGAGGGGAATTCCTCTGATTAACAGTGAAGTTTCCATTCCATTAAGCTAAGTCCCTTGTTCCAGCTCAGCAGGTGAGAATTTAAGGCAGTGGAACCATGAAAAGGAGATTGCAGACAG
Source organism: Hirundo rustica (assembly GCF_015227805.2). NCBI lineage: Eukaryota > Metazoa > Chordata > Aves > Passeriformes > Hirundinidae > Hirundo > Hirundo rustica. The sequence goes on from NC_053488.1 coordinate 43,815,826, forward strand.
TGTCCTCTCAGCTGTCATCCAGAGCCTGGTTTGCCCTTGGAGAAAATGCCCTCATGCTGGTGCTCCATGAAAGGGATAGAAGATCCCAAGACTGGCAGGGGATAAAGTGTCCCAAGAAAGACAGAGGGATAGAAGAGCCCAAGTATCATTTGTAGGGGTTTCTTTGTTGGTTTGGGTTTTGGGGGTTTATATTTTAGTTTCACTGTGTTAATGTAGAATTCTGGTAAGAATAATAAAAGGCCCTAAAAGGCACTTTGAAAAAATAGTTTTCAGACCAGATGTATGTTTCAACTTAAAAATCTTGAGGGTCCATTGCCATAATGTGCTACATCTCCCACTGGTACACCAGCCATCACTGTCATCTTTTAGCAGAGTTTCTTGCACTTTAAAAATAGTTTTTCATATCTCATATTTCTTCACATTAGAATCAGAGTCACAGAAGGTGCAGAGTTGGAAGGGACCCATCAGGATCACTGAGTCCAATTCCTAGCCCTGTGTAGACACCCCAAGATTAAATCACACCATGCACCTGAAAGCGTTGTCTAAAAAACCTTCTGAACTCAGACAGGCTTGGTGCTGTGACCACTTCTCTGGGGAGCCAGGATATTGAAAAATAAGTCCTATTCTATAAAACAATTAGGCCAAAGTATGTGTAAAACCCAGTATTTTGCAAATCCTATTTGTTCAAGCAAATTCTGACTCTCAGAGACAACAAAAGAACTATGTATCCACATTACAATCCTCAGAACTAAATAAACACAAAATGTTCAGCCCTGGTCTGTCCATGAAAACACCTGAACCCTTACAGGATTGTGCTGGATTCTGCACTCCAGAATGACTTAAAAATGTCTTGATCAAGCTAGTTAAGACACCAAATTCATGTCCAAGCCCTTGTCTTAAAACATACAAGCCAGGTGTTTTTCCTGTCAGCCCCTGAAGAGGTTGAGTCTGACATGTCAGCATACACCTACTCTGCTCATTGGATCAGGCTGATGTAAAAAAATAATATCCACCGCTTTCTTCACTTTCTTTTTCAGCACAGCTCCAAGTGATATGTGTTTTACCCTGGATATGGGATAATCATAAATCATTACCTCTTTTTCTTAAGCGCTACAGGTCTTTATTTCACAGGAAAGCATCCTGAGTGATGCCTCAGCCTAGAGGGCCGAATTTTCAAAATCACTGAAATTGCACTAGTGACCAGAAAATCACTGGTGTCGTTGTGGGACATGCATGAACACATGTGGAAAAAAAATGAGCCTACATGGGTAGGAAACTGGGACACCCACCTGAAGGGTGGTGAGTTCACCATTTTGGTCACTAAATGAAGTATGAAAGCAATCATATGAGCAGAACAAGAACACAGGTCTTCTCACCTGTCATGAAAAAAACCCCACTAAAATTTTATACACTGAAAAAAACGCCAATAAGGAAAGGCACAGGCAGTAGCCAAGTAATTGTACTATTGCCTTAGAGTAAGAAACAAATACGGATTTGAACAGAGGAGACAGATAACTGAATTAATTTGTATCAGAAACCAGCAACCCACTTGCAGTTTAGAGAATGCAGGTTTAACACCAGTATCTGGATTCCACTTGAAGACCCAAGTATCTGCTCTTCACCAAAGTCCTCTGTCCACAACTATGACAATCTTTCAAGCATCTGCTTTCCCCCTAAAAGAGCTGCTCTCCCCTCGACTTCAGTGGTCAACATAAGGCAAATAAGCTCATTATAATCAAACATGCTGGTACTTCCTGCATAGCTTCTGACATTCTCATCTGTTGAAACTCCTTGACCTTGGGGCTGTATCCCATGGATCCTGCTTTAATCCACCCCTACAATTTTCCATAATAAGGTTCATATATCCCCACACAACAAATACAAGCACACACACAGAGAATGTTTTAAATAATTAGTAATTTTCCCCTATGGGTAAAAATGTTCTGCAATAGTATTTCTTTTTGTTATGAAATAATGTAAACAATCTTGGTGTGGTAATATTTTGTAATATGCCTGTGTTATGCAATTAAGGCTGTAGGATTCAGATGACTTACATGCATCTGGAGATGCTGACAGATAGTGGAAACTTGGAGCTGTTGAAAAGCACTTACATATCCTTGTGCTTATATAGATACACACAGATAAACACAAAAAAACAACATACCCATCATCAATCTACATACTTTTACAAAAAATACTAGATACAACAAGGTCTGTGTAGTTTAATTTCTGCTCATATCCTGTTCTTGTCAAAAAACTATTCCTTTGTAAGGCTTAAAACCCAGTATTTGTGCCTCTTTTTTAGGGAGGTAGATGTCCTGCCTTCTCTTCTGCTAAGACATGTAAATCTTGTTGACTTCAGCTAGGCAAGGGAACTCAGTATCCTCAACTTTGATTTTGATTCTTTTCCTCAGCTTTCCTATCAGCGTGAAGAGAAAAATGTAGAAACTTGCCAAATATTCATCTTTGCAAAGCAAATGGTACTGCCAAGAACATAATTGTTTGTTTAGTGACTTTTTTCCTTCTTCTAAGATCATTATCGGTTTAAAGTGATCTGAATGACAACATTCACAAGAAAAGCAGTTTCACACTTCATCTTCCTATTTTCTCTAATTCCAGCAAAGACAGTGGCTGACTGCATAACCAAAAGTTTATCCCAAAATCGTAACAGACCATGAGGTTGTGCCTGGGGAAGTTAACCCTCAGTGGAGTTAAGCACCAGTCAGTTGCCTCAGCACAAGTATCACAGTTAATCACATGCCTGTGGTGGCAACATCAGGCATTTCTTCACACTTTCCATCATCCCACGGATTCTCTCATCTCAGGATTCTGAGATAGCAAATCTGTGTAGGAAAGGTAGGCTTTTAATACTCACCCAAGAGTTGGTATGAGAAAGGAATTAATTTGTTACTGCAGGGAAAGACAACAGAAATATCAGTGTTTGGAGGATAAGGAAGATAATAAGAAGGTTCAGGATCAGTCTTAGAATAATACTGAGACAATGATAACTGTGGTCAAAAAGTGTCAAGCAAGATTAAAACGTAGAGAAGGGTTTTCTTAGAAAAAAAACTTTACTAGTTCACCACTTTAAAAAGAAATTAGTTTGTTTCCATGTGGTTTCTGTTTCCCCTCTAATTCACCATCTGTCCCACCCAGTCCCAGGGTTCTGTGCAGGGGCAGATCCAGGTCAGGCCACAGTGTGATTCCACAACATAACCAAACGCACAGACGTGTGTGGCACCAATTACTGCAGTTATAAATCTGAAAAATAGAGCAACAAACTGACACCGGAGTTTCTATATATATACCTTACCAGATAGGACCATTCCTTGAAACGGTCTGTAATCTACAGCAATTCCATGACCCTAGCACACTTTGCTGATGTCACACACATACAATCTACCCATCCTTGCAGCAAGCAGCATCAGGCTCCTGCAGGTGGGGTCTCATACTCCACTGTACATTCAGTGCTGGGCAGTGAGATGTATCTGAAAGCTAAAGCCATAGGTCAGGGCAGAGTTCAGGGTCTTCAGCAAAGCACTTACGCAGGAGGTAGGTGTACTCTTCAGTGCACTACAACAGAACATGTATCAGAGGCCCTTCTCCCACTGTTCCTTTACATGACAGCCTGCATGCTCTAGAGCTTCTCTCCAGGAGTACTTCCAACAGGAGTACTGCCAACATTTCTAGTAATATACCTACAGAGGGAGCTTTTCCAGCTGAACATTGCAAGTGAAGTTCAGGGGCCTTGAAGAAAGGTCTGCTATGGAGCATACACTGAACTCTGACAAGAAGTACCACACAGCATGGTAACCACACTGTAAGCATGTAACTTACTTGTGAATGAGGACCAAACTATGGGGCCTCCTCAGGAGTCAGTGGAAAGGAGTTGATGCCTCCAGCAGTGAGGATGCATGATTACATCTATCTGAGCACCTCTAGATAGGAAGTGAGCACTCGCAGCACTTAATTAGTAAGATCAAGTATTATTCTGGGGAATTATTGATATTGCCAGTCTCCAAAAGATAATAAGAATTCTTAATACTTCACAGGAGGATTTGACTCTAAGGAGCTGTACCTCAGATACAAATGCTGCCAGTCAAAATATTTTGCACTGAGATCAGTAAAATGAAATACCTGCCTTAGAGAGCTGGTTTTGGTTTTCTGCATCCATCCTTTTAGAATACATTAATGTAATATAGAGATAACAGATACACTCTTTTACCTGAACACTTATATTTCGTTCTTATGCTAAGAGTTATGGCAAAATCATCTAATACTGAAAATACTTCTGAAAATACTATACCGCCAGTGTCTTGTTATGTCAATCACCTATACATGCACAGGAAATCCAAAAGTCTTATTCCTTTCCCATTCAGTAACTTTGTCAAACCACACTTTTAATACAAGAAATGTATTAACTTATAAGGCAAACATAAGAGATGTATTTGACTCAGATGCATTACCAGTGCTTTTCTTCATCTGCACGAACAACTGGCACTCTCATTTTCATTTTGGTAATTACAAAAAATGGGCTGATTTTAAATGTCTGCTCCAGCAGATCTGAAGATACTGATTTCAGACTGTGGATCATGCAGTTGATCCACAACATTAACTAGAAGCTAAGTTTTATCAATTTGGTAGAGTGTCTTTTATAACAACAGATGGTAATTTTTTGATATGTAAAGCATCAAATAGACTCTATCACAAAACCACTTTAAATGCCTTCTTTAAAAAAACCTCACTAACCAACCAAACCCCACCAGAAAACTAAAAAATTGCTCTCCCTGCAGTGTTCGGATACTTGAACCCAAAGAAGTTGCTGACAGATTTGTTTTCAGCACAGCAGAGTAAAGAGCTGACAGCGTTTTTTTGGGGTTTTTTTGCTGGATATGGTAACTTAAATCTATTTTTAGGTCTTCTTTTCTTTTTTTAAAGTGCACCAAAATAGCAGTGGGCTTAAAAATCACCATCTGCTTCTAGAAATTAAATAATTCTCTGAAGAATAGATAATAGGCATAAAAAGCCTACTCCCAGCTCTCCCAGCTCTCAGATCTTTCACAGCAAGATTGAAAGTCACATGTTACTTTTAAGCAGTTTTTTATTTCATGAAATGATACTGCAGGGTCACAACACCCCTGTAAGTGCTCAATATACCTATTTATCAATTATCACCAGCATAAATTGTTTACATTTTAGTCATGAATTACTGACTAGCAAGTGCTATTGCTGTTATGACTTAGAATAAAACTGTTGATATTTACAGCACAATAAAGACTCTCTCCATTTCCTTCTTTAACTTTGATTTAGTTAAGGTGGAAAGGATTCTAATTTGTAGGGATTTTTTTTTTTTTTTTTTTTTTTTAATGCCCATTAGAGCTATTCTGCAATTAGCATGTTAGCATTATTTGCAAATGCATGTAAAGAAATCTGAGCTTGTTTGCATCCAGCTAGTTTGGATCGTGCTAACAATTAATTTAGTAAAGATGACAAATTTTCAACTGCAGTAATTTCAGTTAAAACATTTCCAAGTTCAGAACCACAGAAGAGCATTTAGCTTTTTAGTATCATTTTCAAGAAGGTTTGGTTTCTTTCCCTGTGATATTCCGTTAATAAAACAATGTCTTTCAGAGAATAAGACTAAATCTTCTAAAATAGAAAATGAGATAAGACATTGCATGATACTTTAAATGCCACATAGGATGAATTAAAACAAACAAGTTTAAAAAATGAAGACATTTTGGAAGCAGTAGTAGTTAACAAATACCATTTTTAACAGGTTTGTCTTATTCTAGTTACTTAAAATAAAAGTTCACAACAACAACAGTTCAAAAAAGAAGATGCCCATTATTCATATTTATACTTGATGGATTAGAACTTTTGTGAAAGAAGTTGTCTAACAATTAAAAGGCCTTTTAGTGACCATTGTAGCAAGAGTATTTTGGTAAACAATTTGACAAAAAGAGCAGAAAAATCCTGGAGCAACATACGCTTTGTTGGTATATCCTGCTTTGACAAGGACAGGAATTCTTCAAAGTAATGGGCAAGAATCATCTATTTCTAGTAAACAATTAAGAAATATTTTATTTGTGAGGGAAATGGGTTTTTTGGGGTCTTCTTTTTTTTTTTTCTGAGTCAGTAGTCAGTAACTAAAGAAAGGGACTTTTCCAAGAGAGGGAAGAAAAAAATAATAAAGGCAAGCAGGAGGTTTAAAAAATTTAGTGTTCCTTGGACATTTTCAAAGGGGACCCACTATCCTGAAGAACAGTTGCAGAAAAAAAGAAGGAACAAATTATGAATAGCCAAGATTCCTAGTGATCTCACTGGGAATTACACATTTATTTTAAAAGCATTAAAGGAATAAGATTGCAGAAGCAAGACCTGATCCAAATTCCATTATGTAAATGGAAAAAGAAAATGTTGTTGTCTTAAAAGGAAATTGAATTTAGCCTGTAGTTCCCAGTTAACGAGATACTAGTAAATGTTGAGAATTGCAGGGGAAGTGATAAAGGAGAGATACCATTTTGGGTTGGGTTAGTTTTCTTCATATTAAATACTTATTTAGGTTGCGATTTACTCAAGATTTATCACAATAAGATTCTTCTTCCTACTGACTACATCTATCTAAAGAGCCATTCATGCAATGGAAATGGGGCATATCACAGATTATAAATGTTGTATTAGCATTTATGGGTGAGCAAACAAAGCTATTTAACCTACATAGGATCCATTCCTTATTCCAGGCAATTTATACCGTTATTGCTGGTTCTAATGGTATTACCTGTTTTGAAACAAACACTTCATAGATTCCTTCCTTCTTTTACAGTTGGAACACTTTTGTGATTTGCTTGATTCCACTAATGTTGCTTTTGTTAGTGCATGGAATCACCTAAATGCGTGCCAAGGCTGCAAGATGATCTCACAAACAGGTTCTCCCACCACTGCTAAGTAACACCTAGGTCAACTGGGCTCGTACTCCACACACACATCCTTTAATCTGAACTCAACTCCAGGATAAAGGATTAACCTTTTGTGCTGCAAGGTTCTCAAAACTCATGTTTTTTGCTGGACCCAGAATAAGGTCAAGGCACTTAGCAACTGACTCTGCACAGCAGGACTGTTCTAGCAGCATATCACAGGCATGAGCCTTTTTGTGTCTTCTCTGAAGGTATAGGTACACATAGGGGACTACAAATAATGTGAATTTCAAGAGAGAAACAGATCCATTTTAATCTACTTTTCTTTAAAATTAATAAATTCAGGTCATGTATAAACTATCTAGTCATATCCTGTAAAAGTTTAAACAGTGAAACCACAAGGGAAAATAAAATAACATCTCTTCCCTTTTTATCTTCAAAGTGTCTGAAATGAATTGGTTGCTAAAGAAACCTGATATAATTGTGACAGAGTGTTTTGAAACCCTTAGTGGAGTTCATCTGAAACCTCAGCATAACAAGTGGCCTCTTATCTGCGTACTATTCCAGGAAGAAATGCATGGCATTTCGTCATCACAGCTGAAAGAGTAGCTGGCTCTGCACGTAGGCTAGGCAAGAATAAGAGCCCTCAGCTATAATGAGGGCATGCTGGTAGCTAATGCTTAGTCAGAGGCCATTTCCTTTAGCCTTTGCTACTGCTTGCAGTAGTTGGAATGCAGGAAAAGGCAAAAACTAATGTGAACATATTGAAGATCAATGTTTAGCTTCTGTACTTTTTCTCAATGAAGATTAATTCTGAAGACATGGCACATATGCACTAATGTATGTGCCATCCCCCCTATTACAAGGACGAAACCATCCCCCCTATTACAAGGACTTTAGGTAGCTTTATTTAATGTGGTAGTTCATGAGCAGAATTATTTAAAGGAGAGAGAATCATAAAAAAGCAGATCTCGATCTCTCTCTCTTTTTTTTTTTTTTTTTTGTCTGACATTTAAAGGCAGATTACTAAGTAGGAGTTTAATATAGATATTTCCTTGTGAACACTGATCTTGAATTTCCAAGCATGCAAACCAACTTTCTCCTTAATAAAGTTGTTAAAACATAGATAACTTGTAGTAATTACTTCAAAACCAAGGATGAATCTTCATATGTGAGGTAATATGGTAAGGAACATTTCTTTCTATAGTCTTTTCCTCTTCTGTACATCCTGAATATGATAATATGAGTGATTTACTGTCATGATGATTTTGAACATAGGAATCTGCATAATTTGAAAATGGAATGATTAATCAATAGAATATGAAAATGTTAAATATGAATATGTAGCAATGTTCAGGCTTTAAGTTTGCAAGACACTTCATTTGGGAACACATTTTGCTTTCTTACTCTGCCTGCAGAAACATTGGCAATTATTGTAAATTTAATGAGCTATCACTATTCTGATTTAAGCATACAACTGTATGTACCATACTACTAAACACACTGGACTGAGTCATTTCACATACATGCAGTTGCTGGTCTAAATAAGGGCTAGATTCGACTTGTTCTGTTTAACTCACTGGCTAAACTGAAAAGAGTTGGCACAGATTTTTCTCAGGAAATTCAAACTTACACAAGCAGAAGAAAAACATTGCAAATGAGATGCCGCTGTGTGCAAAAATTCATCTTGGGTAAAACTTTAAACCCTAGAAATAAATCTTGTTTTCGGTTCTCACAAATAGGCTTTTCTATCCAGCTCTGAAGGTTTAAAGCAGTTGTTAACCAAATACTGTACACAGTACTAAGCAGGAAAGTGTTCAGTTATTTCTGAAACATGTTATTTTGAGGCAGTGTTTGAATCTTCCATATTTATGTGATGAGAGTTATGTCACAAAGTTAATCATTCCCAGGATGCTAGCATTCGGGGTAATGAAAAACTTCTTGTGCAAGCAGTCATTAATCAGTGAGTCTATCATTGCATAATGCTTTCTGAAGCATGTGTTATGTGATCAGAGTACAAGGCTGCATAATACAGCAAAATGTTTATGCCATATGCTGACCTTTTCTAAAGCAGAAACGGAGCCATGTGATGTGCTGCTCCTGCCAGCATTTGCTTATTGCCAATAATTAAGTTTGATGATATGAAGAAACACAAACTTGTATTGCTTTAGAGTTCTAAAAGGAAGAAGCTTTGAAGTTTTTGGCACTGTAAAGCACAAAGATAGCCAACTTGGCTTGGATATACTACCATTGTCCATTATAGGCACCGCCCATCAAAACTGGAATCAAGTGCCCTGCTCAAGTAGTTACTGGCATTTGTGTAAAGGAAAACATGTGTATCATTACAGGACTGCTGTATTAACCAGAAGAGCATAAAGGTCACAGGAGCAAAGCAGCCAAAAGCATGCTTGGTACCCCAAATCTCAGAACATCATTATTACATTTGATGTTCTTGTGCAATAGTGCTAGTAAGCAGCTATTACTTAATCTCCTACCAGTATTACACAAAACTATACTTGTGAAATACTTCAGATAAGTATGCTGTAATTATACGAAATATAAAAACATGTATAGGGCAAAATGTTTTTGTAACTCTAAACTCACATACCTGTGGGGATGTGGTTTGAGTGAACTATTTTAAAAATTGAATCAATGCTTTAAAAGCTTCTATGAATAACCTTAAAACTATGTGTTGGAAGTAGAGTGGACACATGGACATGTATTTTATATACTATGCACACCCACACACACTCTGAGTGTGATCAAAAGCTCTGTCCTGTACACAGCTACTTTGTATCTGTTGGCAGAATCAGGCTACTGAGGTGTAATAACCAGCTTCATACAACTTTTTTAGCACAGCCAACTGTAGCTGTGCCACTGCTGCTCCAACATCACTTCTCCTCGCACTTGCCAGTGTTTTCGCCTCTCTCACTGACGACTGTCTTTTCTATTTTGGACAGCTGGTACAGACATGGGTAGCCAGTACCTGTGAGTATTATCACCTGTTATCAGTAACTTAGTTCTATCATGTGATCTATGATATGGTGCCTATGTCTGAAAAGCGATTTCAGACATTGCTTACACTGAAGAAGTATTTTTAAGCTTAACTAAGAATCCTAAAGAGTAAAGCAGACCAGAAGTAAAATCACAAAACTAAGACATCTCTATACAGACATAGGTGTCCCAGTCAAAAATTCAGATTCTCAAAACTCCTGCTGAGATTTTGCATCGGGAAGTGATGAAATTAGGCAACTGAACTTAGAAAGTGCTGTATCCAAGGCCTTTTGGAACTGATGAATTAAACCTTCCACATCTAAAGAGTCTGACTCATTATGATCTTCATGTTTAGCAGACAGGAGTCAGCACAAAGAAGATGCTGGGGACAAGAGGAAAGTGAGCATGTCTCCCATCCTTGTTACAGCATCTATTATAAAACCAGTGTGATACTTGCTGCATGAGGGAACTGCAAGACAGGCCTTTACTTCTACAAACTATTAGGTGGATGTCATTATGTCTACATCCCAATAAATTAACTTGTAGAATAACTAATTAAAGTAGAGAAATTTCATCATGCATAACTTCAAAGAATCCAGTGAACAGGTCACTACTGTAGGAAACTCAGGTCAATTAAGTGAAAAGGAGAGAGCAGAAACTGAGTTGCTTTGATGGTTCATGAGTCCTTCAACAACTGAGCAGTTATACAGATGGAAGAGCCATAGCATACCCCCTTCACTTTTTCAAAAAAGGACTGATGTCAGATAAGATTTGTAAAATCCAAAACAGAGACAGGAATTTCATTCCACCCGAAGTGGAAAAAACTCATGTCCATGTGTTCAATTATGAACTAGTAACTTAGACAGAATCCTTCTGGTCATGCTGTTTTTGTGGCTCCCATCTCCTTTTATCTGTTATACAGATAATCTAGGAATCATTATTGGAGATTACAATCTCTACTAGTTTTTTGGGTACAGAACTCAGATGCTGTAACCAACCAATACAGAAAAAATCAACATTTTGGCGCTGCTCATGAAGATACTAGAAATGATTGTGTTGACATTAACTGTGACCTAAGAATTCAGCCTGAACCCACCCTATAAAACCTCTTCCACATATACTCTTCCAAGAACCACTGCTTCTTAGAAGCATGCTCCCTGGCTCTCTTCTCCTTTCACCTCTACTTGGATGGAGTGGCCAAAAAGTAACTACAGGACTACATGAACCATTCACCCTGAGGGGTCACTAGCTGGGGACACTCACGTGCATTTACAATACTGCAGCTTTGAAGACAACAGTCCCCCAGCAGACTAAAGACCTGTTATACAAAAGATGGAGAGTCAAACTCTTTCCACACAAGCCCACAGATGTATTACTAACATTTATATGTCGTGAAAACACAACCTTCACAACTCTGTCCTCACAACTATATTTTTTAACTTTGTCTTCCTAAGCTGCATGGAAGAGACACATTTTAAAAAAAATTGTACAACTGGCATCAGAATTTTTAACATACTAAAAAGAATTGAGCCAAAGATGATATCACAAAGTCCCTTATGCTTAAGGGAAAATGTTAAATCAATTAGCAGTTGCCAGAATAAAGAAGCAACAATTTGATGTATAAGTTCCTTACAAAAATAACAAACTTTCCATGTTCTTCTGAAAGTGGTTATATTATGCAACAAGAAAACTTCACCATATTCTCAGCCCTTTAATGTTATGAAAGCTTTATTAGCATATGCTTCAGAAATTATAACCAAAGGATAGCCAGAACTTTGAAGAGTTTATAAACACACAGACTATGTACAGACTATGCCTTAGAGGGTTAATGTACTATTTTGAACTCAAGTATTGCAAATCGGAGTTAGCTTTGACACAGAATGTTCACACCCTCTGTAATAAATTCTTTTAACATACTTCATATTTCTTCCCATGTGAATGACTGTCCTTGGAAGAATTATCTACTAGATAAAAGCTGAAGATGAAATCTAAGTCCAGACTTATTTAAAGGGGATAGAAACTGATCTTATAATCTGTGACAGTGGCTGATTAATGAGCTGCTCATTTTTGCTGCTGGCCTCTCCAAACTGCAGGAGCAAATGATATTGTAGGGCTGGGAGGAATGTGCTATCTCAATACCACACCTTTCTTGAAACTTAAGAACCCATTTTGACTCCTACTACATTTATTCTAGCCCTGAACTACCCCATGTACAGGACCAGATATATATGCATACCCTCACTACTCGCCTGCTTTTTCTGCAGCATAATTTCTGTGCTACAGAACACATGCTAAGTATGCCCATTTGTAGCAGTCATGGTACATGCTGTGTAGGGTCCACTGTTTTGCTGATTGTGCTCTTGCACAAATAAATTCAAAACTTCCTGAAGCAGAAGAGATGTATCACATTCTGAGGGATTGATTTGGTTTTGCCTCACAGTCTGGATAATTTTATTTACATGTACACACATACAAATGCACACACACATACACATATACATGCATGCATATGACATGCTAGTAAACACAGACATGTAAAGCATAATGAGCACATTGTGTGAACACATTGTATAAACACAGCACATTCTGCATAACTACAGAAACTTCTATTCAACTCTGTTCCAAGGTTGAAAAAGAGCATGATTTAAATCTATAATAAAAAAGGCATATTACTTAACTTTTAGTGATTTAGTGACACTGTAATTTCTGATTACGTCTTTCAAAAACCTTTCAAGAAAATTTTTAAACTCTACTAACTTTGTTTATAAAATACCTATGTTCTTAAAGTGAAAACAACCCATACAAATTTTTAAAAGTGTTGAAATTTTAAGGAAAGAAAAGCCTACAGGAAAAAAAGGCAAAATAGGAAAAAAAAAAGTTACTGTAATCCCACAAAGTAGACAAGATAAATTTTATTACCTTTAGCTGAAAACAATTCTTCTTTTGGCTTACGTCTGCTCGCCATTTTTCTTTCTATCATTTTTGAAGATAGTTCTCTTTCTAAAAGTGTGCAGAAAAGAAGATTTTAACCATATCATTATGAACTTTATCACACCCTAAGTACACAGACTGTATCCACCTCAGTAGACAATGAAGCCCTCCAGCTTTTCAGCAGTGACGTTAGTTTCAAGAACAAGGCTAAAATTCCACAAATGAGACATGAAAATGCATCTTGTTCAATGTACACCACTCAAATGAACTATTTTTTAAGTACATTTTTTAAAATTGTAAATAAATCCCCTCTCTAATCTCAGCAGACATCTTTTCAGGGATTTTCTTGCATTAAAAAGATGTAAATAAAGACTATGCAGTGATAAATTAAGATTTCAACTACTCTTTTCACTTTGCATCTATGAGTTGGGTTTGGTATGTGAAGTGACACTAGTGTCAAAACCCCTTACTTTACTCCCTAAGTCTCCCAACACCAGATTCCAAGTAGCATGATTTCTGCTCTCTTCAGTGGTGATCTATTCAATAACTGTAACTATGATTAAATGCATCAAAGAGCAATGACTGAGTAAAATATGAAGCAGTTGAGAATGATCCTGATATTTACCATTCTAAATGCAGCTGGTGGAAAGCAGTCCTAGAAAAGCACTGACATGAACCTTGATGTAGGACTATGACTAACTTCACATAGACTGACAGAATTTCAAAAATAACTGGGCACCAATGACTGCAAATGTAATTAAAAGGTTCCACAGAAAACATCTCCAAAAGCACTTAACTGTATCATTACATAATCTTAGAATAAATAAAACACACCTTTTTTTCCATTACATTATCTGCTCAAAAGCGTTGAACTGATTATAGCCATGCAGACAATCATGAAAACTTTATCCAGAAATCTAGGAAAACTACTAAGAATGTGAGTTACTTTAGTAATATTGGAAATATAAATAGTTTGCTACACTAAAGGGAAAAACGGAATGTGTTATATAAAGTCACACATTAATTTCTGCATGAGGCTGAGAATTTCTAGGCAACTCAGTAAGCTGAATTTACAAATGTTGAGAAGTTATCAGCTGATAACTAATGACGGATAATGGACCTACCTGTGTTATAACTTTTCAATATCCAACTCAGTGAAGTGCAGAAGAACTCACTATCTACTTGAGCTCAGCAGAAGGAGAAAAAGCTGCTTATGTCTAGGGACCATGAAATAACCTTTCAGAAGACCAGCAGAGACCAGGGCTCATTCATCTATGAGGTATCGTGGAGAAAAACATGACTTTACCAGGAACTGAAAGAGTTGAGCCTAAGTGCTTGAAGGAGGATTTGCCAGATCATACCTTTTATAAAAAGTCAGCCTTTATATGAGCATTTTTATTACAAATAACCCTCTCAAGGAAGCAGAGTTCTAATATTACTATTAATTACGAGCATTGCAGCAATCAAAACTTGTCACTTAATAAATGAGACAGTAAGTGATTAACACATCTTTTGCTAAAATATTGCTCCTCCAGAATGACTTCAAAAACACTCCAAAGTACCTTTAAAAACTGTCCTGAAACTCACTTTGTAATAATATTCAAACTGTTGACTTCAAAGAAGGAACTCAAATTGATATTACGCTATCTTCTCCTGAGAAAAAGAATGCAGAGACCACTGCAACAGCAAAATTATTTTCTGAGATCAAAACTACGAATTAAAGGAATGAATCTACACAGTCATATGCCACAGTACTTAAAGTTATTAGGTGTTTTTAAATAGACATTCACAGAAGCTATTTAATCAGTACTTGGTAGAAACAGAGGCAGTTCAATAACCAGACTGTATATCACAGTTATGCAACAGAAACCTGTCAGCATAAGCTTAATTTTTTTTCCTATTAACATAATTATTTTGTAGTCAGTAAAAAGGAAAATGACATGTTATCATTTCAAAAACACTAGAAAATGACCCTCTAGGCTTTATTTAACTATCAAAACAAGCACCAGTACTTTGTTTTCAAATTATTGGGCAAGAAATGATTGGCTCAGCAAGTTTACCAGTCAACAAAGTGTGAGCTCTACCAGTTATAATCAATTTACATGTAATGATATGTCTAAATATGAATTTAAATGTGTTCTTGTCATTTCATGCTGATGAGCTGCTTCATCATCATAGATATGGACAGTGACCATAGTTGGTGTTGCAGAAACAGCAAAGCATACACAAGTTTCATGAGTCAATGGTAACCCAGCAAGAATAAATTTGTTTTCATATAAAAAGACAGCCTCAGACTGCTAAGCCATGTTTATTTTCCAGTCAAATTAACAAAAAATACTTTCTACAAGGTTATTTCCAGATATTTGTTATATATGCTGCATCCATTGCAAATACAGAGTATGAATCACAAGTTTTCTTACCTTGAAACTTACTGCATTTCTCTTGCAATGTATGAAAAGAACTCTGAGGCCACCACAAAATAAAGAACCTTTCAACATCATCCCTGTTGTATATAAATATACATTCATAAAACTTGCAAAAAGAATATTCTGAAGATTAAGATAATTCTAGGTTCTATTACAGATTGGTCATATCCCTGCACAACCATCTTTAATACAATCATCAAAAATTTAAAATAACTGGGTTATTTAGTGAATATAAAGTTCCATTACAGTGCTGATCAGATGATATGTTGGAAAAATGCAAGACAAAACCAGGTTTAACATGCAGAAATGGATAATTAAAGGCTGGCCTCGAAAATGTCTTCACTTAATACAATTAAATGAATACAATGGCAACAACTTTATCAAAAGGACACCATTAAGTGCTAAGTGAATTTCATTTTGCTTAGGATAGAGTAAGATAAACAAAGCTTAACATTTGCTAAATTATAATCTTTTTCATTTCCCCTAGCTTTAGTAATAATACACATATTCCAACAGAATACTCAAACATAATTTTTACTGACATACAGAATCACTTAAATGCATATTTGGTAAAATTTCTTATTTTTGGTGTTCAGTTTTTGCTTTTGTTTTGATAAAATGATATAGCAGATTTATGCTTAACATCACAAACACATTTTGTCTATGTAAAGAATTACAGAGCTTTTTCAATTGTGGAATGGCATGTTTCATACATGTGAAATTTTAGAAATGCTGCAAGAACCCGTGACTTTGTCAATACACAGATCAACCATCAGAAACTGTAATGAGCATGAGCTGATACACATTTCTACCTCAGCTTTGTACAAGTATGGACACATTCAATATGTTGGAACATCTGTATGATTTGCTGTTACTTTGGTGATTGTGATATTCCAGGTGCAGATGCAAAGTGCACCTTAATGGTCCTCATAGAAGTACTTTTATCCCCCTGTATTTTAAAGGCATCAGATTCTTTTATTCTCCCTTGTAGCGAGGAGGTCTCTTCTCCTTAAATGCAAGAAGGCCTTCAATTCTATCTTTTGTTGGGATAGTCTGTAATGAGCAGAGTAACCATTCATTATTGACACCAGAAACAATACCAAGAAAGATCTTTTCATACAAATCCTAGTTCTTCAATGCATCCCAGACGCATCAAAAAAAATTTAATGCAGGAGAAAAATTAAAGCTATCTAGTCAGATATAGGAATGTATCAGACACTTCAAAGGCATGACAAAAGATTGATAAATAATTTGGGTGTGGAAGGAGTATCTGTTCTCCAAAGAGATGAATTTAAAAAATTCTCAAGGGTTTGAAGTGTGTTTGTTTGTTTTGTTTATTTGAGGGGGAGGGGAAGGCAAGGTTTGGGTTTTGGTTGGTTTTTTTTTTGGTCGGGTTAATTTTGGGGTTTTGGGAGGGGGGAGAAGGTTATTAATCTGATTACCATATCTTAAATAAGCATATAATGCTGATGCTTCTATTTTCATCATAAAAACTTGTCTCAAAGCCGATGAACACATAATCTCAAACACATCATTCCCATGTTTCACTGGCAAAGAGGTTTGTCTCAAATTTTTATTGGTTAGCACATATGCTATTAGTGGCACATATGCCATTTAGTGGCACATGAAGCATCCTTAGTATTATTTCATACTAAACCAAAACAAAGCAAAAGCAAGGCAGTCCTGGGACTGGCATGGTAGTGTATGACTGGTCAGGTGTATGGCTGGTACTGCTTCACTACCTTCACCCTAACAGTACTGGTACAGATGTGTTATTGCCCTGTACTACATCTACTCCCTTAAATTCCTTACAAAATCAGATCAAGTAGATGGAAGTTTAAATAAAATCCCAAAAAGTTTGCAGAAAAAAATCACAGACCAATTTCTAGTTGAATTTCTGCATAATTCTTAACAAAAATCAGCAAAGCCTGTTTTCTGTGATTTTTTCATGTAATCGTATTTACATACCTGAGCATAACAAGCTTCTTCAATTGCTAAACCTGTTACTAAGTCGACCTGAAGAAAAGAATAGGAAAAATAGAATCAAAATAAGAATAGTGGTTTTTAAAATACTTTTTATCGTATATTATTTTGTCACACCTAATATAAATATTTATATGCCACATACTAAAATACTTCTACAAAGTTTTTCTACACTATTTTAACATAGAAATGCTACACTGATATGTGAACAGAGTATTTCTGTAACAGACTCCTGATTTGGCAATACAACTAGCATGCAATATACTCAAAAAAATGTCTGCTCTTTACTATGAGTCATCTCGTTAGGTAAAAAGCATTAGCTACCTGCATATTTATAATAATTTCATTTACTACAAGAGAAAAGATGCACTACATGATTATTTAAATCTTTTTTTCTGAAACAATGTAGCTTCAAAATGTGATACAAGAACATGATAGCATGCCACAAAATAAACACAGGTTCAAGTTCAAAAGGATTTAAAACAGAAAAATAAAGAGGCCCATGTCTGTCTTGCATCATCATCATCATCTATTTTTAATAGATTTCATTTCTTTGTGAGCTGTCCTAAACAGTTGAAAAGGCTGAATTTGGGCCTCATTGTTTCTACATCTGTCTTAAGCACCAGATGCTGCAGAATTCACTAGCTCTCCACTTGACCCCTGGAAGGACTATGGCTATGCACCACAAGGAGTTTTCAAGGGAAGATAAGTTATAGGATAAATTATCAAAGGAAAGCATGAAATCTGTGCCAGGGTAGTTTTGTAACAGCAGCTTAGATTAGCCATTTGGCTTGACTGGTTTTGGTACAGTAGGTCTTGTCTTGGGCCTCAAGACTGAACTAGAGATGTTCATTCAGAGTTCATCTAACCCTATAATCCCTAATTCTATAAACATCATTATTTTGACCCTTCTATCCACTATATCTGGTAGTCAGATAGCTTGTAGCATTTTGAATTTTGGGTATTGAAATATATCTCAAATTCCACCATTACTTTCTGTGGAAACCTAACATACTGTTTGTGCAATGGCATTTGAGTTTGGTTCTCCACCACTTACTGGTGTTACACTTTGCTGAACTCACTGGTTGGTTTTGTGATTCTTAAGAAAAAAGGACAAATTCATCTTCTTTGATTCAGGTGCTGCACATGGTATGATCCTCTTTCCCTTGTACCACATTGAGCCTTGACAAGGTGTATGATGCATAGCCTAACTTTACATATGAACAGACCTGCTGAACTCAGCATTAGGATATGGACACCTAAAATAAAACACGTGTCCAGACAGGATTTTAAATGAGTTTTAGAGGTGGCAATGAAGTGACGATGGAGTGGCAAACAGAATCAAACATGAAATCAGGCTCCAGGTACAATTTTAACACTAACTGCTATTAAACTATTAAAAATAAATAATATGCCCTTCAGCTTTTAACTTTATAAGTTACTGAACACTGAGAGCTTGACAGACTTGACAGTATGAATTTGATAATTTTTCCCCCCTGAGATTTGAAACACAGTTTGTTCATAGTAGTTTATGTTTACTAATATTAATGATTAGCAGAGTTCACTGGTCTTGAGGTTACTAAGCCTTGTTACAGAAAACAGCATCTCAGGAGTCTGAGATACATAAAAATACATTTCACTCTTTAGAAAGTTTTGATCAAATAGACCTCGAAAGACTACACAATGAGAAAATAAAAACAGTTCTTGAAAAAGAATTTCACCACAGTACAATAGTTGCAAACTTGACTTCTGGCCTACTCCTACGAAAAGTACAGATCCTTACCTCCATTCCCTGATTGATAGCCAGTTTTGCAACTCTCATTGCTACTGGTCCCTAAAATGAGAGAAAAAGTTTATTTACATGTCATCAAAACCTGCAAGACTTGAAGAATCTGCACATCAATATTCTTGTATTAGGACTATCTAGACTTCGGACTTTTGTTAAATTTACAGTATATAAGTCATATATCCTAGATTTTATCATTATAGCAGATATTTGCTTCTAAACTGATAGTTTAAATATTTTTTAAAAAGTAAAAGCATGCTATTTTCAAAAGAACCTAATTATTGTGTTCAGTTTATGTTTCAAAGGTGCTGAGTGTGTTCACACTTGTCAAGCTTTATCAATTTCCTTCAAAACAAGGCTCAGAACAGACACTTTAAGATAACTTCATTATAGGTATTTGCAAGGTTAGTCCTACGTCCCTACTATGGCACAATGGAGACACATGAAAATACGTAATCATGAAATAAAATTAATTGATGCAAGCTTCAAACCTGCAGTATTCTATAGCAAAACCTGCTCAGGTCAAGTGATGACACCCTCCCATGAGCAACTGAGATCCCTACTGAGCAGAGGGATTCCCACACTTCCAATGCACTGCAGAACTGCAAGACATCTTTGGGAATCATCTTAGTCCTGTGCCTATCCATCAGCATCAGCTTCTGGATGTTCACACCCACTGACTCGGGAAAAGCCAAAGGCTTATGAAGCAGCTCTAATAAGAAGTTGTAACCATCAATCAACTTTCCAGAACCACTGTATGCTAGAAGTTTTACTCTTAATTCTTGTCTTTCTAGGTCTTTTGTCAAGGTGTTCAAGACACAAATAACCACCATTAAATGCCATAGCTATAACATTTTACATTTCCAATGAAAAATTTTAGCTGTTACATTTGGGATCCAATAAAGTGGTTCACTAACTATTTTCTTTTTCTTCCTCCGATTGATGCCTTGGGAAGGCTGACCTGGAACAGAGACTAGACAGAGCTAAGAGAATAAAGTACGTATTTATTAAAAGGTCTTTAAGGATACACCTACAAGAGCCTGGCTAGGGCTACACCCAAAGTAGACTTAATATGGTCACAAAATGGACAACTGGTCACGAAGTCTTACACTTTTGTAAGTTTTGGTTGATTTGCATATTGGGGCTTAATTGTCCAAATACCACTTCAGATTATGAAGTCCCATCTTTCTTGTTTTCCCTCTTCAGTCCACCATTGATTATGCTTTTGGGCCTGAAAATTTGTAATGGCTGTCCCTGGTCTCCATCTGCGAAAGGATTTGTTTTATCTACCTACTCTGTGAAGAGAGCTTACTAACACTTTCTATGAGGCTGACACTTAGGCAGCACAGAATCTGAAAAACATGAGAGTTAAAACTTAAGGAATGAATTTCTACCTAGGACCTTTTGCCTCTCTTCTGAGAAGTTCAACAGCAACAAAGCAATCTATTAAAATAATTGCTATACTGAAAAATAAAACCTATATAACATTTCTTTTCTTGTTTAAAAGTTGAAAGCCAGAACACATAATGAAAACACAGACCAGATCATGGCAAGGTGAGGATTGATGGAGGTTTCTTCTTCACTATGAAGTAATTACCAAAGACTATTCAATACAAGAGAGGAAACTTCTGATTACTTGCTGCATAACTAGCATGGTTTTTTGATACATCGTTTTGTGACAGTTCTCTTTAATAAAGCTTATTATTTTTCAATCTTATTATTTGACAAAAACTAAAAACTGAAATAAAAATAAATTTTTATACCTGAGGCAAGAATTCTCTCGCCAGAGCTAATGCTCTTCTGTATGCAGCATCCCCTGCTTCATTCTGTTCTACCACATGGCTAATCAATCCTATTGATTTTGCTTCCCCACCATCTACAATGCGTGCTGAGAAGATTAGTTCTTTTGCCAATGCCACTCCAATTGTGCGTGGTAATCTTTGTGTCCCCCCTAGAGTTTGTAAAAAGAGAAAATGCAACGATTAGTTTCCCATATATCTATACCACAAATGTAGATGCTTTGTTCAAGTATTTTCATTTTAAATTCCATAAACAATTACATAAGCATACAGAAATTCAATTAGTACAGAGGTAATATAAAGTATCATCTTCATTTTTCAGACTACATCTAAATTGAAATCAATTGCCCTGTTTCTTAGGAAGACATGTAAATAACAGGAAAGAGGTACTATTAATAGTACTTCTGCTCTATTACAGACAAGTTACCTTACTTATCTCACCCAAAAGTCAAAAAAACCCTACTTGATAGTAATTAACATATCCAAACTCTCTGTTTCTTTTTAACACTACATATTTTTATGATATAGATCAGCACTTGCAAAGAACTACACTTAAAACTAAAATATACCTTAACAAGTCCGTTCTAAAATTTGCACCTTAGGGACAATATTTACCTGTAAACTAAACTAAAACCACTACAAGACAAGATCTCTAAAAAGCCATAGTTTGGCCTCATCTTACTCCTGTATTATTATTGCAAAATTAAAGCATGATTACAAAAACTAGGGAAGAACAATGACAGGTGCAGATCAGTGGAGAAAGGCATCTAACTATAACAACTGTTTTTAGCACATTAAAAACTTCTTTGGCTTATCAGCATTTTCAGAAGGTAACTACATTAACCAGATATGAAGATTGCTTGGCTGGACTAAAAATTAACTTTTAAGAATTAACAAACAATGAGAATGTGGGAATAATCATTAACAAAATGGAAGATGTAGATTCAAACCACTGAAGCACATATTTATGAATTAAAACAGTGGAAATGGCCTTTATCCAGGGGGAAGGATTTTGAAAACACAAGGTCTAACATTCTGAAATTGATCTGAAACAAATAATTTATAGAAATAGTCTGTAACAGAAAATTTCTCACCAAATAGTTATTTCTGCAAGACCATGCTAATATATCCAAATGTAAGTATATGTATATACGCAAGAGGAATACTTATAGGAGTTGTTCAAAGTGAGGTGGTATAATACTGTTCTGGTTTTACAAATACTGCGCAAATATGTGTTTAACTCACAAAAAATATTAATTTCTACTACATAATGTGGACTAAGCCACCTGTATTTTATTTAAGCCATTCAGTCATCTTACTGATGTTTCCTGAAAATACTTTCAATACATTATGAGATAAATAAACTGACTGGAAACAAACTAAAAGTTTTTGTGATTTAATGATTCAGCTTTCAACTACTATTTTTTCTGAACCACAAACTGCAGTACTACTGTATACCTTTCCATAAAAACAGATCTGTCTTTGAACACCTTATATAATACAAAATTGTAGACAGTTTGGAGGATTTCTGCCTTATGTCTTTCTAGAATATTAGATGATGATGGCCTGTAACAAAAACTGAGATACATTTCCCAGGCAAAAACTGGAGGAATGAAAAAAAATATTATAACAATAAAAATAAAGTGTGTAGAACAAAAGCATTAGTAAGCACAAATACTGTGATATTCTCTATGATCCTGCAGTGCTTGAGAGTATTTTAGCAAATCTGTCTTAATGGCCAAGGGCAACAGCAATTCAATAAATTCTGCTAATTCTGCTGATTTCTAAAGCTAAGCCAGTGATAATGCTAGGTGTAAAATTTTGCAACCAGCACAATTTAGAGTTATCTTTAAGAAAGGGGCAAGGGATACGCATACATTAAACTAACCCCACACTGGACCCCAACAAATACTACAAACCCTGAAGCATAAGCCTTCCATTCAGCCTTGGCTTGCCTCAATGGTGACATTAATGGAGAATGACTAAAGCTGTATCTATCAAACTTATACCAGACCCACATGCCAGAAAATGTGATCTGTGTTTTCAAGAAACTCACTGCTTCTGATACTGAGCTGTTCCACCACCACCACCACCACCCCCACCCCACCAAACAATTATTTAGTTTTTTTAATTTAAATATTGAATATCTTTAAATTTCTCACCCAAATAAGCTATCACACTTATCAAAATGCATTCTTAGGCACATTTTAAGCACAAACTGGAACATAGCAAATGTCTACCTTACTCTCCTCAAGAATATTTGAGTCATAAATTATTCCTTTCACCGCAGCCATGGAATCTAGAAAAGAATCCAGTTTGGCTTTTGATTAAGGAGAAGTGTTTGTCCAAATCATAAGATCTGAAACCATATGAGGCTGAATTTACTGACTCTACATCTTCTGCTTCTCTCTTGCATGTATTCCTAGTATTTTTCTTTACTTAATTATCTGTCCCTTCCTTTCCTGTTTTATCTCTTCTATTGCTGCTTTACCAGGAAATACTGAAAACAAAGTTTAATTGAGCAACAGTATTTCATAACTTTGACCAAACAATGGATGCTGAAGCATGAAAGAGTGTTTATAGATTCAAACAAACAAAACAAACAAACAAACAAACCCCACCACCTGTTCTTGCCAGTGTCTTACACAATAATGATTAAAGAGGAAAAAAAAAGCAGACTATAGTTGTTTGGCTGCCTCCTACACTGAAAAGCCATTAAGCAGAGGAGCATTCTCTTTGATTAATATTTACAGAACAGAAGCCAATAGTTCACTGCATCAATCATATATATTCAGTAGTAGGGGTAAGAAACCTGCACACACAAAAAGCTGTAAGACCAAATTAATCAAATGCAAACAACACACTAAAATACATCCAACACACAAAGTTGTATCCATTTATGAAGGAAAGACAAAGTATGCCACAGATAGACGTTCTGTTTTGGTAATACACAAAGAACACATAATGTCTGCCAACTATAATCAAAGCTAAAGGAAGTAACGCCCAGCCTTCAAAGACATTACTTAACCAAGACACTTCATCTAAATGTAGAGCAGAATTTGATGGGAGAATAGTTGTTTCATCTCCACAAATTTAATGACATGTTATTTCAAAGACTAGTGATCTGGTATTACTCACTGTGCTGATAAAAATATTTAACATACAGCTGCAATGTAAATGTGTTCTTACCTGAAATGATATAGAGTCAATGTTGTAATTATTGTAAATAGTATATTTAGATACACTAATTAATATTTAAAGTTTATTTACCGTGAAAAGACACAGTAAACAAAAGACTGCTAATTTCTGGTACAAAAACTGTTAAACAGTATTTTTTAAAATTTAACAAATAGTTGATTTTGTATGAATATTTATTTACTGTGAGTAATTCATCAGTTACAAAATATGTACACAACTGGTTTGAATTAAGGGAATTACGTGATAAATGCCCAAGAGTATACCCAACAAGATGAAGCAACTAGCTTACTGGAAATAGATTCATCGTTCTGGCAGAGAATATCTACAGTCAGTAGTTTCTCATAGCTGATGGCACTGTCAAAACATATTGTAAAAAATCATGTTCTGACAAAAAACCCCCAAAATTTAGTTCAGTAATAATCCCGTTTATTAAATCAAGTAAAAAACAGTCTTCCTATCCTATCCTATCCTATCCTATCCTATCCTATCCTATCCTATCCTATCCTATCCTATCCTATCCTATCCTATCCTATCCTATCCTATCCTATCCTATCCTATCCTATCCTATCCTATCCTATCCTATCCTATCCTATCCTATCCTATCCTATATCTTTGATTCACAGCAGATTAGTTTAACTGACAGATTTCTAGCTTTCTTCTTTTAAAGAGTACTGTGCACATCTTATGTTTTATTAATAATCAGTGGTGAAATCAAAGCCAGTCATCCACAAATGTTCTAATTAAAGTAAAATTCATCTTCACAATTTTTTTGCAGAAAACTCTACTAAGTAGATTTTTCACAATTCCATTGAAACTCATAAAAATATGGAATGCAGAAAGCTGCTGTTTATAATAATAAATCCTCAACAATGTAAGTCTATAAAAAATCTAATATGGATAAAATTATAATTTTAGTTTAACACTTTTCAGTCATGTTATGTCCTATTTTAAAATTCTCTGTAACAAACATAGATTCCGCTTTTAAAGTACCTGCCATCTGTTGCTAAGTTAAGCAATTTTCAAAATACAAAACATGCTAAAGGTGTATACACTGTACTTAGGTTAAATTTAACACCGATTTTCCAACAGATTATTTCCAAGATTAGGTCTTGATCCTGTATATGTTTTAGTTAACTTAAATCCAGGTGTAAATCTTTATGGCTTCAGGCATCCCCAGTTTTGTCTCAGAAGAACCCTTCCCCAGCACAAACCAGAGAACCAAACTAACAACCAAAACCAGCTATGACTGGGAAAGACACTCATAAAGATGCAAAAAGATGACAGGGTGAAAACGTGATGGAGAAGAAAAAAACACTACTTCTGTAAGAGGAAAAAAAGGCACTGAGATGACAAAGAGCAGGTGGTAGGGAAGGCCACTCATATACGGCCACGTAAGTCATTGATTGGAAAAAAGACTGGAGATCTGAGGAATCAGATCTGAGGATCAGTCAGGCTGGCTGAGAGGTTGCTTTGAGGTCTGTAATGACTGAGAAAAGAAGGTTTTTTGAGCAAAATTTCATAGTAGGTTGCCCAAATGGCTCATAGAAGTCTGGATTGTCAGTCAAGCCAAAGTCCCACAAGCACACCAGACACAATCTCCTCAGCTGAGGTCCAAGAGGCAGGACAATTTGCTAGCTATGCCAGCCTGGCTGCGGCAAACCCCATTTCCAAAACAGTCCACTTAATTTGCAAATCAGTCCTTAACTTTCACAATCCATTCTATTCATCTTCATCTGTGGATTGGTTTATTTAAAAAAACCTATCTGTAAAATTCCTATACCAAACTGCCATGCGTGGGTGGCTTGAAGATGACAACTTGAATCATAAGAATGCAGTACTTGGCTTCAAGATGTATGAATGCTTAAGATGCATGAGAGGAAGTGCAAATACACTTTAAGAATTCACTAGCAGTTAAATAATTACAGCTTTTGTACTGAAAGATTAAATGGTCATGTAATTTAGAAAAAATAATTTATTTTCAAAATAAGTAATTGTCTTGTAGATTGAGAAAATAGAAGATGATTTCCTAGCAGATGGCTGCATATGTGAAATGGATGGGACCAAAGACATGCATCTGGAACCCAACGTTTATAAAACGGACTCCACTTCAAAAGAAATTCTGCTCCTGGCATAAGGAGCTCACTCCACATTTCACTCACAAATATGGTACAAACTCCACTGTCAGACAAAACATAGTTTGGACAGCAAGATCTTTGTTACTCCCCAAAGACTCCCAGGACTTGTGACTCCCAGTACTGCTAATGCACACACTGAGAGTATGTCGTATTTGGTTTTAAAAAATTATTTGAGGAAAAAAACCCAGAAATGACGAAGATTGTTCATCTACTTATTAACTTTTATGTAAGTGTACACAAGTGCAACAAGCATGACCACACAGAGATATTCAGTAAGACTGCCTGCCTTCCTGTTACGCCATATAAGAGCTTGTTATTTTGTTTGATGATGCAGTAAGCCTCCTTAAATGAAATTCAAAAGTAGATACACATTAAAACATAAGTCTTCTTACTGCAGATAGATATTAATGGCCCACAAGAAGGCACCTTCCAGTTTCAAAATTATACCCACACATTTATGAAGTCATTACTCAGCTGTAACAGGTAGGAGGTTTACACCAGTGCTGTGCTGTATGATCATACTTCATAAAACATATGGGATTTATGTGTAATATTAAGTAAGAACTTTTATTTAACTTGGATCTTAAACAAATAATTTTACTAGTCCATATTCTTACACTTTTCAACTGACTATTACAGCTAAACTTCATTTAATGTGAAAATCGAGACAAGAAAAAAAACAGGTATGAGAAAAATGTTTGTTACTACCTAGGGCTAATGAAAGAGAAAAATTAATTAGCATGGTAGTATCCTATTTTTACTTATATTTTTAATGAGATCACAGTTGAAATTAGGTCAATTGCTATAATTTTCAGTGGACAGAACAGAAATGAATAAACAACAAGCAAAGCAAAAAGGAGATTAATAAATCTGAAGTCTTCACTGCTTAAAAGCAAGTGACTTAAATGTTTTCCTCACTTCAGTGCCCTTCTTACAGAAATCTACCATTTTATTCTTCCACACAGCAAAGAAATCTGCTAAACCCCCAAACCAATTCCTATTCCTTAACCCGATTCTTTCTCCCATCCTGACTACTATCAAATTAATCTGCTTTCAACTCTTCCACAGTAATGGGTTTTTAAGAATTTATGTCTGAAATTATTCATCCCTGAAATTCTGTGACTTGAGCAGCACTAAAGAAAGGAGAATTGGTGGCTAATACAATGGAAAGACAGGGAAAACAGCAAAGTCAGTGAGACATCAGGAAGACAAAATCTCATCTGGTTCAGCTACCAAATCCCAAGAAAACAGTGCACTCTCTCTACTGATAAATATATGCAAAATGAACTTGTACATACGAAGCACATTTTCATCATAAGTAAAATGTCCTTCCAGCAGAGAAAGCATACACTACAGCTACACTGCAGCTAACCTAGTACTTAGGCTATAACATAATGTCTACAAAAATTTGGGAGCAGCTTTGAAAACACAGATTCCACAAAAACACTGGCCAAATCCTTCCATACTGCCATATATTAATATAGCAATATGCAATGCAAAAAGGAAAACTTTACATAAATTGGAACTTGAGATACATTAGTATCAACATTTCAGTTTAAAGCTGGCTCCTGAGCAACACTGGACCTAACATAATAAGCACAAACTGGTATTTTAACACTTTGTTCTTTGGGACTACTCAAACATTTTTCCTTAACTACACATCTTCCATCACCTTCTTGATATTTTTTAATTCTCAAAAAAAACCCAAACCCCAGAAATCAATATGTGAGAGGAAAACAAAGTAAGAGATGGAATAAGACATTATTTCCAGTCTTCAGCTGTAGGGCGGTTACAACACTATGGAAATGAAGTACATTAAGAAAACACCTTTTGTGTTCCTCTTGCCTGCTGCTGTGACATAGCAATACAGGACAGAAGTCACTGTTTTTAGCATGCA
Organism: Hirundo rustica; assembly: GCF_015227805.2. Lineage (NCBI taxonomy): Eukaryota > Metazoa > Chordata > Aves > Passeriformes > Hirundinidae > Hirundo > Hirundo rustica. Next base: position 43,843,892 of record NC_053488.1, read on the forward strand.
ATGCAACATGGCTGTGTGCAATGGCAAGTCCTTCCACAGAGATGAAGAAACTAGCGCTAATTATGTTCTTCTGTCACCTAATCAAGCACACATGAGTTGGACTTCATGGACCTTTACAGTTTTAAGGATCAAAAAAAATAGACACTAGTTTGTCACAGTGTCTTAATTTGGTTAATATTGTGTTTCATTTGATTTAATGTTTCCCTGGTTTCCCCGGTTTGTCTGTGCTCGGCTGCACCCATCCCCCATACTGGAATGTAACCCAACTCTGTTCCACTCCCACTTTATCCCTAATTGGGAAGTGGCTTGTCCCTCTCTCTGTGCCCTGCCCCCTGGGGAAAAAGCCCCGGCACGGGCAGGGTCTCAGGGACTCCGGCTCCGGCATGGACAGGAAAGGAGCTAATACTAGCTCCCGGGCAAATAAAGCAATATTTTCCCACCCGGACAAAGAGCAGGCTCTTTCCTTTTGCCATCAGCAGTCGTCTGGTCTCCTAAAGAAACTCCACAACTGGTGCCCATTCTGTGGGGCTCAAAGCCACAAGGGGCTCCCAGAAAGCTGGAAGAACCACTTGGAGAGCACGTGGCCGAGGAATCTCATGCAGGTATGTGAGTCACAAAACGTAGCCCACCCACGCAGAGAGACAGACCCATCAGGCTTGGCGTTTGCTGTGGAGTCTCTGAAACACAGGATTCTACAGGCCAGGGCTGCAGTTTTCTCCTTTGGACTCAAAAATCCCATCGGAGCGCTGCAAAGAAGCCCCTGACCAGCAAGCTGCTCCCAGACAGGGTGACCCATGTTCGTGGAAAGCTGATCCTGGGAACCGTGACTGGAAGCTCTTTTTGCACCAAAAAGAGTCAGTCTCAGGCAAAAGGAGTGATTGGGAAAGAAAGGAAAGGAACACTGGATTTTTGGTGAGTATCACTCGGTTTTCTAAGGGAAAATCTTTTTAAGAGGCAGTAATCCTCAGGGAAAAGGGTTTTTTCCCTTTGGGGAAGGTTTTTGCTTTCAGAGTAAACCTTCAGGGTGCTTTAATAGCACGTTCCTTTCGGCAGCTGGGGGCGGGGGGGGAAGTAAACTGTTTCCCCTTTTGGCTTTTTTTCACTCCAGCGAGGGTTTTTTAACTTTCAGTTTCCCAGCCACAGTTAAAGGGGACACAGAAACTTAAAATCTGAGCCAAAAATGGGTGCTAGGCTGTCTGTGTCTCAAAAAAGTCTATTATCAAATTTTAAGTGCCTCAAATGATGGGAAAACCCATTTTTCCAAGGAGCAATTAATTCAGTGGTTATTTTCTCAATTTCCAGATGTATCATCTGAGCAAATAAGCTCCCCAGAATTTTGGGAAGCTGTTGCAAAAAAATCGTCACAATCAAACTCCACTAATGACAAAGAAAAAGCAAATTTTACTCTTTGGAGCTTGCAGATTGTATTTGCAATGCAAAAACAAAATGAAAAAAAAAAAAAGCCAGTTCCTTGTGGACTTTCCCCAGTTTCCTCAGTTTCTCCCCATCCTGACCCCAAAATCCCTTCCCCAAAATCGGATATTCCTTGAGAAACCCCTAAACTTTCCGCCAAACTCCCTTCTTCCCCAGTTTGTAAACCTCAGGTTCGGTTTACTTTTGCAGGCAGTTTGAGTGCACAAACCCCCCATCTTAGTGAACCCCAAGCTCGTCTTAGTTTGGAAGGGGGGGTCACAAGATGGAGGAGACTCCTTTGTTCCCCAAAATGGCCAAAGCCATGTGCTCTTAAGTCATGAGGAGCCTCTCTCTTTGTTTGTCCCTCCTTCCCTCAATCCCTTTCGCAATCCCTTCTTTTCCCCACACCCCCTCTTCCCTTCGGTGCCGCTCCTGGCACTGCCCTCTCCTCTGACTTGGCCCCCTACCCTCAAACCTCTGCCCTCCAACTCCTCCCCGTGTGACTCAAGCCTCCAGCCCCTCCCTGCCCCTGGTTCCCACGGTTCCCCTGCCCACAGTCCCAGCTCCCACCCCAGGGGCGGAGAGCCGGGAACCCGGAAGCAGGAAATTATCCCAGCTCCTCTGCCATCCCTGTCACATACCGACGGTCAAAAAGAGGGGGTGCTGTCCACAGTAACTGGGACCCCTTCCCCCAACAAGTGATTCAGGATTTGTGCAAAGCTCAGGCCAAATTTGGACGCGAAAGTGAATACTTTCGCAGACTTTTAAAAGCAAATTTCGCAGGGAATCCTATTGTTCCCTTTGACCTCCGGCAGCTTTTTTTCTGCCCTCCTTTCATCCACACAGTTTAGGCTTTGGGACTCCACATGGAAAAAAAGATTAAGAGATTTACTCCTAGAGCTTTGGCAAAATTCTGAAACAGCTGTTGATAATAGTAATTTGCCAATTCGGTTAGAACATCTATGTGGTGATGGTGAATGGGTTGCAGCACTCAACAAGCTCAAGAAATTCCTTTATTAGAGTGCATTAAAGAGGCTGCTTTCAAAGCATTCTTTTCAATCCAGCCCGATGGGTCCTTCCAACCCTACAGTAAAATAAAGCAGCTTCCATCAGAACCTTTTGTAACATTTGTGGAGCGATTAACCCGAGCTATCAAATTACAGGTTAAGAATGAAGGAGCCCAAGAACAGGTCCTGGAGGAAATGGCTCTGACCAATGCAAATGAACAGTGCAAGGCAGCCATCCTCAGCCTGCCCATGGAACCGGCTCCAACCTTAGATGACATGCTCCACGTGTGTACCCAGAAGGTTCCCTTCATGACAGCTCACCTTAACCACAGCTCCAGAGATGCATTCAGACCACTGCAAAGAGCTGCTGAGGCAGACGCCATGCCACCTGTGCCTGTGCCACAGCCACCACCCAGAAGAAGAACGATGTGTCTCCTGTGTGATCAGGGTGGACATTGGGCATCTCAATGCCCTTTAAAGAAGCAATTCCTGGACTTTCAGGACAATGGGGGTGGGAGGTCTCAAGGGTCCAAAGGGAATTTTTCAAAAAACTAAAATCTGAGCGCCTACTTGCCCAGCGTGCCGACATAAAAGGGACAAGTCCGAAGAGAAGGGATAAACTAATAGAAAATGCAAATGTTCAATTAAATAATCCTGCTATAACCAGTTCTACCTTTCAGCAGAAGTCACCAGATATGACCTTTTCAGATCATGACATGAGCAGACGCTGTCTAACCACTGAATATCTCCAAAAGCCTTTTAGGCTGCAGCTGACAGGGTCCTTGCACCTAAGTGACACAGACTGGCATTTAGGTTCATTGGATCTACAATTGCTAGGCTCCTGGCAACATGTTGGCAGTAAGTATGTCATTCTTGGGGACACCAAGTACACACCGAGAGAGATCGAGATCCTTCCGGGTCTTGCCTCATCAAACCCTAAACAACTAGTTCTCTGTCTGCGCTGTGTTCGCCCACCTTTGTTTCTGCCTAAGGGGCAGATAATAGCTCAGGCAATTCCAGCACCTGACCCACTCCCTAAAAAAGACATCACAAGGAACAAACACCTTGAGGTTTTCTCCACATGAGTTATTGGGAGGGACAAACTCATAATAAGTTGTGAGGTTCATCACAGTGGGGAAGTAATAAACCTCAAAGGGGTTTTGGACACAGGCGTGAATGTAACGATTGTACAAGAAAGGATGTGGCCCTCACATTGGGAACTGCAAAATGTGGCCAGGCATGTAGAAGGTATAGGGGGGATGAAATGGTCAAAAAAATCAAAGAGGGTTGTGCAAATTAAGGGGCCAAACAGACAATTAGCTACACTGCGTCCATTTGTTTTAGATTATTCAGAGCCCTTGTGGGGGAGAGACCTGATGGGTGGGGGGTCACGATTGGCATTCCAGATGCCCCCTTGGTTTTTCAGGCTGTGGCCACTGAAGTGCACCCTACCCAGAAACTCAACTGGAAAACTGATTCACCAGTCTGGGTAGAGCAGTGGCCGCTCAGTAAAGAAAAACTGAAGGCACTTCAGGAACTAGTGGATGAACAGCTAGCTAAAGGCCACATTGTGGAAACCACGTCTCTGTGGAATTCCCCAGTCTTTGTTATAAAAAAGGCAAACAAAGGCAAGTGGAGGCTCCTCCACGATCTCCGTCAAATTAATAATGTCATTGAGGACACGGTTTCTCTCCAAACAGGGATGCCATCCCCAGCAATGCTCCCCCAAAATTGGAATATGGCAATTATTGATATCAAAGATTGTTTTTTCCAGATCCCTCTGCACCCTGATGATGCCCCACGTTTTGCCTTCTCGGTTCCTACCCTCAACCAAGAAGCCCCGAGGAAAAGATAGCACTGGAAATTTCTTCCACAAGGGATGAAAAGCTCGCCATTTATTTGTCAGTGGTACTCCTCTTCCCTGCTGTCCCCAGTGCGCGCAGCTGTAGGAGAAGCCATCATCCTGCACTACACGGATGATGTGCTCGTGTGTGCCCCCAATGATGACTTACTGCCCCACGCGCTTGACCTGACAATCGATTCTTTGGTTGCTGCAGGGTTCGAGCTTCAGGAGGAAAAGATTCAAAGGATGCCGCCATGGAAGTACCTGGGTCTGGAGATTGGTAAGCGGACCATTGTGCCACAAAAATTGGTTGTCAAAAATAACATCAAGACCTTAGCAGATGTCCAGCAGTTGTGTGGGTCCTTAAATTGGGTAAGACCTTGGCTAGGTCTGGCCACTGAGGACCTAGACCCCCTCTTTAATCTTTTAAAAGGGGGAGAGGAGCTAAGTTCTCCAAGGACCCTCACCCAAGAGGCAAGAGCAGCCCTAGAAAAGGTACTGGACTGTATGGCCACCAGACAGGCCAACAGGTGCAAATCAGACTTGCCATTCAAATTCATCATTTTAGGCAAATTGCCACACTTACATGGGATGATTTTTCAGTGGGAAAGAGTGGAAAAATCAAAAAAGGACAAAGACTGTAGGGATCCCCTCTTAATCACAGAGTGGGCTTTCCGCAGTCACCACCGGTCCAAAAGAACAACCAGGCCACAGGAACTGGTAGCAGAATTGATTCGGAAAGCCAGGACCCAGATCAGGGAGTTGGCAGGATATGATTTTGAGTGTATTCACATCCCAATTGAGATAAACTCCGGCCAAATCAAAAAGGCAATGTTGGAGCACCTGATTCATGAAAATGAAGCTTTGCAGTTTGCTCTGGATAGCTACAAAGGTCAAATTTCAATTCATCGGCCTGCTCACAAATTATTTAAAGAACAAATTCAGTTCAAATTACCATTAAAAAGTGTTCAGAGCAGGAGGCCTTTAAAGGCTTTAACCATTTTTACAGATGCATCTGGAACATCTCATAAATCAGTAATAACATGGACAAATCCTCAAACTCAGCAGTGGGAAAAAGATATTGTTGAGGTGGAAGGATCACCTCAGGTAGCTGAGTTGGCTGCAGTTGTTAGAGCTTTTGAAAAGTTGCCTGAGCCATTCAATTTGGTCAGAGATTTGGCCTATGTAGAAGGTGTAGTATCCAGAGCTGAACGGGCTGTACTGAGTGAGGTCTCCAATTCTGCACTTTTCTACTTGCTCTCAAAACTAGTAAATCTGATCTTCCACTGAGAGCAACAATTTTATGTGATGCACATCAGATCACTCAACGATTTGCCAGGATTCATAGCCAAGGGCAACAGAAGGGATGATGCTCTTGCTGCGCCTGTGGAGATGGCACCACTCCCAGACATCTTTGGACAAGCCAAAATCAGCCATCAGCTTTTTCACCAGAATGCACCAGGCCCAGTCCACCAGTTCCACCTAACTCAGGAACAGGCTCAGGCAACTGTGTCAATGTGTCCCTTGTGCCAACAACACGCACTCCCAGCCCTAAGTGCAGGAGCAAACCGCAGAGGATTGAAGAGCTGTGAGGTATGGCCGACAAACGTGACACACATCGTGTCCTTTGGTAGGCAAAGGTATGTCCATGTATCTGTGGACACCTTTTCTGGAGCTGTCTATGCCTCTGCCCACACAGGGGAGAAGTCTAGTGATGCCATGAAACACCTAATACAGGCTTTCTCCTTCCTGGGCATCCCCAAATCAATAAAAACTGATAATGGACTCACGTACACATCCAAGGAGTTCAGAAGCTTCCTGCAGCAATGGGGAGTGGAGCACAGAACAGGCATCCTCTACTCCCCAACAGGTCAGGCCATGGTGGAAAGGACCCACCAAAATCTCAAAAGGGTCCTCAGCCAACAACATCAGTCTCTAAAACTAGAAACACCCCAAATCCAGTTGTCCAAAGCCTTGTTCACTCTGAACTTTTTAAATTGCATGTTTGAAAATCTTAACCCACCAATTGTGCACCATTTCAGAGAGAACTGCCAACTGCAGCTGAAAGCAAAGCCACCGGTAATGGTAAAGGATCCAGCAACCAGGGAAACAGAGGGTCCTCATGATCTGATCACCTGGGGTTGTGGGTACGCCTGCGTGTCCACTCCCTCAGGTCTCAAGTGGGTGCCAGCCAAGTGGGTGCCAGCCAAGTGGGTGAAACCTTTCATCCCCCAAAACTGCAAAGCCACCTGCAGAGGCCCCACAAGTGGCCAGTGCTGCCTGGAGGAGGAGAAAGCGCCGAACCTTCATCTTCTAATTATCATTATTCCTTAACAGTGTTCTTCTAAACAGTTTGTTTGCACTGAAGGTAATTTTTCTTCTGCAACTTTAAAGGTGCTCAAGGTCCGAACTCTGAGCATCTCCCACAGACGGAGCCTTGCTCCTTCTCAATTTAACAAGAAAGAGGGAGCTGTTACAGTGTATTAATTTGGTTAATATTGTGTTTCATTTGATTTATAATGTTTCACTGGTTTCCCTTAGAAACTATATCATCTGGTTTGTCTGTGCTCGGCTGTGCCCATCCCCCACACTGGAATGTAACCCAACTCTGTTCCACCCCCACTTTATCCCTGATTGGGCAGTGGCTTGTCCCTCCCTCTGGGCCCTGCCCCCTGGGGAAAAAGCCCCGGGCAGGGCCTCCCCCGGGGACTCTGGGTCCGGCGTGGACGGGAAAGGAGCTAAAACTAGCTCCTGGGCAAATAAAGCAGTATTTCCCCCCCCGGACAAAGAGAAGGCTCTTTCCTTTTGCCATCGGCAGTCGTCTGGTCTCATAAAGAAATGCCACACTAGTTTTGTTTTCTTTACATCCTACATCCAAATTCCAGGAAGAAAGACATTAGGGGTTACACAGGCATGAGATAATGAAGAAATGAACCCATATCAACAGTAAGAGCTTGAATAGCTGCCATACACTGTCCCTGTACTGCATTTATTAAAAAAAAAAAAAAAAAAAAAAAAAAAATCCATTTTAATTAACATAGGTCATTAAGAATAGTTTTTACAACACACACAAAGGTTCAACAAGATAAGGAACACCACTCACTACTGAGTAACTGGCTTCACCCTGCTCTTCAGGCAGGACTATTCTGAAGGGAGCAGAGCCCACTGCTGAACACTTTGTGCTTCTACTTATGCCTACAGCCCAGCTGCTGCTCCTAGTTTCTGGATCTCTAGGGCACTCCTACATGCAGATCCTTTAACCCTTCTCTGGCAGCAATCCATCTGCTTGACTAAAGATTCGGTGCTAGAGCTCTCCCAAATCCTCAGCAGGTTAGGAACATTTTACTGGAGCCTGGAGACATCAAAAAGCTGTATTACTGCCTAAGTCCTTCAGAGAACACATGGCACTGGAGCAAAAAACTAAAAAAAACCTAAAAAAAAATCTTTAAATAGAGGATACTTTTCTCTCAAAATCTGAAGAAAATAATGAAATCTTTAAGGAAAAAATGTTAAATGACAAGCTTTGTAAGAGTCCATTAGCCTGCAAGGCCAGAAATTTGATGAGCAAGCATGAACCCACATCACCTTCTTGGTCTCTGTCTTTTCTCTTTTTTTCATATAAAATAGTATTTTTAAACAGACTTACTATTTCTGTTAATCATTTTAGGCCTGAGATGAGTTTTACCCTAGTTACTGCCAGCCTTCTTCCCTATCCAGACACAGCTGTAACATTTATTCCTCTTGGAAGTAGACCACTGAAGTAGCTCAGAAATTGAAAGCAAATACCTCCAGTTTTAATCCTAGTCAAACAGGGTTGTATCTTACCATGCACATGTAATTGAAGGTCACAGAGAGGGCTGTAGATGTTGTGTGGAGCTATCTGGTGGAATAACAAAAGCAAGATAAGCTTGCAATGTGTTAGCATGGCCCTTGTGCCTTTTTATGTTACAAAATATAAATGTGATTTGAGACAGTCCTTGTCATACAACTCTATTTCTTTAGGTGGTTTTAGAATTCTAAAACAACATTTATGGTGACAAAACAACAACAACAACACCAAAAACCAAACCTGAAACAAAACATTACAGTTTTACAACTTGTTTTTGGTTGATAATTAAGTGCAGTCATTGAACAGAACCGTCAAAATTTTTAAAGTCCTACCTACACCTCAAAAAGATTTATTAAAGCAAATTTATTCCTCCCTTCTAGCCTGTTTCTTGTACTCAAGCCATGTACTAATTCATACCAGTGAGAACTTGTGGGAAAGAAAACCCTGGCTGTTTGAACAGGCAAAAATAAAATATAATCAATAAAAATGAGACCATTAATGTGGCAGTGGTCTTACATGGTACTCACACTGAATGTGCTGCGTATGCTTGAACAGAAGGAATTTTAATTGTTTTGCATGACTAATTCCCCAGTCCTGGTAATAAGTACATCCCCCTCCTTATTGGTTCATAACAGAACAGAGGGCTAGGTGCAGCTGTGAGCTCAGGCTGCTACGTTTGAATCCTACAGAAGTTCTCACCCTCCTTATTTAACTAAACACAGTCATGTTCCCCACAATACTCTGGCTTAGGTCTCCAAATATGAAAACAGTAGTGTTTTCTTGCAAACTTGCTGGTTGGGAAAGAAACAACTATTTCCCCCTCAAAAATTAAGACATGTTTTCTGTTAATATAAACTACATACTGATGATGCTCAAGGCACACAAAAAGGGAGGCAGGGCATGGGGAGAAAGACTTTTTTAAAGAAAAAAAAACTGGGAAATTGAGGGTAGGGATTAAGCCTGAAATTGCAGGAAGTTAGAACAGGTGACTGCAATTGGAAACAAAGTTTCCAGACACCCTGTGCAAAACTTCTAAATGTCTCCTTTTTGTGCAAGATCATCACTCTATTTCCTAGCAACTGAGCAAATGAGGGCTTTCTTAAGCTTGGTTGTTTTGTAGAAAGGTCTAGAAAAAAAATCTCAGGACCACCACAATTCTCTCTGGCCAATAAATATGTCTCATCATTCTGCATAATCAAGGCAGCCAAGAAACTATGAGGACCACAAAGGGCCCAAGATAAGAGAAGAATTTCACTCTATTCATAAAGAACCAAGAAACTCCTTCTGCCAGGTATTCCTCATATTAGCATATTGAACTAAAAAATCAAAATTAAACTAACTTTCTTCATCCTTTTAGTTTGGATAAATCAAGTTTCAACAGAGTTATTCATATCTCTTGATGCCCAGATGCAAAATAATGTCAAAATATTTATCAGGATAGGCTTCTGAGAGACTGAATTCTTGAAACACTCATGTCTATGTCAAGTACATTGCACTCTGTTCCTGTTTTCTTTACAGTTTCACAAAACTGGCAGAGCAAGAATTAGCTTAGAATTATTCAAGAGAAAACTTAGATTAATGCAGTCATCTGATTAACAGTCTTCCCAGATCTCAATTTCTTGTTAAAACGTAAAGAACATTTATATAGAGTTGTTAGCAAAAAGTTACAAAGGATTAATAGCTTTTGTTTTCATGATGAAAAATGGAGGTAAAGAAGGAAGGACAGGAAACTACTATTTCTGGAATTCAGGGATTTGCAATAGTTGGCTCAAACAAATCTCCAGAGCCAGAAAGGTTCTGTGAAATAATTAAGGAAACAGTACTCCATAAATCATTTTGTTCAGCTTGTTTTGTGGTGAACTAACTTGCGCAGCTGTTCTTCTGATGCAGACTATACAATTGCCATTTCATTTGTTGAATTTTCTGGATGCTGAAGAAAAATGCCAGACATTGAATTCATTAGGAGTTTGGAAACTATTTTTCTCTGTCATATAATACAGTCATAAATGAATATGAAATGGAAATAATTAGATTCTGTTCTCTGATTCAGCAATGACAGACCTCCAAGTAAACTACTCAGCTAAAACAGAGCTACAGTATTCATACTGATATAAAAATATATATTTTTAATTTCCGTCAAATTTAACATTGACCATAAGTAGAACAGATTTAGTGTTTTGTCTTACATTGGCCTGACACATTGATGTGACTTCACAGTCATCACATCCGTGGCAGCTGAAAATGGGGCCAAAACAAACTAGAAGGATGTGCTTCAGTATCAGAGATTTCAGATGTTTCAATATATCTTTACATTATCCAAGCTGGGAGATCAGGAGACAGCTTAGTTGTGTTTTCCAAGTACCCTTCTGTGTTCCATAACGCCATGATGGCATGCAATATAATTCAAATAGTTTTGAACAACTGCTTTTTATCTGTTACAGAATAAATGATGCATTACTGCATTTTGTATGAGTATCCTAAATTCAGCTACTGTACCTCTGAAACAAATAATTATTTTTTATGCTTAATCAGGTGGTTTTGTTTATTCTTTCTAGTAGAAACAGAAGATTATAATTTTTGATCTTCTGCTCCTCAAAACTTTTAAGTACTTTATAATGCAGTAAAAACAAAAGTTTAGCCTAATATTTTCTATCTTCTGTTCCTCAAAACTCTTTAGTAGTAATGCTTCTTAAACACAGAAAATGTCCACTTGTAATATTCAAAAATTAGTAGTTGGGAGGGTTGATATTTTAATGTATTTATTGACACAAAAAAGTGCTAAAACTTTTATGAACTAACAAAAGCTTTTTTTCCTCCCCTTTCCTCCTCTTCAGTAACAACCCATATTCTTACAGCTCCCTAAATGCAAAGACACGGATCTCTTTTGATGGAACGCTAAAATTTTCAAATTCAAACCAACTGCTCTATATGCAGTATAAAATAGGTTTATTATTTTCAGTTTGCTCTAACACATTATATACATATCTGTGAAAAAGGGAAGTGAGATACATCAGAATCTGTTTTGCAGTCTCTGTGGTCATTACTAATCCAAATTTGGTAACCACTGTGTAACAGGCTAAATTAGCTTTTCTAAAAGCAGAGGGGTGGGACCTAAGATGATATGTTACAGCAGATGTGGAAGTTTTAAGTTTACAAATCTCATTACACCTGTTAAAATTTACAAACTATGGAGGAAAATACCTCAGTGTACCATAAATGGACTAATGTGAGTTTATTTAGAAAACGTGGAGATCAGTATTTTTGTTGTCACCCAATATTCTGTCTAAAAAGTCAGGACAATTAGGAGATGAAGGAAGCTAGTTTTCACTTGATTTTCACCTTGTTAACAAAACAAAGTTATTTATACTCCTTCACTCCACAGGAGTTTTGGAAAAAGCAAACTTCTTATCATCACCACAACACAATTTCCTCATAGATATTACTGAAATCTATTTCCTTAACATTCCTGTAAGATGAAGCATTATAATCTTCACGTACTTTTACATGGGGAAATTAATAATTGTGTTCCCAGAACTAGGCTAAAAATATCAAGGAGAGAGGGAATGATATTAATTTTACAACAGCGGGAAACAAAATATACAAAATACTGAACATTAGATGATCAAAGGAGAGCCATCTATTTTATGAAGGAGGGGGTCAGAGAAAAAATATGTCATGTTTCATAATGCTTGTGCACAAAGGAGATAATTTTAGTCAAAAGGCATTACAGTGACAGTTAAACTTGTTACAGTTTCTCTAACAATCATCAAAAAATGTGAATTCACCAGTAAGTGGAGTATTCAGATATATTTTTCTTTGAGCAGAACACAAGCGGGTTTCCTGTCAAAGCAGCTCTGCTTCCTATCAGTTAATGTGTGTAACTCATTTAACTTCACCAGACTCTTTACTCTGAGAAAGCTTAGCCAAGATGACTGGTCAGTCCCACACTGAAGGACTGGCAAGATTATAGCTCTGCAGTGGATTGACCAAAATAAATATGTTCCGTTTAAGAAAAAATAAATACTAAGCTACCTGGACAGTTGGCTAAAGTACACCAAGCTCTGTCCAAAGTGAATACCCAAGGCAATTACCCAAAGGAGAAAGCTGGCCAAGAAGCCTAGCAGCTCTTCAGGGTTCCCCCAGTTGAGGCCCCAGGATCAATGGCTGCTACATCAGCAGCTCCAAGGCCCGATATAAGATAATTCTCAGGCTTTAGATGTGGCATGGAAAATCAATGTATGAGGCAGAAAGGCTGCATAAACAACTAATCAGAAGCCTAGAAACCCACAGACTTCATACAATTATTTTCTTACCCTTTTATTTCATTTGCTTCTTACTAATTCCTGCCTTATCTTTATGTGTCAAAAATTTTCCTCCTTCCTTCTGCCATACCAGCTATCATTCTTAAGTTCTTCAGTTGTCTTTATCACTCACCACAAAACAAAATGGGTTCAGTGCATTATACATAGCTTTGTTTCTCTCCTGGAATTATTGTCCATTTTGTCTGACTCATCTGATTTCATTATGAGATTAAGTTTCCCTTGTAAGTTTAGCATGTTGAAGTTGAAGGTTAATAACTTTCCTGAGTTCTGCCGATTTGTAAGAAATGGGCTGAGGCAGCATTTCACACCCTGCTGCTCAAACTCTGGAAGTGAATATGAAACCTGTATATGAGGATCAGGAAACCATAAGAGAGTCTGCAAAAGAGTAGATGTTAATTATCTCTGGCAAGAGGAGAAATAGCTAAATGCTACTTGGTTCAATTTTCTAGTACCCCCTGCAGGTTAATATAAAGGAGTAGCATTTGGCTTCAAAGTGAATGGCATATATATCCTGCCTAATTAAAATGAAAGTAAGACCAAAGGTCTTTTATGTTGTTATTAATATTTAATAAAATATTTCTAGGCTTCTGTGTGAAGAGAATTCCAAAGGGAGTTGACTGTATTTCACCCATCTCCTCAATTTCAGGAAATGACAGTATCTTTTGCACAATACCCTAGTACCAGGCAGTGCTGGTAGTATCATCTTTATTATCATATAAAATTTTCCAATATAAAATGTTATTTTTATTTGAGCATAATCTCTCAAGTTTTTTTAAATTCTCTTCCCTTTATAAGTATTATAAACAGCCCAGCATTCAGTTCATATTGCTAGACTGGTCACAGGTTATTGTTTGCCTAATTCAGCTAGAAAAGTTCAGCTGTATCTGAAAATTAAACTCATAGTAAAACATGACTTGCTCAAAAAAGAAAGAAAATGAAAGGAAAAGAGAAAGGAGAGGAAGGGAGCAGAGGAAAAAGAAAGCCCTGTTTTGAGTCACTCTAACATTTTTACATTGGAATACAGAGTTAAATTTGGCATGACTTTAGCATGTCATTTGCATGTCATTTAGCAGTGTCATTTGCAATTGACACAACATATCTGGGAAACTTTCAGTCTTCAAAAAATTCTCATTATGAACTGCACCAGTAAATATGCCCATGAAATGAAAGATATACAGAAGAAAGCATGAAGAGTTGGCTTAAAATTTTACAAGCTATACTGTACAGTTTTGTGCAAAATTGCATCTAAGTAGCTCATTTTTGGGTACTTAAATTTTCAGTCTTTGTCAAAATACATTTTACATATGTCTGTATAATCTTCAAGGCATTGTCCCTGTTTCTGTTCTTTCAGGATATGTATGAGGAACCATATAAGGTAGACCTTCTGAGGAACCATATACGGCATACTATCTTCAGCTGAAAGGTCCTGGATTTCTCTGCTGCTAAAAGAGAACAGTAAAATTTTCCTAAAACAACATTGAATGCCATGTAGAGCACAGTACATACTGCAGATGGGACTGCTGATGATAGAAGAGTAATATAATTCCCAGGATGACTATTTGGGAGCATTCAAAAATATCAGACTGATTTATGCTGAAGTAAGGAAATTCAAAGTTAATTAAACAAAGCAATTTAAGTCCATCCTAACAGAATCATTTGTGTCCACTCCGCACAAAAGCTTAAGTAATACTTTAAACAAATAAATTTTGAAGTGAGTCCTCTCTTCCAGCATACATAAGTCTTAAAAAAATACCAGCTCCATTCCCAGCTCCATAAGACTGTGTTTTAGCAGGCACAATCATCTCTGGTATGTTCCCATCCAAATATTTTTGATGCACCATCTGTCCATCTGGACACTCTGTGCCCTGCCCCTTTTCCCATTTGCTTGCTGAATGATCAGCCCTAGTCCCCTACTCAGTGTTACAGCTCTTTAACAGGCTTTTCTCTCCCTCAGCTACTACTTCCTTAAAACCTTGTCCTTTATGTTCTAGGATCACCTACCGATTTTCTCCACCTAAAAAAGCTAATGCAACTCCTCCCAAAACCCCATTTCTTCTCCAATTTTGCTTCTGGTTGAAGTACAGCTTCCTGCTAAAAAAGTCCTGAGCTGTGTCTTCCATACAGTCCCTACGAGCTGCGAATATCCACTGGGGTACCCTGCATCCATCCATACACTGTAATATGGTGGGCATTGCAAAAGGGTAACCAAGAGCATAGGCAAAAGCCTAAGATTTCTGCCCTGGCACCTGACTTCAGCCTTTCAATAAAAGTAAAACAATGCTCAGGCCTGGAGAGAAACAAATAAATGTCATTGGGAAGCAGCAAACGAATAAATAGTATGTGAAGACTCTATTTTTTTGCTTCAGTCTTCAGTGGCAGCCTCTCCTCCCACACCTCTGAAGTGGGAGGAGAGAAAAAAAAGGCACTAGGGGATCAAAGTTACTCCACTGTAAGAGATCAGGTTCATGACCACCTGAGGAACCTGAACATGCATATGGGTCTGTGGGACCTTATGAAATGTATTACAGAGTCTTAAGGCAATTGGCTTATAAGACCCTGAGATGAGATCAGTTGGTCAGAGCCTGGTGCTAGTAAAACCAAGATTGTGGTTTCAATCCTCATATGGGTCATTCACTTAAGAGTTGGTCTTGATGATCCTAATGGGTCCCTTTCAATTCAGAATATTCTGTAATTCTATAATTGCCAAACCACTCTCCATGATATTCGAAAAGTCATGTCATTCAGGTGAAGTCCCAGGTGGATGGAAAAGGGGAACCAGTGTGTGTGGAAACTACTGACCCAGCAGCCTCCCTTTTATGCCTGGGAAGGTCACGGAATGGATCCTTATAAAAGCTCTGAAGTACTAGTGGGACAGGTAGTGATTCGAGGCAGCCAACACAGCTTCATCAGAGTTGAGTCCTGCCTGACCAACTCACTGGCCTTGAATGATGGAAAAGGAAAGTTATCATTTATCTGTATTTCTGTAAAGAATTTTACACATACTCCTTTAACATCCTGCTCTCTAAACTGAAGAGATAGATTTGATGGGTAGACTGGTTGGTGGCTGAAGAATTGGTTGGACAGTCATATCCTGAGAACACTGCTTAACAGTTCAATGTCCAGACAGACATCAGTGATAAGTGATGTCCTTCAGGTATTCTGTACTGAGACTGAGACTATTTATTATCTTCAGCAATGACACAGACATCAGTATTGAGTGCAACTTCAGCAAATTTTTAGATGACACCGAGCTGAGTGGTGCAGTTGACACACCTGAAGAATGGGATGCCATCTAGAGGGACCTGGAAAAGCTAAAGAACTGGACCCATGGGAATCTTATAAGGTTTACAAGACTAAGTACAAGGTGCCACAACTGGGCTCTGGAGACCCCCTGGTATCAGCACAGGCTGGGGAATGAGGCTGGAGGATAAACAGATCAAAAGCAGCCCTGGGGAGAAGGACTTGGAGGTGCTGGTGGGTGAGAGGCTGGACATGACACAGCCTTTAACACTCCCAGCCCAGAAAGCCAAATGTGTCCTGGGCTGCATCCAAAGCAGTGTGGGCAGCAGGGGAGGGAGGGGATTCTGCCCCTCTGCTCTGCCCTGGTGAGACCTCAGCTGGAACTCTGCATCCAGCTCTGGGGTCGCAGCACAGGAAGGACACGGAACTGTTGGAGTCCAGAGGAGGGACACAGGAATGATACAAGAGCTGGAGCACCCCTGTTATGAGGAAAGGGTGAGAGAGTTGGGGTTGCAAGGCTTCAGGGTGACTTTTATTGTGGCCTTTCAACACTTCAAGAGAGCTTGTAAGAAAGAGAGATTTAGTAGGGCCTGTTGCATTAGAACAAGAGTTAATGGCTTTAAACAAAAAAATAGAGTTGATTTATACTAGATATAAGGAAGATTTTTTTTTTTTTTTTTTTTTTTTTTTTTTTACAGTGACGGTGCTGAAACAGATTACCCGGGGAAGCTGTCAACACCCTACCACTGAAAGTGTCCAAAGCCAGGCTGGATGAAGCTTTGAGCTCTCTTTTTAGTGGAAGGTCTCCTTGCAAGCTTTCCAAGGAATCTCATATCCTCCTCTGAATACCTTAAAGCATTCAGAGAGAGTTCACATCCATGCAAACTATTCTTTGTGGGTTTTCTTCCTTTTAGAATAGTTCTCTATCACTTATCCAGTGTTGTTTCTTGCAATAACGTGACTTCTTTAGAGAATATACTGAACCACACAGCAATCTCTTCACACACAGCAGTGCAACCAGAATCAGAGTCACAGACGTTATTCTGTTGTGGGAGATTAGGGACAGGCGGTCGGAAGATATCGCACTGTACGGGTAGACAGAACCCCTCCCTCAACACTTAGTTGTTTAGTGTCCTTGATAAGGTAAGCAACACGTAGTTTGTAACGTAAGCAGACAGAAGTGATGTAGCAAACAGAAGTTTTATAAACCCATGTAACCAGTTAATAAACACCATTTGCCATCCATCACATTGGTGTCTGTGAGCTGGTGGCCTGAGCAGCCTGGCTGTGGCTGCCGTGTTTTTCCCGAACCAGGTCGCTACACCTCAGCGGAGGCAGCAAGTGGTGCCGAAACCCCGGGAGTCGCCCGGGAGAACGGGAGTCACCTGGATGGGTGAACAACAGCCGAGTGGCTCGGCGAGGGGGACGCCCCAGGACCCGTGGGAGGAGGATGGAAGCTCTCGTGAAGGTCGTATCTCAGATTCATAAGCAGTGGGGGATTGATTGTAAAGCAAAAAATTTTACCCTTGCAGTGACGAGGCTTTTGCGACTTGAAGTCATTGATCGACTGGTGGACATTCTCCACCCAGATACATGGGATCAATGCATGAAAGCTCTAGCCGAAGAAACTATGTCTTCTGGCTCAGGGAAAAATCTTAAATCATGGGGCAAAGTTGTGCAGGCTTTGCAAAAAGCTCTGCAAGAGCAGGAGACTTGAAAAGCTGCCCAAAATTGTTTAACAGTTTCCCCGCAATCGGGGGTGGGAGCTGCAACGCAAACTTTAACAGAGGAAACTTTTAAAGAGAATTGTCTGAGTGTAAAAGAATGCAATCTGAAGGTCAACAACTGTGTTCAATCTATTGATAAGTTTAATTCTGCCGAGTGCAGAGACGCGGAGGAGCAAAAGCTCCCTTCAAAGCCTTCAAGCCCAGGGTCACCTGCTGAGGGAAAAAGACAGGCACAATTATTTTGGGACGGTTTAGCTGAGGAAGCCAGGAATGCTGCCAAAAATTCTGCCGCTGAATTGCTGTTGGGGGGGGGCTGAGGAGGGACCCCCACCTTATGCGGCAAGGGATTGCACTGAATCCCTGGGGGAGAGCAGGAATGCAGTTGGACTGGAATGTTTGTTAGATAACAGGGATGCAGAAAACAAAGAAGGTCTTTTAGATAGCATGCCTGTTGCCAGCAAAAACAAAGACAGATTGTTTGATAATGCAGACGCGCGCGAGCAGAAGAAGGGGGGAAAACTCAAAGTGGGAATTAAAGCTAATCAGAACGCTTTCCAAAAAGCACATTCTTTTAAGAAACACAGTTTAAAGGGGCAGGTGCCCAGGGGGAAGGAGTGGCCCAGCCCTGAGGGAAAGGGGCGGGGTCAGAGCCCAACCAAAAGGGTCCAGAACCTGGAAGCAGCCAGTCAGTCGACTTCCAACTCCGAATCGGACTCTAGCTCAGATGACTGGGACTCTGGCCCAGGCTCCGACAAAGAAGAAGTAACAGTATATAAAATTAGTAACAACAATGTTTCTACTTGGGCTGAGGAGAAGTCAGAAAAAGAACAAACTCCCCTCACAGACTGGAGGAAAATAAAAATGGCATGTGCCGATTGGGGTCCATCGGCCACACTGGCTTTTCCAGTCCGAGTGGGGGGGCCAGGTGGAAACCAGAGAACATACTCCCCAGTAAATCCTAAGGATGTTCAAGCAATTGTTAAAGCAATAACTGACAGAGGGATCAATTCAGCTGTGGTTTCTACTCTCATTGATAGTGTTTTTGGAGGGGATGACATGCTCCCATTTGACATAAAGCAATCCTGCAGATTGATTTTTGATGGGGCAGGGATGATAGTTTTTAAACAAGAGTAGGAGGTCAATCGTGCAAAGCAACTAGCTCTGGTCACTGGCGCAGATCATCCTCTACGTGGCTCCAGCCTGCAGCGGCTCATGGGCACAGACCCAACCATGATCAACCCCCAGGCACAAGCCGAGGGCCTACGGGCCCACGAGGTCATGACAACTACCCGTGCTGCCAGGGAAGCTGTCCGCTCTGCTTCCATGGTCATTGCTAAACCATCACCATGGTCCACAATAAAGCAAAGTGAGAGTGAGAGTTTTACACGATTTGTAGATTGGCTCCAGGCAGCACTTGACTCCTCAGCTTTGCCCTCAGAGGCAAAGGGTCCTGTGTTAGCAGAGTGCCTGCGCCAACAATGCAATTCAGCCACTAAGGACATTTTAAGGTCATTACCACCTGGGTCCAACCTCGCAGACATGATCAGGCATGTTGCAAAAGAGGAACATTTTGCCCCAATTCAGGCAGCTGTCCATACCGCAATAACTAGTGTAATGGCCTGCTTTAAGTGTGGGCAAGCAGTCCACGTTGCAATGGATTGCCCCCAGCTGAGGCACCCTTTAACACCAGTCCCCCCACGCCAGTCACAACCTAGGGGGCCGTGCTGGCTGTGTGGAAAGAAGGGGCATCTTGCCAAAGAATGTAGGTCTAAGAACCGGGGAAACGGGAGGGGGAGAGGGCAACAGGGCCGCACGCAGCTCTCTCCCACTTGGGACGTGAAGCGGCCCAGCTATGTGAACCCAAAATGGGGTGAGGCACTCCCAAACCCTTTTCTCCCAGAAGAAGCTACCAACTTTATAGTACAACCAGCGACCCAGCCATACCTGTTCCCGTCCCAGGAACAGCAAAGACCACCCCATGGGGACAAGACCCCTGGGTGGCTTTGGCAGTGAAGTGTGACAACCCACCAGTAATATGGGGGATCTGTACTTGCTATGATGTTTTAGATGACATTGCCATCAGTGTCCCCTTTCTGATTGATACCGGAGCAGACGTCACTGTTGTTTCTGAGACAAATTGGCCCCCACATTGGAAATTAGAAGACGCACCCATGGTAGGTGGGGTCAGGGGATTGAGCCGAGCTCGCAAGAGTGCCCAATTAATAGCAATTACGCTTCACACTGAAAAAGGACCAGAAAAAACCATCACCCTTTTTCCATATGTCATGTCAGGAGTCCCACACTTGCTAGGGAGAGATGTGTTAGCCCTTTTAAAAGCCAGGGTGACAAATTTACCATAAGGGCCACTGCAGCATACCCACCTCCACCGATCAAGCTGATGTGGAAGTCGTCCGACCCAGTGTGGGTTGAGCAGCAGCCCCTGTCAAAGCCTCAAATAGATGCTCTTCTTAAGCTAGTCGATCGTGAATTGCAGAAAGGTCATGTAGAGCCTTCTACTAGCCCATGGAACACCCCAGTTTTTGTGATACCCAAACGGAGTGGCGAGGGGTTTCGCCTATGATCTGCGTGAGGTAAATAAGAAAATTCAACCAATGGGCCCCGTGCAAACCTCGCTGCCCATGAACTCAGTGATACCAAAAGGGCAGCCCTGTGCAGTGCTTGACATTAAAGACTCTTTCTTTTCCATACCCCTGCATGATGAAGACAAAGAGCGGTTTGCCTTTTCCATCATCTTCCCGAACAACAAACGTCCTAACCCGCACTTCCAGTGGAGAGTACTGCCTCAAGGAATGGTCAACTCGCCCATCTGTCAGATCATGGTGGACCGAGCACTGGAGCCAGTCCATCGCAGCGACCTGACTGTGACCATTGTCCAATACATGGACGACATCCTGATTGCCGCGCCATCAGCGAGCCAGGTAGACCAAGCAGTGTCAACCATCTCAGAGACCTTAAAAACAAATGGTTTTGAAATTGCAAGTGCAAAAATTAAGAAGGGACGATGTGTAACCTTTTTAGGAGTGGGGATTTCAGCTCCTACATAACCCCTCCTCAGATAAAAATCCACCGAGACGTTAAGACGCTCCATGAGCTCCATGCAGCAGCTGGTAGGATCTCTACAGTGGCTCCGCAACATCGTCCTGATTCCTCCCTAAGTCATGGACCCCCTAAATGACCTTTTGAAAGGGAAAAACTCGTGGGAGCAGAAAACACTGACACCAGAAGCAACACGCTCGCTTGATTTTATCGAGCAGCAAATGTCAGGGAGCACACTCACCAGATGGGAAGCAGATGCACCAATTGATTTATACGTACACTTTACGAAGAAAGGAGGAGTAGGAGAGCTGGCCCAAGGGCCACCCGACAAAGCTCAACCAATACTGTGGGTAGTCTTGGGAAAACCGTCACGTGCATTTTCCCCAGGAACTGAGTGTCCTAGCAACCTCATCATGAAAGGCAGGAAACCTGCCCTAAAGCACTTAGGTGCTGAACCCACCAAGATATATTTACCCTTCCGCAAGCAGCTTTCTGCGCAATCGACAACAATATCAGAGCATCTGGCCATGGCCCTTGCTGGTTTTGGAGGAGAGATTCGCTATGCAGCAAAACCCCCTTGGACTCAGTTGCTTGCAATTGTCGACATTGATGTCCCGCCAAAAATCGTTGACCGACCACAGCCAGGACCGACGATCTTCACAGACGCATCTTCACTAACCTCAACTGCAGGAGCAGTGTGCAGTCAGAAGAACAGTGGCAATGCATCAAAACAACTGACCCCACGCCCTCAGTTCAACAGCTCGAAGCAGCCGCCATTGTACTAGCGTGTGGACTGTTCCCTGAAGAACACCTCAACATCGTAACTGACTCTATATTTGTGACCAGGCTCTGCCTAGCAATGTCAGGGCCCAACGTGGCAGTGTCCACAGTAACCATGATGCTTGAAGAAGCACTCTTTTCGCAAAAAGGCACCATATCTGTCATCCACGTTAATAGCCACAATCCAGTTAAAGGGTTCTTCCAAATCGGCAATGACAAAGCAGACGCTGCCACAAAGGGACTGTGGACACTGAGAGATGGCCATCAGCTACACGAGTCTCTTCACATTGGAGCTAAAGCACTAGCAAAAAAATGTGGGATTTCAACCGCCGACGCGAAACACGTTGTGGCCACATGCCCTCCCTGCCAAAAATCACCACTGTGGTCCAGCGGAGTCAACCCCAGAGACCTCAAAGCCTCAGAAATATGGCAAACAGACTTTACCCTATGTCAGTTGCTAAAATCCTGAGCATGGCTTGCAGCAACTGTAGCTACATATAGTGGAGTGATTGTAGCCACACAACACCTAAAAACTGACTCCAAAGGAACCATTCAACATTGGCTGACAGCCATGGCGTGGCTGGGCATTCCAAAGCAAATTAAGACAGACAATGGCCCAAATTTTGTTTCAAAATCAAGTCAGGCATTTGTTGCTAAATGGGGAATCACTTTAGTACACGGCATTCCATACAATAGCACTGGGCAGGCCATCGTTGAGCGAGCAAATCAAACCCTGAGAGCAAAAATAGAAGTACTAGCAAAACCAGAGGGCTTTACTAGTTCCATTCCTTCAGGAGACCAGGCACGTATACTAGCAACTGCTCTGCTAGCACTGAATCAGTTCCCTAGAGGAGATGAGACAAACAGCCCAACCCAGAGACACTGGGCCACCCGAGCACTAGAGGAAGGCCTGCACGTTGTAGTTAAAAATGAACTGGGGGAATTGGAACAGGGCTGGAGACTAGTGCTGACGGGGCGAGGGTACGCAGCTGTTAAAAAGATGGTAAAGTAATATGGTGTCCACTTAAGTCGATCAAAACAGACCTTCGGAATAGAACTAATGCAAATTGTAAGGTCTCATTTTCAGGATTGGATCATTGAACGCCCCCATGACGCATACACTCCGGTACCAGAAGAAAGTGATGAACCTCCAAGCAGTTAGACAGTGCACAAAGATCCTGCACCGGTGAGATCCAAGCAACTACGGTGTCTTTGTGTAATTCTATTTTTGGGCCTTGTGAGCAGAGGGCAAGCAGATGCAGTGTATTACCCGCACCAGCCATTTAGGTGGATCCTACGCCATCTTTCAAGTGATGAGGCAATCAAAGAAACCATTACAGCAGACAGCCCATCCTTTGAGTTTAAGCTAAGAGACATATTTCCCTCACAGCCAGGATTCCCTAAAACTGGGGATTCTTCACTATACCAGACCTATTGGTGTCCTGCTTCCAACCCAGGCAAACGTTACTGTAACCATCCGAGGTACGGGCACTGTGGATATTGGGGGTGCGAAACTATCGTGACAAGCAATAGATGGCAACCGCAGCAACCTGACAAGTTCCTGCAAGTCAGGTACGCTCCCCACGGCTGTCGCAAACCTAAGTTCGGGATGAACTGAATGATATACGCACCCTGAAATGGGGCAAAACACACCTGTAAGAACTACGCAATGACGACTTTGCAGCCAAGCCATGTGAGCTGGGCCACAGGAAAAGTATGGTCAGTGTTTGTTTGCACCTTTCGCAGCATGTGGGTGAATGTGCAAATTATTAGACTCCCACCTTCAATGCTCCAGTCATTCAAACCCTATCAGAATCTTACAGCACGCAGACACAAGAGGGAGGCCACACCTAGCACCTCCTCCTCATCCAGTCCTTTAGCTATTTACCAAAAACCTAAGTCTGATCCTTACAATCCATTTCTTAGTGTGTTAAATGCTACCTTTTTGTCATTGAACCAATCCAATCCAAACTTTACAAAATCATGCTGGTTATGTTATAATGCAGAACCTCCTTTTTATGAGGGCATCACCCTTGATGTTCCTTTCGAATATTCTGCAGCAGATAATCCACAAACTGTAGGTGGGACACCCCCCGGAGGGAAATTACCCTGAGTCAAGTCACAGGCCGAGGCAAGTGCTTTGGCAATGTAACCTTAGCAAGGCAAATGGGCAATATCTGTGCTGAGTTCATCCAACCTAGTCAGAAAACCGATAAGTGGGCGGTCCTGTTTGTACTGGGAATGTGGGTCTGTCAACAATCTGGAATAACCCCCTGTGTGTACCTTGGTAAATTAAATAACCTTGCTGACTTTTGTGTCCAAGTTCTGACTGCTCCTAGAGTCCTGTATCACCAAGAAGAGGAAATGTACTGCTTTTTAGAAGAAACCATCCAGCTCCACAAAAGAGAAGTAATACCAGGTATAACCATTGCAATGCTCCTTGGCCTAGGAGCCACTGGTGCAGCCACAGGTGTTTCAGCTCTCATGACCCAACATCAAGGACTTTCTCAGCTGCAAATGACAATTGACGAGGACTTGTTAAGAATCGAAAAATCCATCTCCTCTCTGGAAGAATCTATCTCCTCACTTTCAGAAGTCGCCTTCTGCAACAGAACAGGCGAGGACTTGACTTCTTGCTCTGCAGCAAGGAGGTCTGTGCGCCGCCTTGAGAGAAGAATGCTGTTTTTATGCAGACCATATCGGAGTCGTGTGAGACTCCATGGCCAAACTGAGAGAAAGACTGGCCCAGAGAAAAAGAGAGAGAGAGGCCCAACAAGGATGGTTCGAGTCATGGTTCAATCAGTCCCCATGGCTGGCCACCCTTGTTTCCACCTTAATAGGCCCTCTCACCATTATACTCCTGACACTGATTTTTGGGCCTTGCATTTTGAGCAAGTTAGTGTCGTTTGTTAAAAGCTGTTTAGAGAAAGTCGACATCCTATTTGTTGAACACCTGCAATTACCGTGAAGTGCACTTATTACTAACATGTTATATCACTTTTGTATCCTATTATACTAACTTTAACAGCTTTTGCATTTTTTATAACGTTTATACTTTTATAGGTTTTTCACTTGGTCATGGTGGGGGGGGGAAATGTGGGAGATTAGGGACAGGGGGTCATAAGATATCGCGTTGTACAAGTAGACAGAACCCCTCCCTCAACACTTAGTTGTTTAGCGTCCTTGATTAGCTAAGCAACACATAGTTTGTAATGTAAGCAGACGGAAGTGATGTAGCAAACAGAAGTTTTATAAACTGATGTAACCAGTTAATAAAAGCCATTTGCCATCCACCACATTGGTGTCTGTGAGCTGGTGGCCTGAGCAGCCTGGTTGTGGCTGCCGTGTCGTTCCTGGAACCAGGTCGCTACGCCTCAGCAGAGGCAGCATTCTGTCAAACAACTCAATTCATATATATACTTATTTCATCACACCATTTTAATAATATCAGACAGAAAAAGCTAAAACAGAGTGAACAATAAGTATCTTTACTTTATTGCATTTTAACAGATTAGTCAATTTATACTTTTCAAAATCAATTTTGAAACACCAGTGCCATTGAAACATTAGAAAATCTACTTTGTTTTCTAACTGCATGTGTCTGTCTTTCCAAATTTAGAAAATCACAGCTGCAACAAATATATAATATATACACATTATGTATATACATGTTTGAGACACTCTGAGATAGCATTACCGATTAGGTTTGTAAAGAGTTCCTTCTGGCTTTCTGAAACGCCTTGTGCCAAGAGTAAATTATAATTTTTATTGATATTCATAAACAAACAATGGCTTATGTTTAAAGCAAATTAGAATACTACACAGAGAAATGTAACATCATATTTGCACTTGTTAAGAGCTATTACCCTTTGCATTTGCAAATCATATCAGTGTTGGACATGAGATATTGGAGATGCACAGATCTAGCTCTCCAGGAAATCAGTTGGTACCTTATATCCAAAACAATCACTTGCCTTAGCAATTTGTTGAATTGAAGCTTTACAACTTTTCACCCTCAACAGCACCGCAGTGAAACTTCAAAATGTCAACTTTTTTAGACCACAAAATAGAACATAAAAGTTCTCAAATGCAAACTGAGGAAATTCCAACTGGAAAATTAAAAATATGGAAACAAATCCTGAATATAATGAGCAATTCCTCTTCTCTCCTGAGCAGTCCTTCAGAGAGTTTCCCCAAAAACCTTAATTAAGGAAGGTTCACTCTTCACCATGTAGATTTGTGTCCGTTAAAGTGTTTCACTTTCATTTCTGAAGCTGAGATACAGCAATATGCTCCAAAGTTTTGCTCTCTCAGTCAAAACAAAAATAACACGTTAACATCATACTTAAATATATCATGTCCCTAGTACAATCTTGACATATATTTATGTAAAGAAACCATGTACCTACTGGTATGATAACCTTTCATGCTTGCATTCTGTATGTGTCACAGAATTTGTCAGCATTGGGGGCTTTCCAGTTATTTTATTATTAAAGCAAATGGAAACGGAAACTTAAAAGGGCAAGCTCAACATAACTGTGGGCATAGTGATGCATACGTTAACAGGAGATACTAAATATCTTCCAGAACAAGCTCTACAAAGTGCATTTTCCGATTCAGTACAATCTGCAGCAATACAGTTTGATGATGAAATGTCATCCATCTGCATGCCTCTCTAAATGCTCCAATACACTCCGCACGTCAAACACCTTCTCTTCAAACTTTTAACTTCTGTTGACACTTCATTAGGGAACATTTTGAAAATCCTCTTGATTTGAAATATATGCATTTTGAAACAGAGTCTCTGGAAAGCTTTTAGCAATTCTCTCTTGGTTTTGGATATGGAGTTTATCTTGCATCCTTTAACTCTAGTTTTCATACACTCAACACAAAAGACCTCATACAGCATTCAATGAGCACACTTGAGCCTTCCTAGTCCTCTTGCAATTTGTATATTGATAACAGGGCTGAAATAAGGACTTTAAGGCCACCAAAATCCATTCCTGTGCAAAGCCTTGGCATATGATTTTTAGGCTGGAATATCAAACTCATTTAAACTCCCTGCTGCAGAGCTAAGAAATCTTACAGACTCTACTATGAATTTAAAAAGCATGTAGACTTTAGAAGGAAAATATCTTAGTCAAGCAGGTAGAACACCTAAACATATAATGGCTGGTATTAGCTTTCACCAGGAAATAAATAAATAAATAAATAAATAAATAAATAAATAAATAATCTGTGAAGCAGAATCTTTGATGGTCTGCTATGTTTAAATCCAGTTCTGATTAGGATTTCATTATTTTTACTTGCATCATCCTTGCATGTCACTGCTCATCTCAGACCTCATTGAAGGTCTATAAACCAGAATCTTTGATGGTCTGCTATTTTAAATCCAGTTCTGATTAGGATTTCATTATTTTTACTTGCATCATCCTTGCATGTCACTGCTCATCTCAGACCTCATTGAAGCTGTACAGGAGTGCTCCCCTAGCCACACAGTGTAGGTCAGGATGCTCATGCATCACAACTGTTTGCACCAATGTTTAGGCCAGGAACTGTGAGAATCCAGAACTCAGAGTTGTGTTAAGAAGTCTAAAATTTTGATGCATCTGGTCCAGTACCAGTTTACAATTCTCTGATAAACTTACTGCAGTTTTTTCTAATGCAACAGATCATTTCTGAAATTCTAATTTTAATTCTGATACAACATTACTTTCCCCACAATCAATCAAGATTTTTAACAGATAAATGACACATACTCAACTACTGCTTACATAAAAGTAGTTCCTATAGAAAATCAGTAACTGAAAGGATATTTTAGATAGATTTGTATTATTTGCATTTTCTATCTCTCCAAGATTTTTCTTCTTGTCATTATTATCCTTGCTGTAGTGCATTTTATATGTCTGAATACAATTTCTAAAACTATTCCTATAACTCACAGATGAAACTGAAGTTAAAAAGGATAGGTTTTCAAAAGTGACAGGACTAAAAGTATATAAACACCAACTGGAATTCCACTGACGCAGATGTCAGTATTTTAGCTTTCATTTGCCTCCTAATTCAGAAGTTGCTGACCAGGTGACTGAACAGTAATACTCTGGTCACCAGTTTCTTTCTTATTTCATCTCTAAAATTAACTTTCCAAAAAGAGATTGTCGTGGTACTTATAAAAAAAACAACTAGTACAAGAGGATTTTTTTTTTTTGACCAGCATACAAATTACATCTTAGGTTCAACCAAAAGCTGAAGAATGACACAGTATAGTGAAATTCTTTCCTTGCTCTTTTTATTTGTCAAATGCAATTTTCTACAATAGTTACACTGTTACTATATTTTGTTCCTTTACAACTGAAAGATCAGGAAAGGAATTTCAATAATTAGTCTTACACAACTGTGCTTTAAGTAGATTACAGAAAGAATATGTAATTTAAAATCATTGAAAAATAATATATGTTCTTTATTAAAAAATATATAATATTTTTCATTTTGGCTGATTATGAGGGTAAGGTTAAGCATTAAAACACTAAATACTTCAACTGTGAATACAGTACACAAGTTGTTTCACTTATTCCTACAGACTTTCCAACATGTAGCACCATTCAACAAGTTACTAAAATCATCATATTCTGAACCACAAGTGAGTCATCACACACATTCCATCCCAGAGGATCAAAGCTGAAATTGTACTTTGTTCAACATGAAGTCATCAGAGTTTAAAACTCATTTTAATTCACCACATAAAGCTTGAAACTGTCACTGAACATCCTACATGTCTGTAAACTATTAAATCAAACCATTTGAAAATTACAATCTGTGCCTTCTTAACTGCTTTATACCAACAGATCAATTTGCCTTTTCAGATAAGTCATCATCTCATAAGACAGTATTAGGGAAAGTGTTATTTTTAGGAAGAGCATGATTAAATGGCTTTGTCTGCAGTTAAACTCCTAATTTAAAAACCACTGGAGTTACCAAGTTTAAAACATTGACAAAAAAAAAAAAAAAAAAAAAAAAAAAAAAAAAAAAAAAAAAAAAAAAGCTTTGTATTTCTTCATACATCATACAAAATGTAAATACACAATTACTGTACATGATAAGTGCTGCATACACAGTAACATTATGGAAAAATTCTGATCAGCCCATTAAACTGGTTAGTGAGCCCTGAACTGCGTTAAACACATATCCATTCTATCTACAGACTGCAGTAATTAAGCTTTCTATATTTTGTTGCCATAAGATAACTCTTCATGAACAGCACAACATTGTATAACTTTCTTAGAGTAATAACATAAATATATATTTGTTAATAAAGCCACTATAATAAAGACATTAACATCTAATTCTCTGAACTGCTGTTAAAAACAAATTTACCCATCACAGAATGATTGACAGATTCTTAAAAAAAAAATAAATAAAAGCTACAAAACAGGTATTCAGAGCTGTCTATTTTTAATGAAATGTCTCAAATACTGAAAAAAGAAAAGAGAAGGAAAACTGCCGAAATACACACTTGAAACACTCAAATGCCATTCCTAAAGTTTTAACAAGAAGACTTAACTTAAAATTGTCTTTGTCCATTTTATGAACAGACTAAACAGAAACAACCACTCTAAAAATCAGAAAAAGGTTAATCTGATTTTACTATACACTCTTCTATATAAATTGATAATTATTGTACAGTTTTAGACTGCACCCTAGCTCTCATATCTCAACGTACTTCTAGTATCATACTCACACAATAGTTAGCAGGAGCCACAATTCAATTATGGAACACAGTCAATTACTCATGAGAAGAGACTTAAGGTTATTGAACTATTTGTTCAAAGATAAGTATTTCTCCAACTAAATAAAATGAAATTTCAGCAGCAGTCATCAATTAAAAAAGCTGGGCATGCAAAAAGCTTCAGGATAAATTTCCTCTGCATATATAAATGAAGCAAATACAACATCTCAAAGAAAAATGTGGAAAAAACCCCAGAATGCCAGAAAGTGCATGTAAAGTGGAAGTGGGAACAGCCCACTTAAGAACAATACAGAAACACCAACCACATGAGCACAAGTGGAAGTAAGAGCTGGAGTCAGAGGGGAACAAGAATACCTTCTCAAAGCATGTTAGCACCTTAAAAAATTAACAAAATAAATGTGTGTTTGTCTCTGGTGAATAAGGCATGAGATCAAGGAGCAAATGACAGGGAAAAGGTATGGCAAAGGTCACAGAAAGGCTTCAATATTATTCAGTGTTTACTTTGCCTTGTTTTTCATTGATCTGCTACCTGGCCCACCAGTTTCTCCTGAGCATCAGTGGTGTCTGTGAGACTGAAGCACTGCAAACAGTAGTGGATGACTGGGTCAGGGACCAGATGAGCAGAACTGGATATTTCAAAGTCTCCAGGGACAAGACAGGACGCACCCAAGGGTGCTAAGGAAGTTGACTAATGTCACTGTGATGAGTCTCTTCTTCCAAAGGTCACAGCAGTAAAGTATCCTGTAAGTCATTTGTACTCCCAGGAGAGAAAGTGCTGGACCAACCTGACTGTGAGATGGTTGACTCAAAAGATGAGGGGAGAGCAAAGAATGTAACTTACTACAAATATGGGGAGTTTTTGGCAATCTACCACAGTGTCCTTGTTGTTATCCTCAACTATCTAAATGATAGTTACAGAAAAAACAGAGACCCACTCATCTCAGAGATACACAGCAAAAGCCAGATGGAAAAAGTACAAATCACAGCAAATTAAATTCTAATGAAATAGAAGGAAAAAGATCTTCACAAGGAGGAGGACCAAACCATAGAAATGCTTGGTCAGAGAGGCTGAGAAATTGACTGTCTTTACAGTGTACCAAATGATAACACCAAGTGCCTGACTAACCTCATCTAACTTCAACAGGGAACTGAAGTCTGTCCTCAAAGTGTGTGCCCAACCTAAGTTACTCAATCATTCTAGAATACACAAGAGAATGTGCCATCTTACGTGGCATCAAACTTAGTCAACCTGACAAGCTCCAGCTGTTCCGATGAAAGAGGTTACTGCTTCTCTAAATGCCCATGAGGTTGCTTCTGATCCCTGGACTCAGAATCAGATTCTCCAGGTCTGCTGTAGTCAAAATTAGCCTGGACATCTTAAACTCTTTCATAGACCTTTTTCTTTTACTATAATAAAGAAGAATTTGAACAGGCTGTTCTACAAGTGGATCTAAATGGGTGATGACTTCTGGCAGGAGGGCAAGACACACAGCTGAGGGTATGATAGCAAGCAGCAATCTCTTGACAGAGCTGTTTGTAATACACTGACACCCTTCCATGTAACTACCTAAATTGTTTAACCAACCACATCAGGAAAAAGTGCATCATAACGAGGTCACCAGAGCTAGCATTCAACAAAGCAACTGTTCTTTGTCAGGTAACAGAGAGACTCAAATCGGCTAGTGTGAGTGAGGTAAGGAGCAAGGACCAAGGGAGCAGAAAACCAAAAAAATACGTAAGTTTTGTTAGCACTTCCCTTACTGCTCAGAGAATCCACAGTTGCAGGCACTGGCAATGATGTAAGGGTCTTCAAAAAAAAAGTCGTTCTTAGATCATTCAATCACTTAACTATCAGGTCACTGTTATATTAGAATCTACAGATCCTTCTGTGCAAAATCAGCTCGTTGTCACAAGTTCTGAACAAAGTTTGCAACAAAGCAGGGGCTTAAGGGGAAGAAACATCAAACAAATTCATGGAAGCAAAAGAGTAATTAAAAATATATAAACCTCATCCAGCTCAGAAAACCCTGAATCAAAAAAACAGAGAGTGGGAAAGTAATAAAGTGAAGTCTATTTCATTTATAGACATTTGCCCTGTGGGAGACAAGACATGAAACTAGTTAGACCTTCGGGGCATGCAATACAAGCTCTCTGGTTCTAAAGTCTCACTTGCTCAAATAAGCTGGAAAATCATATGTGGAAAACTATAGCTTCTATTCAGCCTTGTACCTGAAAGTTTAAATCTGAGCTTATAGACTTCAACAAGTTCTTACACTTCTCTGTGGAGCAATCAGCTGTTGAGGAATGTTAGACTGTGTGTACATCAGGAGACAAAATAATTAACTCAAAAACATTTAGTCTATTGCCATTTCATAAGCAATGCATTTTAAATGTTGTTTGATTTTATATTTTATTCTTGTTTCAATATATAGAAAACAAGACGTGTACAAAATTGTAAATCTGTATCAGAAACGAAAGTTCTAATAACATCTTAATCTATGCCCTAAGGAATTCATCAGACAGAAAAAGGATGAATTGTGCAAACAGAAAGGTTTGCACAATCACCTCAACCACTGGAGATTCATAGCCCAAGCTGCATTTACTCAATCAAATGTACCCTGATTTCCTTTAGCATTTTCCTACAATTTCTTTGCCAGTTCAAAAGCTTTTTTCTATACTTCCACTGAGCCTCATTTGCAGCATCAAAAAACCATTTTTCAGGTCAAAAAGGTTTGTCATAAAGATCATAAGTAATGTATTGAGAGAGTATTGAAAACAGTTTATTTTTTCTCCACCTAGGGTGTCTTGGGAGTGCCAGAGGCATGCTTTCCTAGTCCTGTTGAAAGAAACAATGGGTTTAGATTACAGTATATACAATTATCTTTAACTCCTCTGCTGATGAGTGTATGAGGATGACATGTCAGCAAATTCTTTATTCTCTAAATGTCAAAGACAGTGTCTCTGCTCTGTTTTGGACATACTTCTCTTTGCATTTCTTCTTGACCCTACCCTGCTTCTATTCATTAAAAATATCAGCGTAATGCTTTTAGGTTTTTGTTTTATCTATCCATGAAGCCTCATCCTGTACTGTGAGATTTAATCTGCTTTTTGAACTACAGGAGTAATTCCAGCCTCCACCATTTACTTCTTGTGTTGTGAAACAAGCGCCATTGTGCTGACTTCCTTCATACACCTCATGCAGGAGAGTAGTCTTGTGAACAAAGTAACTATCATCTTCAATTCAGGCCTTAAATTTTCTTTATGCTGATACCTATAGAAAACTGAAGACTGAAGAGACTCAAAACATTACCTATCACACCTATTACAGTCTCATGGTTTCCTTATATTTTGAAACAATATAGTGCATCTTTTCTACATTTATACTTATACTTATATTGTAAATATTTCCCATCAGGAGCAATCATCTTGCTCTACTTTGCAGCTTGCCTTAAAATAAAGGCTTCTTATTTTTAACCAGGGTATTATTGTGCTACAATAGTAAAAAAGAATCATACCAAGTAATTCTAAAAGTATTCTTCGATGTTACAGATTTTAGAAAATATTCAAAATTACTTAGTTCTATCCTTAGCTATCAGAGGAATTTTTTTTTTTAATATAAAAACAATGGGAAAGTTCATTTAAATCACTCACCTAAATACCACAGAGATAAAGCAGGACATGCAAATTATGCAAATTATTTGCGTTTGGTAGAGTTGATTTTTTTTTTTAAATCATATTCAAAATTGAAGTGATTTAATGAACATTAAAGTAAATGGCAAGTTAACAGACTGCTGCCATTACGTCATTGCAGAACAATTATCCAGGTACAAATACGTAATATGTTTCCAGCATGTAACACAACAGCCTAATTCTACTGCATTGGCTTCATGGTGTGAATAATAAAATAACCAAACACTGATTCGTATGACTATAAAACAAGATGCTGATGTGGATCACAGTTCAATGAACTTCTATTCCACTGAGACAAAGTGATTCATATAATAGACATTTTCTAAACTTCTGAGAAACTATGCCACATTAACTCTTCCATAAAAGAAGGATTAAAGCATGATACAAAACCTTAACTGTCCAGAAGGCTTGATATACAGACATTTGCCCACGTCAAAGAAGTGCCCTAACACGAAAGGTATTTAGTAAAATCTAAACACTTTATCACTTCTCATTCTGCCAGTCACAAAAAGACTATTTTTTTTTTTCTTTTCCCCTTTTTCTTCCTCTCTTTTGAATGTGGAGATAAAAAGAAACTTGGATTGTAATAAGAGCTATTTGGGTTACACAGTCACATTGGCTATGTTTCACTGATGGCCATATCACTGACAATGTTTCACTTTTCACAAGTTTTAGAGAAGTTTTTCAGCGCCTCCATTTCAATATATAAGGTTTCATCTATATGGTCTTCTGAAATATGAGAAAACGCTTTCTGTTGTTTATGAGATTACCGTAAATCCCTTTGAGCTTCTTATTTGATAGTCTTCTAAAATCCATATTTTATTTTTCGAGTGAGGTAACTGTGGTAGGGTAACTGGTGCTGCCTGTTGAGACCAGGCAATTGTTCCCCCTTCATATCATCAAGCACTGAATAAAATGTCTCAATCCCTAGCGCTAGTGCAAAAATGTAACATCACTGGCTTAGAGCCATCAGTAGCATGAACATTTATTACAGCCTAAATGAAAATAAACAAGCTGCATGTTGTAATACGGGAAATACCACAACTAACATCCTGCATGCAATGAAAGCAAATACTTCTATGATTAGTAGTCCTAAAAAGTAGAAAAAAAAGAAGGAAAAGAACAATGTTTGATGAATATCAGTATCACTTTTGCACCTATTTAAAGTCAAAAGTTTCAAACATTTAAAGAAACGCAAATATCACACAGCACTAGTCAAAAAAAGACACTTTGCTAATCTTTTTGAATGTTTAATTGTCAAGAACTGCACAAAGTCATTATTTATACTTCTTCAATGTCAACAGAAGATGACAATGGTCACTACAAGCCTCTGTTGCCTAAATCTATTTCCTTTCCTAGCAAACAGATACTTTGGTACCTTACTCAATTCCAAAGCACTTAATAAGAATTTTGGACCCATTATCATTTAGATTTTTCAAAACAGTTCCACAAACTATTCTTGGAAATGTAAAATAACTCCAGACTAACCTGCACTGCCACAGAAGTGGGATAGTGGAACATGAACTATTCATAGTGTATCTCATTGACTTTTGAATGGCTGATTAAAGTAAATTACATCAATCACTGAGATGGCAATGTAGAAATATGGAAGTGGTGTAATAATAGTAGTCATTTCCACAATGAAAAAGTCAGCTTTAAGAATGCTGTGTAGGAAGAAAATTTTTCCCAAGAATTAAATGCATTTGAATATCATTTAATCTAACTAGAACACACCACCATACGACTGATATTTTAATTTCTAGTAATCACTGACATTCTTTGTGAGAAAATTCTTTTGATTTCATGTCTTGGGTATTGGCCGGCTAAGTTTTTTGTTTCTTTACACACACACACACACCCATAAACAAACAAACAAACTAACAACAACAAAAACACAAAGCACAAAACAAAATAAACCAAACAAACAAACAAACAAACAACAAAACAAAACAAAAACACCGCAAAAAGCCTTATTCTGATTTTCATTGCATCATATGATGAATATGATGAGTCAAATACTTTCAGCATCAGTCTGGCACTTTTCTCTGTCATCTTTCACTGTGATTTACTAAATCCTTTTAATGGTTGGTGAAAAGGGCTGATTGGCACATTTCTAAGCCTCATAATCAAGTATGTGTCTGATTAAGTCAAAATCTTAAAATCTACCACTTCTAAACACAATCAGAATTAAGCAAGGTACTTATTTCTAAAAAAGAATTTTCTTAAGATATTAGAAAATTTTTTTTAAAAAATTACTTACTCGTTGTATTGTAAACTCTCAGATACTTAAAAAAAGTTACAAACTTCTCTATTTAACTAACTGAATTTGTACAATATGTGATTAAGGAAAATCCAGATTGATTCAGTAATGCACCACACTCCTTTTTGTGTCTTTCTGGGGATGATGAATATGATTCTGTTATCAAGTCTACTAAAAATGTATCCTTACATTACAAAGTGTAGCCTTAGAATCTATTCAGCTGTACACTCAAAATCCACTGTAAAATATTACCTACACTCAACCTGCGATCTGATAATAATGTTACAAGAATTCATTATATTATTAAGCATTCATTTCTCTCTGTGATCAAAAAATCTACATCATCACACAGAGGAATGATGGATCTATGATTTTGAAAACGCACTTTTCCTAAGTTAAGTGCTTATTGATCTGTTCATGTAAATGCCTAAGAGTAACACTGCCTCGACAGAATTAGACAATGTTTATATAAAAAAGAGATCATTCCTTTAAGTAAAGAAAATTTGACACTTGCATTAGTGTGGGTTTTTTCATCTCTGTTTACTTTGGCATTGTTGATGAATTTCAATCACAGTTCTTCAAGCAAAGCAGAATTTTACCTTTATCAATGGCTACTTCAGAGAATGACGAAAACTGCAACAGCTAAACTACATCCTTAATAAGAATAAACAAATAAAACAAACAAACAAAAAAATCATATTTTTCTCCTGAATATCAAAACAAAGCAATTATTTCAATATTATTTTCAAAAGAAATCCTTTTAGTTAAGATCATTCTATATATTCTTTGCATCCACAGAGGCACTAGACATATCGTGAAAGAAAGATTCCTGCTTGGTGTTTGATCCTAGTTAGAAACAAATCCTCGAACAACCAACACAACATGACCCATCAAAGCCTGGAACAAACACCCCAAGGCAACTCAGTCATTAATGTCAGACATGCTAGAGCACAGTAATGTTAAGTTCAGATAAATGCTTCTTCAGTCATATAAAAGACCTGTTTCTCTAGAAATTCACCACCAATCTCAGAGTCCTTCTTAGTAGTCTCTCTACAGTCTGATTTTACGCTTTGAAATTAACGACTACAATTTGATCCTCACATCTGCATCCTCACACACACTCAAGTCAGAACTGGATAAAGTGCTGTACCAGGGTGTCTCTCCATTCCTTTTTATATCTTCTGTCCTGCTGCCCACTGGGTGAAGAATCATTGGACCTTGTGGATCTTTTGCTCCTTAAATGTGACTGCTCACAATAATCACATTTTCAGTAAGTACACTTTTAAGATAATCTCAGAACATATTTTACTTTTAGAGCAGGAAAATGTCTTCAATTAAACAGCCAAATTCATCCCAACCTTAGCTGTAGCAGTACTACTACTTCACTACTCTGCATTTATTTGTAAGGATAACTTAATTTTCCTCCCTGTTACTCAAGCTGGCCTCCTGATGTGACAGCTTAAGCAAACTCTGTCAGCAACTCAGTAACTGCACGCACCTTACAGACCTTATCCTTGGCTACACTGTAGTACACTAAAGATCTGCAGCAAGCCTTCTTGCTTGCCGAAGAACTTTAAAGTACGTTTACTGTCCACACAACACAGAATAAGAAAGAAGGTAGAAATCACAAAACACCCTGGCTTAAAAGACTAAACTCCTGTTTTTTAAAAGACTAAATTATGAATTATACATATAAGGAAACCTTTGAAGTAGGGGTTTTGTCAAAAGTGGTAATATGAAGTTCTATTACAGCAGGAAACAAGAATGAAAAAAAACAACAAATCAGTGATAGACTGCAATAATATTTTGTTATTCGAATGGTGTTTTCAGGAAATTCAATGATTTTTCCATTGACACATCATACTTCACCACTGTGAAGCATTACTTCCCTTTTCTATGCAAGGGGCAGGGGAAACGAAAAAAAACCCCAACCAGATTTAGACCCACATACACATTTAACATGTTTTTTAATGTTGTGTTGAGAAGTAAAGACATTGATTCTGAGAAATAAAAAATCAAAACCCAAAAGAACATGCTTTTCACTGTATTTTGATAATTCATTGAACTGCTAAAATCACAGAATCACTAAATGCTAAGTTGGAAGGAATCTCTGGTGATCACCTTGTCCAATATCCATGAAAGGTCACCTAGAAAAAGTGCAAGACCATGTCCAGATAAAGGAATTCTGAAGACCTAATTTTTCTAATGCAGTAGGTAGCTCCTGGATGACAGGATGAACTAACAGACATCAACACAGATCTGCTAAAATATAAGGCACCTGAAAAGCCTGAAACATGTACTAGTCTAATAATAACTTTATTTGGCCCACCAGAACAAGAAATGCAGAACACAGCTTTCAATGACTTTTTTTTTTGTCCTTGTTTTTTGAATAAACACTTATTTTCTTGGGGGAATAAACACTGGGGCTTGGGGGGGGCTTTTTTTTCAGGGGTGTTAAGGTGGGTACCATTATTTGTCACTATCATTGGTTCCATTATGTATAATCACCTTTCTCTAGGAACAGAAAAGCACATTTCTTTGCAGACATTCAAGCATACCAAACTAAATTCAGGTTTAAAAATAAATAAATAAATAAATAAAGGTATTGTAAAGATAAAGTCTTAGTAAAGGCCAAAGTAGAGCAGACCTCTCTGACCTGGAAAAAAGGTCTTGTCTAGAGACATTACATATGTATTGCAAGGAATTCCAGAGTATCAGAAAATCTGTAGCTACAATACAATCTGTAGTTACATTCCATACTCTAATTTAGGACACCTCTTTTACAGAACATGGAAACAATTTGCTTGAGGTTTAACCCATTTTAAAATGGAGAAGCATCAGAACTGACAACATATCAACTTTTTTTGCTATTTGGACCTTTGACATTTCCAAGGCTGCCTTAAATCCTTCTTAATTCACAGAGGCTTATTTTTTTTCCATATGAACAATGAGTAAGGACAACAATAGCTGCTTCCTATGCTGTATGTACTATTACTTTTGTACTCCCCGTGTTTCTTTCTTCCTCTGTATTTCTCACTTCAAGACTGAAGAAAAGAAAGCTTTTTAATGGCAACTGTGTTATGCTCTGGGTGACCTCCTATTCTGTTAAAGTGATGGATATCTAGAAATCTGGCACTTCTGAAGTGTTCAGCATGAAGACTTTTGATCATCTGTAGTAGTTATAAAGCTGGCTGGGTATAACATACTTTTGAGCAACTTAGCTATCAAAATTCAGACACTCATTTCTGCCTCTAATCTTAGAGAAGCAGTAAGAAATCTTTCACTGCTGTGGGTTCAGCCCTGTAGGAAGTGATAGCCCAATATAACTGGGTTAAAACTGTCTATTAATTTTCTCAAGTGAAAGAACTTTGAAGTACGTTGCCTTGCTCAAACTCATGGCAATTAGTGCATAAAGTTATCATCAAACTTCAGAATTTCAATAAAAGATCAATAGATACCAGTTAATTTTCAGGAAGATTTTATAGCAGAGAGCATTTGGTCTTCAAATGGTCACATTTCTCTTCCATATTGGAAACAGTCAATTCTGTATCAATTTATTTCTTCCTGAGCTTTTTAAAATTGTATATGAAATGAAGACTGAAATAATAAAAAAACAAAATAATAAAAATATGGACATTTACTCTATTTTTCTGATTTATTACTTACAAAAGAGTTACTACAATCTTTTATGTGAGTTTTTATATATCAAAATTCAAAAGAAATTACTGGCTATGGCCATGCAACATACACTTACTAAACTTTTATTCTGAAGCACACCTGTTCATCTCAGATTTTATTTAGCATATTTACAATGGCTATGTGTGGACCTATGGTATACCTCTGTACCAGCATGAGTTTGTTAACAGAGCAAATCATACACACAGAATTGTATATTGCACATCCCTTTTAAATAATAGAAAGATAGTTAAAAAAAAAAAAAAAAAAAAAAAAAAAAAAAAAAAAAAAAAACACCAAACCCAGAGATATCCATTTGAAAGAATATAAAACCAATTTGCTCTTACATTCTATATTTTACAAGAAACTCCCCTTAAAGCCATCTGAGCTTGAAGCCTTGTAACACTGAGAGTATTCATGGGTTTCAACTTAATACACCTAAGTTTGAAAAGTGCTTTTGGATGTCTCAGTTATCTGTACAACTCCTGCACTGACAGCAAGATCACAGAAGTAATCAGAGCCCCAACCAGACACTCCAAGGCGTAAGGACACCATGTTGAGGGAACTGAGTTCTACATGCTATCTTCTGCTGGCAAGAACAGCCTTTTAGGAATTCCCTGAAGGGAAAGGTTGGCTTCTGCTTTAAGGCATGAAAACTCAGAAATGCTTAGTTCCTTTTGCTACTGTGTGTGCCTTTGTCCTGACAATTCAGATTAACCTAGTTACTAGATGTCTGAATTGAGAATTGTCCAACCAGGTAGCAGGGTACACAGAGAGAAACTTTAACTTTGGCTTGACTAAGTTTGACTCCAGGCGTGGTAGCACTCTAAGATTAATCTAGAAGCAAAAATTTCACAGAAAATAGTAGCTTTCCAATCAAAATAGCTACCCTTCTCTGATCATTTCTAAGAGGACAACTTCTCCCACGTCTATTGCTACACTGAAGCAGACTTCCACTACAGAAAAATGGCGGGGAAGTCTGTGATCTACGATGAATTTACCAGAATTTTTTTTCTTCTAATTCCATTAATATCCACCTAGCATCTCAGTTATTCATATAGGCTAGAAGAATTGAGTTTAGAAATGTTTTAACTTTTTCCTAGGTTTAGAAGACATGTGAAATCACTGAAATTATAGATGTAATTGAGATTAAGACACCTGAGAATGGCGATGATTTTGAAGGCAGTTACAACAATAAAGTTATACGTACAGAGAAAATTCAACACATAAAATGTTCAAATCTATGAAGGCTTCCAATATTTTTAATTGGTTCTAATTCATCTGCTTTCTGCAAGACCAACTTTTACTACAGCTCTACTGGGAGAATT
Organism: Hirundo rustica; assembly: GCF_015227805.2. Taxonomy (NCBI): domain Eukaryota; kingdom Metazoa; phylum Chordata; class Aves; order Passeriformes; family Hirundinidae; genus Hirundo; species Hirundo rustica. The sequence continues at coordinate 43,883,810 of NC_053488.1, forward strand.
ATCACCTGCTGACGCTTTACAAGAAAACAGAGTTAGAGATATTTTTCAAAGAATCTTCCCAGTAAAAACAGGTGAAAAAAGTGACCTCATGACAGAAGAGGAAAACTGCACTTAGCTTATGTTCTCGGTAAATGCAAACATCTGGCAAAAGTATCATAGAAACACATTTGAAACAGTCAACAAAGGAGAAGCCAAGCTGAGCAAAATGAAAAAAATTCTGTCACATTAATGACAAAAAACACAGCAAGACCTTAGCACACTGGTATTTTCAAGAACAACATTCATACATATGTTTAGATGATTAAACTGCTCTATTCTAAGTATTTTACAATACAGGTGAACTAGTGCTTCAGGCTGAGGGATTTTCCAAACATGCCAATTTCAACATGACAAAACAACTGCAAGTTTAGAAAGCCACCAAACATTACTATATTTATCTATTTCTTGCTGAAACATAAAAATAAACAACCCCTCCCCCCAAAACCCAATCATTTGAATCATAACCATACCATGTATTAATAATGTAATAGTATAAGTACACTATAAATGATGAAAATAATTTTCCTAAAAATAATGTAAAATATAATACTACCAAAAATATTTAAATAGTATGTTTTTAAGAAAAACACAGGTCTCAGACACAGGAAGGTGTATCCAAATCATTTTCATTTGATCTACTTAGCATGAAAAACCAAGTAAGTCCTACATCAATGTGATTTACTGGATCAGAATGTTCTTTCACATTCTTCATCTCCAGTTTTAATGTTTTATCACTTGAGAAAATTAATCACTAATCATTTACTTTGTTTTTCCTCTTTTTTATTACAAAGACTTTTGGGAACAGTCAGCAGATGCAGAGAATAGAGAATAGCTTCATTTACTGTCACTTGAAAGAATCTGAAAACAAAGGAGACATCAAAAGATGTACTGGACCAAGTCATCTAAATTTGCTATCATTCCATACTCTAAAAGACTGGATATTATGCAAAACAGCCAGACCTTTCTTTGTTCCATGCAAGGACATCATCTAGTTAGCAGTCTGATAAGATAAATATCACAAAACAGAAGAGTATGCAGGAGCAACTGCCCTATCTCCACTGGAAATACTGGTTTTGGCAAGAGTCAATAAAAAAGCTACTAACTTTTGTCCCATTTTGCCATTTCTTTAATTAAAAAAATGCATTTCCTATTAAATTCCAGAGAAACAACTGGTCTTCAAATTATATTTTATAAATTCTTTTTCAGCACTGAAGAGGTATAGGACAATACTTCAGGGGATATAACAACAAGATGTTTGGCCCCTCTACAGAGTTCAGGTACACTGTATAAAGTCGTAATTTTCAAAGATACTCCATTTTAACATAAAACTTACTGTTGAAAAAGATCTCTAGTGTTTTTCCATCCTCAAATGCCATTAAGACATTTAAGCAAGGCTCGGAAAAAAAACTATTAGAAATAAAAACAGCTATGCACTTGATACCAGCTTTTCAAGGCACTATGATGAAGGGACATGTTTTCAACTATCATTACTCAGCCATGGACATTCAGGCTACAAGTTTCATCCGAAGGTAAAGCTCAAAAAATATTCACTACTGATTATGAAACCTGACACCCAAAAAATGGCAACTCTTTCCATGCTTGCAATGGCAATGATAGCGGATAAGCACTATGCCCTGCTGTAAGTTCAATCAGAAATTTAGTATCTCAAATATCACAAATTTAACATCTCAAAATCCCTCAAAACCACAACCCTTCCATTACAAAAACAAACCAAAGACACACACACACACACACACACACACACACACACACACACACACACACATCCCATAAAAACCTCCCTTATTAAGATTTAATCTGTGCCCAAAGATCAGTTTTGTACAAGTCTAGAAAATATATATATATATATGCCCCCATATATATACCCAAGAGTAGGGGTTACTACTTGCAGTGATGATGTCTGATATTTTAATCAGACAGGTAAAATTTAATTTTTCAAGATGGTGGATTAAGGGCCAAGATGCTTGTACCATGGGGAATGGTAAATGAGGAACAGGAGAAATATTCAGATCTAAAGTAAGGTAAAAGGCTCAGAGCTAGGATGCACACAGAGAGGGGAGGGATCCCTGTAGAGCTAGGTTTGACGCTTCTCTAGAGCAGAAACAGAAAAATTGAAGATATTAGCAGCATTGCTAAGAATTGCTAGCCAACTGTGTCACTGTCAGTAAGAACTATTTTCTGACCATTGAACCCTTCTCCCTCAATGGCAGCACCAAGATTGTCTCTCCAGGGCTCTGGCTCATGTGAGTAGAGAAAGGCTAACAGCTATTTTTCTCTGCAGAGCAACCCACTGCTACAAGCGACTGCCTGCTGTGCCTGTGGCAAACGACAATCCTGATTTCAACAAAAACACTGTAGAGCTGGGGATGAGAACAAACCTGAAACACCAGCAAATTCAAATTACTAAGCTTCTTTTTATTTGACAACACTATAACAACGTGCTTTTCCTAAGAATTATGTATCATCTACAGATGCTGAATTTCTCTATTTTTTCAAAGGTAACCAGAATAGTTCTCAGATACACTGTCATTTAATGTGGGGTAAAACCACCACTTCAATCAGTTCTCCCTCCAGTATCTACTAATCACATGTAATTCCTTTTGATTAAGTTGTTGGTTTGTTTTCATTAACGGTGAAATTCTTCTGCATGATCAAAACCAAAAAATGTTACATTGAACAGCAGTCCTGTAACTGATCACCTGGTAGGGTGACCATGACTATTTCCAGACACTTCCCCAGCCTCTGTTAAGCCAGTGACAGATTGCAGTTATTAACAGGTCAGTGAATAAATTAATTCCAGGGCACTGAAAATGATGTTCATGAAATGAAAAGTGGCCTTGCTGACATTGCATCACTATTTCTAGACAGTGTGCTTGAACACCAAATAAATCTCACAACTTGGATGAGTGCCAAAACCTAGTGACCTAGTTTCATTAGTGTGGGAAAAGATTAGCAATTGGTCCTAAGAGAGCAGATTACCAAAATAACCTCTCACAAAAACATTCCATGAATAATATTCTTTAAATCAGACATATTCCAATCTAACAAGTCACTGAAAATCCTCTCTCCCTTGAAATGTCAGTCTGAGATCCATTAAATTCAAAGTTAAAATGCATTTATACTACTCATGCTGACACTCCTATACAACATTTCGATTAAACAGAATAAATATTATCTTCTTTCCATCTCATTATCTCTTTCCATCTCATTCATAATAATTTAATACTGTTTAAAATCAAAACAGCTTTTGCATTTTCAGTGAAAAATGTAACACTTCAGGCTTAAACAAGAAGTTTTATAATAAAAGTAAGTCTATTTTTAAGCACACAGTAATCTGTTCAGTAATCTTCCTTGATTAAAAATTCCTTGGCTTCTCTTCAAAAAGCACACTGAGTACAGATGAGCTCAACAGCTGTCAACATAACTTTTAGGAACTTACCAAGTATTTTTGCGTCTATACTAGCCCCCATTTATACACTCCAGCTGGTCCACCAGAGCCCCACTCCCAATCCTTCACCTCCAGTAACATCTATATTGAGATGAAGACATTTTGAAGCAGGGAATCTTAACACCACCAAGTAAAAAGATACTTCATCTTCTTATCATCTTTCTGAAGTCTCTTGCTTTCTGTAAATTGCTTTCCATTCACTAATCCAGCAAAGTGCAGAAGGTAAACTGAAATACTGTAAGAAAACTATTACAGCACTGGTAAGTCCCAGAACATTTTTTCCTAAGTCAGACTTGAACATGACATAAGTAATGCAACGCAATTAATTTCACCCAGCAATGCCTGCTTACAAGTCCTTACTAACACATGCCAATGACAAAACCGCAACTGTTCTTTGTGTGCTATGTGCGGTGAGGGTCACTTGCGCAACAACTTACACAAGAGGTCTGGAATTTAAAAGGCTGAAAAAATACCCGATCCTTCAATCTCCCCGAAATGTTGTGTTTTCTTTTATCCCCTGGATTCCCTCTGGATTCATGGCTACTGAAAAAATCCTAGAGAATTATCATAGCTTTTGCAAGTTTTATTGTGGCACACACTCATGTCAGTGGAAATTTTGAACAATGTAATGAATAATGATTACTAGGTTTTGGAAGGACATACCCATCACTTAAATTTCAAAAATGCAGTGGGAGTATCTGGGGAAAAAATAAACAGAATGAAACTCCACACCAATTACCTTCTTCTTAATAAACTATTTATGAAAAAGTATGAATAGGAAAGTTTTTGCATCTTACTTCTTTCTCCTCAGTTATTAAAAATTTTCAAAGTCCTCATGTTTTTATCTCCAACACATTTAGCTTATCTGCCAGTAACCTCATGAGTAGTGTGCATATTTTTTACTCCTTTTTCTGTCCTACATCTTCTGTCTCTGTGTCTATGTACAATGTCTTTGTAGAATAGCATCCAAACTATGGGTACAGGCTGTGACAGTCCCATAATTAGGCGGCGTCAGCTGTAGAATTAAGAATAATAAAGGGCAGGCATGGGGACAGGGGAATGCACTACAGAAGTAGCCACTTTAAAGTGGCTTTTAAACTATTTGATTCCAATTTATGAAGATTGCTTACCTCAGCCATGAAAATCATGCAAGTCTTCTATACATACTTTGTATCTCACAAATAAAATGCACATCTGGTCACCACTTTTACAGGACTACTGAAAATGACCATATGATATGTAATATGATCAGCTACATGTGTTTGCACCAATGTCCCATCTTCACCATGTTGTACTGAATTGCGTCCATCGTGGTGCAGATTAACTAGCTTCTTAACATTACAAGGAGTATTTTCATCACCCTTTTTGCACATCTCATTTAGTGACAAACCAAGAAATAAAATGAGTATGTGTTTCTAGGGTTGTCAATGCAGAGAGACAGGATAGGCACTAAGTCATCCAAAATTACCTAAATGAATAATCTTCTTTACTTCTTTTATTTTGCTGTATTCCACTGCCCTGCTATGTTTTTCATGCATATATTCTGGTAATTTGGTAATAATATATTTCTGCTTGATTCTATCCTATAAGGTAAAATTAGACTTTTCCCTCACCACCTCATGGTTTTAGAAAATTAATTCCCAACCCAGACTGAGTTGCCTATGCATTTTATCTTCATTCTTCATTGATTCTTTAAGATTAAAAATTTTCTGTACTACATCTGACCACTTTCTCTAACCTCTCTTAAAACTCCTAAGGAGTCCTTTCTCCTTACCACTTTTGCTACTGTAGAGATAGGAAGAATAGAGAAAAAGCTGCTTTAGTTTGTCAAATAAAGTTAGTAAGTGAAGCTCCAGAAAGAAAGGACACTATTGAGACAGTATTTAATCTCTGACAACGAGCTGAAGTAGCAATGAGGCTCTTTGTAGAGGAACTTGAAAAGGTAGTCAGAAAAGGTAGAGAATCTTAAAATTCAGAAATGCTGACTATGGAAGAGGCTAAGCCTAGAAATCTAAGCTGAAGATTTTTGGTTTAGCCTCTAGGCTAGCAAAAGGAGTCAAGTCCTTAATTTTTCCAATATTAACTTCCAAACTGCATTTTTTTCCTTAATTTACAAAGACACTAAAACAACCACACCACCAATTTTTAATTGAAAATTTAACGCAATTCTGTTTTCCATATCCAGTAAATTTTTATTTTTATTATGCCCCATTTTTCCCCAGAAACACCAGCTATTATTACTTGGTCTTCCTCTTGTTTTTGCATAAGGTTAGAAATAAGATATTGAAAGAAAATAATAAAAAACCTTCACATGAAAATGTGCCATTCGAAGTTTCTATTATGATTTTCACTGGACAAGACAGCTTGAGATACACACCAGGTTCTGGTCTTAGGGCATGGTGGAAGGAACAAAAGGGTGGTCTTTTACAAAGTAAAAAAGGGTAGTCTTGTACAAATGCTTTGTACAACTTTTAAAATTAAGTCCAATCTTTACACAAGGGGAAAATTATTTCATCAAAGGCATTCATGAATTCTGATAGATCTGCATGAGTCAGTATAAAACTCATTTAACTGAATATGTGTAAGTCTGTACATAGGTAATTTTTTTAATTTTAACTGCCTTTGAAAAAATATTAAGTTCCTTATCTAGCAGCATCTAAGATCATTCTTTTCTCTACTTTATTTTTTCTATATCCTCTTCACTTGAGCACCCCAAATGAATATAACCTACTTTACTATGTTATGAAACCTACTGTGAATTCCATTCATATTGTTACAGTTGGCCTAGACCATAATTTTTAATCAGTGTCAAAGTATTCTAAACATGCGGTGAGAAAAACCAAGCTGCAAAAGCAAAATTTGGGACTGCTTTCTTTTCAAAGCTTCACGGCGTAGTTCCCTGTAGTACAGAGATGGTCTGGAAAAGATACAAATGTGATAGTACAACCCGTGCTCAGTGAAAGAGTACCTGAATGGGACTTAAGACTTCGTTATTTAAGGAGGATGGAAGAAAACAAATAATTTGTTGCTTTATTTTAATTTTTTTTATTTTTCTGGCTGCCATTCAAAATGACCAATCCATGAATCTCACAAAATAATTTTCCAACTCATGGAAGCTTTCTTATATACACATGATGATTAGGAAAGTAATTAGTAACATTGCTCAGGTTGTAACAATGAATTTTAGTAAAAACTATATACCAAAATTCAATCTTGATATAAAGAACAGTGGTTTTATTCTCCCAAGACATGACAACATTCAATCAATGTTTGCTGGTAAAGTTCAATTTTTCCATTGGTATATCATACCAATATCAGAACCTCTATGCTCTGCTTTCCAAGATCAAGAAAATTCCACGTCTCTGCTCTGGCACTTCCTCTAATGTTCAGCTTTGCTTCTGGGGCTTTCTTTTGTCCTTGTTTTACTTCCTTCTCCCTCTGCAGCATCAGAGGAAAAACCTTAACTAAACACGGTATGTTGCATATGCAGTGCTGCTACTTAAGATATCAAAATTTTTCAAACTCCTGCTTAAGAATTAACAAGACATTTCCAAATTTAGGTCAGGAAGAAGTGTTCCACAATCTCTGCTAGCAAAATAAAGCAGAATGTCAGAAGTGGTCAATTTCTTACACTGAACTTGACATTTCAAATACTGTTCTATGTAATCACAGTCATCTGGGACACACATGACAGCCTTGGATAGCCCCTCTTTCTGTAGGAAGTACTAGTTGAGTTTTTAATACAGATTTAGAAAGTGTTCTATGCCCAGCAGGCAAAGGGAAAAGGTCGCTCTGATGATCCCTCTGCAAAGCTAAGTATTGGAGATACCTTCTTCATGAAAGTACAGGGGATAGTTTGGATGACACAGAGTTCTATCAAGCTCTTTTGCTGTATGTTGCTATTACTTGGGAAGTATTCTATTTATAAAAATGAAAATTTGCGAAATATTAGTTTTATGTGTGGAGCTTTTGCAGTGTCAGTATTGCAAGACATTTTGCAGTTTTGCCTCAACATCATCATTACAACTGATCAAAAAGCAAGGGAGAAAATCAGTCACTTGATAGCAATCAGATTACTTTAAGAAAAGGAAACTGTAAGAACCACAAATCTCTTTAACTTATAGAAGCAGAACAAATGTACCCCGCTCCAGAAACATTCTATATATTTTGTTTTATCACTTTGGGGAAAACATGGATGTTAAGACACCTCTTTTCTAGCTATTGGCATATATATTTATATATAACTTATTTCAGGTTATGTTAAATACAACTCATGAAACAAACATTAAAATATATAAAATGTAACTGGAGGTATTGAGACTTCAGATGACTGAAGAAAAATACATAAATGTTGTTACAGTAACTAATTTATGGATCTTGTTAAATGCTCAACAGTCACTATTAGTCCACTGTAAAAAAAAAAAAAATTAAAAACTTTTCTTAATTGCAAGAAGAAAATATATTTTCTTGGTTGTTCCAAAGTAAATAAAATTTTAGGCACAGAATTGATGAAATTATGAAGATGTTGACTCAGGAGCATATTTTAAACTGTCTTCTACGAGTATTTATTTGTATACTTTACAGTATTAAAACTGTGATGAAGGACAGAGGTAAAGAAACAGGAGAAGTAATAGAAGTCACAAAAGACATTATAGACTATCTGAAAAAAAAAAACCAAAACAGACTCACAGCTAACTCTTCACTTTGGGTTTTCTTCCCCATCAGTCAGTCAACTGTCACAGGACTAAGAGCTGAACTTTAAAAATTTAAAAAGACTCTTATACAGGTTTCCGTACGTAATGACAGAAAAAAAAAAAGTGTATGTAAAAACTTGGGACACTACGTGAAAAAATTACAGAAGAAGAAAAGAATAGGCTAATGTGGGTAGGAATAAAGATGGACAAGAAAGGTACAATATTACTGAGGTAACATTATATAAAGTTATACAAAATAAGCAGATTTTTCATTCTAAAATCTGTGATGATGTACTATCAAGAAGCACCTATATGCACAAAAATGACACTAAATGTGCAGAAGCTTTTAAGTCCTACCTTGGACATTACTACAAATACTAACACTTCAATTTTTTCAGCATTTATCAAATGCTATTCCTATTACCAATGAAACTGAAATACAGAAATCTAAACAATATCCTAGCAGTCCATTGTAATGTGCATTGGATTTCAACTTGAAATGTCTGACATTCAATTTAACCTTCATACTTGGCTGAATTGGACAACTACTGCTGTTAGCAAGAATATATTCTGTATGGGTTTTTCACAGGCGGAAATTCTCTTGACATCTTTCTCATCCAAAACAGAAAATGTTTGTCAACTTTAAAGTACTGCAATGGAGACCATAAGGACAATTTTAAAAGCAAAGAATTAATACTTTCATAGATAAGGAAAATATACTATGATTACCTAAATTTACGTTTCATTTTTACACTGGTTTTCTTCCTATGTAAAAAAACCCCAATATTTCAGTGTTCCTCTCTCTTATTTTACAGTCTCGAAATCTGCAAGCAGTATGATTTCTTCAAATACAAATTGAAGTCTACAAAAACAGTCAAAATAATACTGAGAACACAGAAATGCTGTAATTTAATCACTCCCTTGTTCTATATTTTAAAGACAAAACCAGTCCAGCCCCCTACAGCTTGAGGCTTCAGTTTTACCTTTGGAAATCGGGGTTCAAAGAAGCTTTTAGTTGTAGAAAGCATATATAGCTTATTTACAAAGACTTTGTTAAAGAGTTAACAGAGTTACTTTTTGTTTCCTTCCTTTTTTTTTAAAGGCTTCCTCATAAAATATGCTTTTCAACTGAATGCTCTCAAGGAAAACATGATCCCAGGGTTATGCACTTGGTTTTTATTTTAATATTAAACAGTGGAGGACAGCTTGATAATGAAGTAGTGGAATTTCTGGGAGGAGCATGGAAGAATAATGGCAAAATGATGATGAAATAAACAAAGCCTTGCTAATTAAAATCCCTTTATAAAGACAACAAACAAAAAAAAGAGTGACAGCTGAAAGTATGTAGGCCAATAGCCAGTTTTTATCTAGTAAGGTCAAATTACCTGGGTTTTTTGGTTTTTGTTGTGGTGGTTTTTTGGTTGGTTTTTTGGTTGTTGTGGGGTTTTTTTTGTTTGGTTTTGGGTTTGGTGGGTTTTTTTTGTTTGGTTGGTTGGGTTTTTTTGTGGTTTGTTTTGTTTGTTTGCCTTTTGGTTTTTTTGTTTTGTTTTTTGTTGTTGTTCTTGTTGTTGTTCTTGTTGTTGTTGGGGGGGTTGTTTGTTTTTGTTGGGGTTTTGGGTTTTTTTGTTTTGGGGGGTTTTTTTTGGTTTGGTTTGGTTTTTTTTGGTGGAAACATGATTGTTGATGTATACCAATACCTTTAGCCTACACCTGAATCTTTTGTGGAAGTAAACTGCATAAAGAAAATGCAAATTAGTTATATATATATACACCTGTCTTTTCTACTTCTTGCTATCACAGAATACTTCCCCTTGTGAAATTAATACATCTCATTCTATTAACAGAGTAGGAAGTTTACGTATGTTCTTTTTAAGTGCTTTTATCTTCTCATAACAGATCTAATACTGAGTAGTATGACAACTGAATTACATAATTAATTGAGACAGTTTTAAAAAGTTACAAAGCAGAAAAACAAAGGACTTCAACAAAAAAAAAAAACCTCCAAAAGACAATTTTTGGCTGAGGAGAGAAAGTTGTCACTGAAAACACTTCCTTTGCAAGTTGAGAGACATCAAAAACTACATTCAATTAATGACAAATATTTGCGCTTTTTAATGTCAGTTTGGGAAACAAAACAAAGAGAAGGAACACAATTTTCTTGTGTAAGAAGACTCTGCCCACACCATTTTAAGTTCTGTCCAGTCACAGGATTATGCAGAAAATAAGTTCTTTAAACAGCTTTTTAACTAAGAGATCAAAAAATAGTAGCTCCTTTTAGCAATTAATAGCTTTGAGAAAAGTCACTCTGACCTGATAACTAGCAAACTGCAAAGTTAATGAAGTCTGGTTTCTCATGAAATCCTGTCTCATACAAACTCATTGCTGTCCACGGTGGTGAGTATTCTGACTGAAACATTATCCACAGCTAAGACATAAACAACAACTTCCTCCTGTGCCCTTTCTCTCATGCCGAAGAACCGGTTAGTTCATCATGAAAACCTTTCCATCTGAGGCTATCAGAATTTTCCCCTCACCTGGCCACCTACTTTTAGTAAAATACTAGTGACTGTTTTTGCAGCCTCTACCCTGTCAACCACAAACCATACCACAACAGGCTAACAGACACTTGAGTTCACAGTGAAGAAACCTGAGGAAGAAAGGGGATGAACAGACCCATACACACTCTGAAATACAGCACAGAAATAACATAATAATAAGAGATTCCTAAGCAAAAATCAATAAATAATTTATAATCTAATACTAAGTACATATGGTATTAAGTTATCTGTGGTAGCAAAAGCAAAACATTCATACCTGCACCTGGAATGATTGCCAACTTTGTTTCAACTAGGCCCATTTTAGCAGAAGATGCTAAAAAACAGAATGTAAAGGAGTCCTTACTATAAGGTAGAGGGGAAAAAACCTACCAAAAATACGTAATGATGACTTACAAGTTTGCTAATATATTAAATTGTCTTCAAAAAGAACAATAAATCACATTTTAAAGCATTTGTTTATTAAAAAAAGCTTCAAATAGATTCAACTGATCTGCTTTTAGTGAAAGTTCCAGCTACTTCCATCAAGGCAAATACAATACTTTATTAATTTTCACATAGCATCTAAGCAATTACAGTGAGTAATAGAGACTTGCTTCCAAATGGAAAGCACTAAAAGAAAATGGCTGTTAACATCTTAGAATGGGGTAGAATTCTGTGTCTGATTATTTGAATTCTTAGGTGACAGATTATTCTCTAAGGTCAGATAACTTTATAAACCCTAAGTTACTGGCAATTGCTCAGGACCAAGTTTCCATTTACTTTCCGTCAATTTGCTTTACAGTTCTGACAGCTTATTAGCTCAACGTTACTATTTTCAAGAGTTGTCATCACTTTTATAATTTAATTTCTTATGTCATAATACACTCACTAACAACTTTTATTCTTTCCTTGCACCCTGTTTAGATAAAATCAAATCTCCATCTAGAGCACCTCAAATGCACATTAATAAAAAATAAATAAATACATTTGCGTGACCCTTCTGGCAAAACTGATAAAATTAGGGTCAGAAGAATCAAATAAAGATTTAATAAAACCCATCCAGCTAACAGGGTTGTTTAAAATTAAACACTAGCAAGTACTTAGACAGATTTCCGCTAAAGTTCCTTAAAGTAATGAATTATAAACAATGCCAAACACAAAGTAAGTTTTATAAGACTGTTGCCAACAGGCGGATTAGTCAAGCCAGCTATAACACCAATAACTGCTAAATTCCACAGAAATATTCAGACCTACCGGCCACCCGTATATCACAGGCCAACGCAAGTTCTAGGCCACCACCTAAGGCAGCTCCATCTATTGCAGCAATAGTAGGCACAGGCAGATTAGCTGAAAAAGAAAGTATCAATTAACACCAACCTCATAAAGAACACCTCTGGAATGTGATTTAGTTACATTTTGCAGTTACAGTATGGGAAAAACGTTTCATAAAATACACTCTGACTAAAAACTGATCACCAACACTTTCGCAAAAAAAAATTACTCTCCCTATCGCTCTGTGGCTAAATAGGTTTCCATGCCTTTCTCTGTCTTCTGCTCACTTTTGACAAAAATCTGAAAATTAAACTTCTAAAACACAGACAGAAGAGCTAGACAAAGCAGTTATACAAACAGTCCCTGACAAAATAGAGGTGTATGTATGTATGACATGCCTGTGATGCTTCCACAGCTAGAAGCTCTCTGTGTCTTGACATTCCCAGACCACCACTGGTAGTAGTGGCCACCACTATCACCCCTTTTCTCCTGCTATCAGAGGTGGGTGATTCTTTAGTTTGACAAACAGATGCATATACTGCCAGCATACATGACAGGTAGCAGGGCTCCAGAGGCCTGTGCGACCATGGCATAGTTTGTATGTAATTTATCATCAGTGTTCTGAAATTAATTTAAACAATCAGCTTAAAATACTGCATTTCACCTTCTGCAAATTCAAGTTCTCTTCATCCCTTTTCACCACTCACAGTCTGATTTTAGAAATAAACTTGTATATTACAGGTTTATTATATTTAGTGTAAGACTTACCACAAGCTATCCATTTTAAAATATACTCAAACAGTAGTATACTGTCACTACTTAAGTTTCAAAGATAGTCAAAAGTAGTTCATTAGCTGGACACTTGGGTGTACAGCTTGTTGAAATGTTAAACCAGCTCTAGACAGCAACAGCTTTTTCTGCAGATGTTAAAAAAAATATTTTCTTTGTTTTAATATTTCAGCTAATTGAATTCAATGACCAGTTAATTCAGTCTTAGCCAGAAATAGAAGAGAATAGTCTTCTGTCAACATATAAATGAAAATTATGCATGAAAGACTTAAAAAGACTTGATTCTTTTTCAAATCTAGAAGACTAACATGACAAAAATTATTAATTTAATGTATTAATTAGAACTCTTCCTAGTGAACTAGCTAGCTCTAAATTTAGAAATTGTGCTACCTAGCTCACCTTTTTCCTGTCAGATAGATAAACTTCAGATAACTTCATTTAACAAACAAATCAGTTACTCAATGATCTTGAAGGTCTCTTCCAACCTACACATTCTGTGATTCTGTACTCAGAGGTGACCTTATCACTCTCTACAACTTCCTGAAGGGTGGTTGTAGACAGCTGGGGGTTAGTCTCTTTCTCCAGGCAACAACTGACAGAACGAGAGGACACAGTCTCAGGCTGCACCAAGGGAAATATAGGTTGGATATTAGGAAAAATATTTTCATGGAAAGAGTGATAAGGTACTGGAATAGTCTGCCCGTGGAGGTGGTGGAGTCACCATCCCCTGACGTGTTTAAAAAAAGACTGGATGCGGCACTCGATGCCATGATCTAGTTGAAGTGTTAGGACATGGGTTGGACCCCATGATCTTGAAGGTCTCTTCCAACCTACACATTCCGTGATTCTGTGAAATATTGGTATACATCAGCATGACAATTAATATGCAAGCCTGTAGTCTTTCACTGGGTAACAAACAAAATATGTAATTAAACAAAGGTTTACTTTAGCTGCAAATTGACCTGCTTTTATGATTAACAACTATTGAAAATCCAATTGTCTTTAAAAAAAAGGACAAAAACTTAGCAATGCTTTTCAATATTCTAACAGATGCTTTAAAATAAAGGCCTTGGGTTGCTGGTTTAGATCATGATTAATAGTGATTATCTGAATCAATTCCAGTGCCAGAAGAGGCTACTGATTACTGTTTACAAGAGCTCTTTCAGTGACTTAAAAGAGTTCAAGGTATCCATTATACCTGCCATCTGCCACAGAAGGCATGTGAAGACAGAGAACAGTAGAAAAATATGCTCTTTCTCTATTTACTTCTTTTAGTTATATGGAAAGGCAACTCTCATTTCCAGCAGGGTCCAGCTGCTGACAGAAACTTAAAACCCTGTCAACACAACCAATTTGCCAAATAGTCTTGCAATTTTGCTAACTGACACAGCTAGCCTTTCTTTTAAAGAAATATGCCTTTGCCGGGGGTAAATAAAAATTAGCTTGCCTGAACATGAAGGCAGGGTCATTGTTAACTGCAGTTTCCAGCAGTTACTGCCTGTATGAATGTTCCATTTATCAGAGACTAACAAACAGTACCTTGAGAACTATTTGCATGTCTTTTGCAGTACTCCAAGGCAGAACACTTCCCTAAGATAAGCAACTTCCAGAATTAGCTATGGTGCAATTCAAGTAGACTCTTACACATGGAAATGGAAGTTACAGAATGAGCATTACAAAACAGCTTGGTTTCAAGGATTACAGCCAGCAGTCCTATCATGAAATAATAATAATTAAAAAAAATTAAGGGGACTGTTATAAATGAGAAGACCAAATTCGATAAATCAAAATTTGGAATTTTATTAAGAGACAAAATAACAGTCTCGGACAGCCACAATTAAAAAGGACAGCGTCGAGCCCGGGGTCGGCACCGGGTGAACAACGATAAACACACTCTGCCAGTCTGTTATCCCCAAGTTCACATCTGGGGTTTGCAGCCGCCTCTTTTTATACACTGGATCGCGGAGAGAGGCCTGAGATGACGTAAGTCCTCCATCCGAGGCAGCTTCATTAAGTATGCAAGTTTCAGTTCTAAGAGTCTGAATGGATCAGCGGAGGAGGACAATGCTGTTGATGGTCAGTTCCAGGTGTGGTGTAGACATGCTAATTTTGGCCAGAGACCATCTAGATACGGATCTGAAACCATCATCGGGTTCTCCGGGCTATCATCTCTGTGTTCCGTTGCCCTTTGTTTCCTTTCAGCGATTCCTGGCAGTGACAGTCTTTTGTCCTCCTTTCTGGTAATTCCAATCAAGCTCTTTCCGTGTCCCTCCCAAACCTTTTCAGGCTAGGGACATTTTTGTATTCTATTAAATCCCCTTCTTCCCAAGTTAACCCACAAAATGCTAAAACAAAACCTAACTTCTAACATGCTAGTTTATACAGGACTTATAACCATACATTCAGTATTACAATTTATATTCTATTAACATGAAGTAACTTCAGAGCAGATGTTACATTCCTTTTTAACGATTTGTAGCCAAAGCATGTTTGTGTCTCTCTCCTGGTAGCCAATGCATGTTTGTGTCTCCCTCCTGGTAATTCTTAATCATGTTATGTCTCGTGCTTCCCCCTCCCTTGTCCTTTCAAGCGAGAGAAATTCCTGCACCTTTTCTGAGCTGCTTTCCTCTGAGTTGACTCATAGTTTGTTGGATTAAAACAAAACTTACATTTATTGAGATGATATTACATTTTTATCTATCAACACGAATTAACTTTAGGACATATATCACAGGGACAAAAAGCAGTTTGATAATGTATGTTAGAATCATCGCTTCCCCAGAATATTAATTTGAAAGGATCACCTGACATAAGAGTTGACAATGAATGAAAGGCAAAAGGAAATTCCCTGTAATAGCCTTGTGTGTATCTATTAAACAAATTTAATAAATTAATCCTTTTAACATGTTCTTGTGAAGCATCAGAAAAACTAGCACAGACAAAAATTAGTAATCACTTGGAATTGTAGGCTGAGTTTCTAGGCTACTAGAACTTGTTAACAAGGGTAAAGTTTCTTGGTGTATTAGTATTTTGTAGTATAAGAGATACCTGATCACATTTATCTGCATGATTTTAATGTACAACTCACAAAACTGTTGAGCCCCTAACAAAAACAGAGATGATGTTTGACAAATAATGCCCTGTAGGCTTAATTGAATCGTATGCACACAAATTTTAAGAACAATAAATTACACATATAAGCAGGTCAATCTCCACAATGATTCTACATGACAAGACTCATTTGTTATTGTCTTGGTTTGAAAAGACAGGTATCTGCTAGGGAGAGGCAGGGCCTCTCTAGGAATGGGAAATTCCAATCCCTTCCCTCCAAGTTATTATCATTTGGAAGATTAAAAAAAAAAACTTTTCAGTCAGAGCTATGGGGAAAGGAGTAACAGTCCTTTACTAGTAAATATAACAGGACAAACAAACAACAACAGCAATAATAATAATAATAATAATAATAATAATAATAATAATAAACAGAAACAAGAACCCCGAGGGGCTTTGTTTCACAAGCCCCGGGCAGTCTGATCTCTTGGGACCCCAAGGGCGCCAAGCCGAAAAGGTGGAAAAATCCGGGGCTGATGGCTGGAAACGGTGGATTGTCCCGGCAGGCAGGGGGGTGTCCCAGCAGGCAAAGTGAGCAGTGCTGAAGAAGCCACGATGGCTGGACCAGGGCTGACCCAGCTCCAGCAGGGCAGGCGAAGAGCTCTGAATTCCTGGGCGCTCCGGCAGATGATGGATGGTGGTAGAAATCCCAGGACCGGACCCTCTGTTAACAGCAGACTCCTCACCTAGCCAGCAGTTGCCCATCCATCCTCTCCCAAGCCAAGAGCAGAAGAAAACACCCTCAATTCCTGGAGCCCCTGAGCCTTTTCCTCCCTCCCCCAAACTAAGTGATCTACCTCTTTTGTGTGGGTCAAGTACCCTTTAAGCATCAGTATTTAGTCTCTTAGCAACTTACGGCGGGGGGGGGGGGGGGGGGTGGAATTCAATAGGAAAACTTAACCCCCAACACTTACGAGCGAAAAAAAAAACACATGTAAGGCTTTGCCAAGAGGCCTAGTATTTTTATAGATTAACATTCCACATTTTTGTCACAATTCGTTATTCAAATAACAAGATATAAATTTCAGGCAAGAGTTGCGCTACTACTTATTAGCGTTAAATTCTAGATGTGATACAGGTTTATCAGGGTGCAATCATGAGCTGCAGAGTGAAATTAAAAAGGAGTTTTATATATATATAAAAGAAACAGACCAGCTAAACTAAATGAGAGAGTACAACACAGAGACAAGTGTAGATCATGTATCAATAAAGATTAGTGTTGTTTGAAGGGGTAAAAAGACAAAGTAATGAGGATCATTAAACTTCAGTTAGAGAATTTCACTGAAAGTGCAGAATATGAAGGACACTAAATAATAAGGTAGTTCACACAATTAATTCAGAAAGGATTATTTCAACATTTATTCTAACATAAAACATGCTGCTTATCCTGTAAATACAGTTCTATTCTGCACATAAAACTTATCCAAGCAAATGCCAGTAGTCACACCCTAATGTAACATAAATGGCTGATTATATTACAGAAAAGTAAGATTCTAAGTACAGTAAAGAAATAGAAGGGTCCAATTCAGTTTATGTTATGCCACCAACAGAGCCAGACATAAGACAAAAACACATCCCTGTATTCGAGATCACAAGAGCAGTGACTTCTACCTGAAAGCAGACAAATGTGAACAAGCAGATCAAAATAAATTTTATGTATTAAGTTTTCTGAGGAATAAACTCTTAGCACAGAAGCTGATAAAACCTGTAAAAATGATGTTTACTGGCCATTCAAGACAGGTAGAGTGAAGGACAGATAGAGGTAGATACAGGTAGAGTGACCAACAAGTAAACTGAATAACTTCAATACGGGAAAATAAACCTAGTAACATTAGATAGCTAAACTAACCCATAAACAGCTCAAACAAAATAGAAAAATATATCATATAGCAATATAAAGAAATGGACCTGCTTCCTACTCTGCAGTAACTGTGAACCTTCTGCTCAACTTCAGGAATAAATCCTTAGTAAACAGACATGTCACATGTAGTTCT
Source organism: Hirundo rustica (assembly GCF_015227805.2). NCBI lineage: Eukaryota > Metazoa > Chordata > Aves > Passeriformes > Hirundinidae > Hirundo > Hirundo rustica. The sequence continues at coordinate 43,901,715 of NC_053488.1, forward strand.
AGTTTAGGCAGACTGGCAGCATTTTGTAGTCTTGGGATACCTCCTGCTCTCCTGTGACTCTTCATTACTGAAAGATGTAGAATAGAGCAAGTAAACTCTCCCATAGTTTTGCCATGACTACAGAATGTCACAGAGGGAGAACTTTTCAATTAAGCATATAAAAACACATGTAATGTGCTGGAAGTAATTTCTAAGAATCACAATGGCTCTGAGGCAGGTAATCATTATTTCATCTTCAGCTGACTTTCCACATAATGTCTACTGCTGGTGACTAACAAGGGATTTCCTTTCTGCTTAGAGACCATGATATGACAAACAGGCCAGCATATGAATACAGGCACCTAGTCGGGAGGACTTGACCACTAAATAGTTTCTCAGATGTGTGCCATAACGCCCACACAGCTGATTCATACTATTGTGGATACTGACATTCCCCAAATAGAAAGCAGAAACTGCCTGGATTCTACTGACCTGAACCATAAATTACTAGTCTTCTGACTAATTTATTAAGAAAGTTCTTACAAAATTACAGATACATAAGACAACAGCCGGGAGGATTATATGTGACACTTCCTTAGTAACTCTCAAGCAGCCTTTTTTTATTTCTGCACAACCTCAGTTTCTCATTATTGGCAAAAAATAAATGGCCTGATCAACAAGGAAAAACTTACTTTCCACAGTTAATAAGGAAGAAGGAAATATGAAGAATACATAAGGTAAAACCAACATGGCAACAATTTACATGAGAAAGTTGCCTTGTTTTTATGAAACATTATATACACTATATTTCACATAACAGGCAAAAACCCCCACTTTCTTCAGCTGGTGTCCAATTACTCAAAGGAAGATGTATTACTAATGCTGATCCCTTACTGTGAGTTCCTGAAACAGGCAGAGGAATAATATGGTTATCCAGAATTCCAGACTTTGTGATCTGTGTTCCTGGTCAACCTGCATGAACTTGTCCAAACTGACTAACCTAAAATATTTAACACACAGGAAAAAGAATTACAAATTCAGAATCAAATTCAAAAATACCAACCTCCTTGGAGTGCTATCCTTGCTTGCTAAACAAATTCATACATGTAAGGTTTTCTGTAAGCAACTGTACCACATACTCATATAAATGGAAACAAACAAACAAACAATGAAGTTTATAGAATCACCCATTTGTAGCTTGGCAGCTGCTACAATCAACCTGAAGAATACCTGCAGTATTCCCTTCCTTTAGGTAAGATGTAGAAGTCATCATTAAAGAACCAAAATCCAATAGACATAGAATTCAGTTTCTCTAAAAGGCCCTCACTGTTCCTGCAGTAACACTTCATGATTCCCATGAATCAGAAAAGAAAATTCCATGCAAGCCCACTCAAGCCCTAACAATGCAAAAATCCTATACAGCTCCTTAGATATTAACTTCTATTTTTGAAGTACTTTTTACAGATGAGAGCAAATGTTTTCAATTCAATTGATTATAGCAGAATTTGGTATCTACATTCCAATGAAACCTCAGTTTAAAGCCTACCTTTTTATGTATTTGATACAAAACATTAAAATTAAAGGTAATCACCTTAACTTCCCTTGCTATTCCTGTGTTGCCCTATACGTCGACAATGCTCAAAAAAGGCCCTTATTGTTCCTTTCTCATCTTATTTCAGTGACCTCTGGCAACCAACTTTCAGAAAGAACAACTACTCAGATATAAACCAGAAGGTTGTCACTACCTCTGGTACCTACTGAACCAGATTCAAAACCTTTGTCTTTAATTATGAATAGAAGAATTCTGGTTTCCCAGAATGAAAGTAAAAAGAATGTAGTGAGCATACTCTATTTGCCTCAAAAACTGTGAGCACCCATCTAAGACAGAAGTAGCTACAGAATTCAATTTTAAATAACAGCACAACTGAATTGCCACGGAACAAAGAAACAGATTGTCCAAGCTATTTATTCCACATGTGCATTTCTGATCATTTGACAAATGAGGTTGATTAGTGAACAGCTTACTAGCTAGTGACAAGCAACTTCAGGGGGCATTTCCAGCAAGTCATTTTTCCTTTTGAATAATGGATTTCATAAAACATAAAGCCAGGAGGATGAATTGTATAAAAATACCCTGCATACCGTCAGTATTACATGGATTACTAGAGGAAAGTATGCTACAAATTAAGGAAGAGGTGAACAGTTCCACAACTCGTTATTTAACTCTAGCAAATAAAGAAAAATGTGGCAAATACCTGCCTGCATATGCCTGTAAACACATGGGAAACCCTTAAAACACAGAATGGTTGAAGCTGAAAGAGACCTCTGGAGCTTGTCCAGCCTGTCTGCTCAACCAGCATCACCTCGAACAGACTGCCCAAGGTCCTGTCCAGGTGGCTTCTGAAGACCTCTAACGAGGGAGACTCCAAAACCTCCTGTGTAACCTGCACCAATGCTCAGTCCCTTTAACAGTGAATAAGGACTTCCTGATGCTCAGGGAAATTCTCTTCTGTTCCAGTTTGCTCCCACTGCCTCTGGTCCTGTCACTAGACACCACCAGAGATAGCCTAGCTTTGTCTTCTAACACCCTCATACATTGCTGAGATCACCGCCTGAGCCTTCTCTTCTCTAATCCTAGGCTTGCACAACTTTTTCTCTCCAAAGAGATACTCTGGAGCATTCAGCATTCATCACCTTCAGGGCCTTTCACTGAACTTTCCCAGTGGCTCTGTCTTTTACTGAGGAGCCTAGAACTGGCCGTAGTACTCCAGCACTGACCTCAGCTGTACTGGTGAGAGTGAAAGGATCACCTCCCTCAACTACTGGCAACAGGATACCACCGTCCTTCCTTGCCACAAGGGCACAGTGCTACCTCACATTCAACTTGGTGACCCACCCAGACCTGCAAGGCTTTTTTGTGTTGTTGCTTTTCCTATCAGTACCCTCATTATGTAACTGGTGCATGAGGTTGTTCATATTTTCCTTTGTAGAAATTATTGAGGTTCCTGTTAGTCTATTTCTCCAGCTTGCTGAGTTCCCTCTAAATGGTAGCACAACCCATTCCTTACAATTTTACATCATCAGCAAACTTGCTGAGGCAACACTCTATCCAATCAGCCAGACCATTAAAGATGTCAAACAGGACTGAACCCAGCACTGCCCCTGGGATACACACTGACTAGGGGCATCCAAACAGACTTCATGCTGCTGGACCCACTCATGTAGCCAATTTTCATCCAGTTCACATTCACCAGCTACTGCACAAACATTTTACAATAGGTACTGTCAAAAGCCTCAGTGAAGTCAAGGCAGACAATATCCACTGCCTGTTTTTCATCTAACAAACTACTCATTTCATCAGAGGTTGTCAGACTGGTTAAGCAACATTTCCCTCCTCTGACTACACCTTATGACTACACCTTATGACTCTCTTGTCCCTCATGTGTCCACAATAGTTTAGTTTTCACTTTTGTTCCAGAAACTCTCCAAGGACAAATTTTAATCTACAGATAAGAAAGCTCCCTCCCCATTTCTTAGTACATTTATTTAAACATATGTCCTAGGTTACAATGTAAAATGTGACCAAAGTATATATTCTATCACCATCTACAAGAAATGTTGAAACTAAGTTGTGCACCACTGTTTCCCGTGCACCACTGTTTCCCGTGCCCCCTCCCTCCAGACTATCTTCTGTTAATGGCCCATCAATGCCGTCCTGCATGACTCATAGATAACTCTCCCCAGGAGCTATCTCTGTTTAATAGGCAATCAAGGACCCATTACAAAACTGATAAAATGATATCAGTCCATTGTAAGATGCTCCGCCCAGGGGGAGGAGCCAAGCATTCCCACCTGGATATAATCTGGGATTTGGGACAGCACAGGCAGCCTTACCCACTGGATTCCCAGAGGACAAGAGCTACCAGACCTTTCTGCTTGAACACTGCTTCAACAAGACCACTTCATCTGGACTGCTACCACCACAGTTTCAGGTTGTATTTTGACTCTGTCAGTGATCTTTTGTACCATTGCATGTGTTTTATTTTATTTTACTTTTTTTCCTCTCCTATTAAATTGTTTTTTCTGACTTGGAGTCTCTCGCTGGTTTTGCCTTCAAGCCAGCACAACATAGTAACAATGGAGACTTTAATTTAATAAAAAGAATGCTCACATGCCCCCAAAATGTTTAAATACCACTAAGTGCCCACGTGTAGATAGATTCCATGACTGAAGGTCACTCATTAGGAAAGAAATTAAGAGGAAATAAGAGTCATATCTTAAGAGTGAGGATGTCAAATAAAGACAAATTTTAGTCTTGTATTACAATGCAATGCACTTACTTACATGCCATTTAACTTTTGTGTATATTTCAACTAAAAATAGCTTAAACCTATATAATACTGCCAGTCCATGGGTTGATTCCTACAACAGCATTGAAAGGTTTGAGACCTGTTACTTTACAGGTTTTCTTTATGAACCCAAAATGTCTAAGTAGTCTGGTTACAAGATAAAAAGAAAATTCTAAATGTCGCTGACATAAAAAGGAATTCTGAATCAGCAGTAATGAGTATTTGAAATTATGTCCTAGCTTGCATAATAACTGGGAATGGATTTTTACTTTGTTTCTAAAATAATTAAGTTTATACCTAAATATTCTTATTTTGTAACTCAGAATAAATTTCTCTTCCACCTCTTCACTACCCTGATTCTTGATGTTTCGTGGTGATGCAGCTCTTGATTACAAAAACTAAGACCTTTTAACTTAAAAAATGGGCAGGGTATAAAGGGCATAAGCTATGCCCCTTGAGTGGCAAGTAGAGGCAGTCCATGTGCAGTTCTGATAACTGGAACATTCTTTATACTAGGAGCATTATGATCACAAAATTACATTTAACACATTAAATAACTTATGTCACAGGAAATCAGAAAAAATAATTACAACACAGCACTGTATCTTGATTTCATTTTTGGGGACCTTTTCCTGAAGAACAACGTTGTGATGGCATATAACCTTGGCAATGAGTTTTGTTTCAGGCAATTACCTCGTCTTGCAAAATCTGTAATCAAGTCAGTGACTACAACAGTTTGCTTTCATTTTCAGTTACAAGTACTACCATAAAAAAAGAGATTCTTCTATGGGGAAAAAAAGCTAATAGAAACAAAATACTTCAACAAATATTTTCATCCATTCTGTAACACTAAGAAAACCAACCAGCTTATGCAGCAACATTTGAAAGCGGCTGAGAGAGACTGTCAAATCTTCCTACATGAACTTTAGGGTAAAGAAGATTGGTGAAACCATTTTTGCACAAGGCAAGTAATTAAATGTTACAAAGCTTTACCTCTTCTAAGTGCAAAAATAATGACAAAGTGATTATTCAATTAATTTCTATATCTCCATATGTTTCAAAAATATATTCATCTGCAAGAACGACGACACTTTTAAGACTGAACACGGAATTCTGTGCCATACATTTGCCAGTTACAACTGGCAAAGGCTTTTTAGGTACCCTCTAATTCCTGTGCTTTAGATAAGAAGCTTAATAGACTACAACTTTGGATAGATTTAAATATTACTGTCTTTGCTTTAATACCTTCAAAGTTCAGGAAGACAATAACAGTCAAGAGCTGCATAAAAAAAATTATATTTTTAGTATTTGTAAAGAAATCTTGATTTTTAATGAAAATGGTTATTGCACATTACCGCTGATTATTAAGCTAAAGGTATGAATAAAGTTTTTCTTCCATTTATTTTTACAAAGGCTAAAGCACCTCACTCAATCCTATTAATTTTCCAATTTCTTCCATTAATCATTCACTAATATATGACAGAGAAACAATATATTTTTTAATTGAAAAAAGTTCCAACTTTAATAGAGGAATGTTCGATTTTTATTTTAAAATTTTCTTTTTGGTACTTTATTATGGACAAGTAAGAGAGTGTCCTAGGTTACAATGTAAAATGTGACCAAAGTATGTATTCTATCACCATCTACATGAAATGTTGAAACTAAGTTGTGCACCACTGTTTCCCGTGCACCACTGTTTCCCGTGCCCCCTCCCTCCAGACTATCTTCTGTTAATGGCCCATCAATGCCGTCCTGCATGACTCATAGATAACTCTCCCCAGGAGCTATCTCTGTTTAATAGGCAATCAAGGACCCATTACAAAACTGATAAAATGATATCAGTCCATTGTAAGATGCTCCGCCCAGGGGGAGGAGCCAAGCATTCCCACCTGGATATAATCTGGGATTTGGGACAGCACAGGCAGCCTTACCCACTGGATTCCCAGAGGACAAGAGCTACCAGACCTTTCTGCTTGAACACTGCTTCAACAAGACCACTTCATCTGGACTGCTACCACCACAGTTTCAGGTTGTATTCTGACTCTGTCAGTGATCTTTTGTACCATTGCATGTGTTTTATTTTATTTTACTTTTTTTCCTCTCCTATTAAATTGTTTTTTCTGACTTAGAGTCTCTCGCTGGTTTTGCCTTCAAGCCAGCACAGAGAGACAGTGAGTTCTACATTGTTGATAATAGAAACAGAAACTGGCAAACCAACGAGAAAGAAAGAGGTGGTTTAATCAAACTCTTCAGCTACTGTTTTCTGTATACAACTCTTCCACAATTTTCTTGTATTATAGAAAATCATTTGGATATTTCAATCATCTCTCAGTCTGATAAACAGATTCTTCAGTTTCTTCATATTTACTAATGTTTCATCTTGCAGTCTCACTCTGCCCTCAGTAAGACAATAATGAAGTAAAACCTAGATGACAGATTCCACTTTCTATGCAAATGAATTAAAGCTTTGGATAAAAGAAAAATGATAAAAGAAAAATGAAAATAATTTCTTGTATTTTTTACTCTTACTGAGTACATTTAAGAACTTACTACTCACACAGAAACAGCATAGAACATAATCAAGCAGTGAATTTACAAAACACAAAGGAGTTAAAGGAATTCAGTTACATTTTTACATTCTACTTTTACACAAGTTTTCTTTTCTCTCTTAAAGAGCACAAAAAATAAAACTCAAACTATAGTCTATATAATATACACAAACAACTATAGTCTCTAATACAATCTCTGGTTGTTAGGAGAATCAAATTAGATATAGTTTTCATTTTTTTATTTTCTAATTGTCTGACTTACAATATGAAGATAACACATATTCTATTATTACTAGCACTCGTTTGACACAATACATTCTCCAGTCTAGTGCTAAAATATTTTATTTCTAAATTAGTATAATTTACCACATAATAGTTTCAAGCCAGTTAATTCACAGAACACTACAGAAGAAACACTTCCTTAACATTTCACAGTAAGCCTGTGTTTTGGTTTTTGGGTTTTTTACAAGCTAGCTTAGCAATATCATCAAGACAGTGCCTACCTAGGCACAAGGTGTATTCATTACAAAACTTGATAATCATGAAGTCAAAGCCTTGTGCTTGGCCCAATCAGAGAGATCCGGATTCCTTCAACAGAAAAGCAACGTTATGCTTTCAGTACCATGTAAGGAGTGGCTACCCTTTGAATACCAACTTGTTCAAGGAACAGAGCCAGAGACCAAGACAGGCAAAGGAAAGAGTTAACAAACTATTCTTTCTCATTCAACAACTGCAACATGCAATTTCAAACCTGAACAGGGTGAGGAAAGAATAGCGTTACCAATGCATCCAACATGCACAGTGTGGCTCCCTGGAGAAGGAATGGAAGCTCTGGAGAGCAAGTGGTACTGGAGTGAAACATGACATTAAAGAGTTAAGATTTTAGCTAAGGGTTAGAAGCAATTTATATTGATCAAGATGTAAGTTAGAATAGTAAATGGTAGGTTAATGATTATTAGATGCCCAAGCTAGAGCTAACTGTTATATTATGAGCTTGTTTATAGAAAAAGTGGAGTGCACCGTCATAAGAACAGATTGAAACCAGTAAGAACAATGGCCAGCACCTGGACTTGGTATCAATCAATCACAAAGCAAGGGACCTTGGATCGTGCCAGAGGGTCACAGAGACCTGATGAAGACTCTCCTGACTTCATCCTTTGATACCACTGACCCAATTCGAGACCACCGACGCAATTCAAGAGAAGAACTGCGCACGCGTGAAGGACCAATAGCCTCATTTTAATAGAGAGCGGGGATGGGATGTGCTGGGGTTATGCATATGTATTGTATGAAAGATCTTGGAAAAATAAATAGAGAGCAAAGAGCCTTGTTCGGGGCGGCCACGCCTTTTGGAGATGACTCCCGTGCCGCCCGCCGGTGAATAAACATACCACTTTCTAACTTTAATTAGTTAGAGGGTCTTTGTCCGTGACTATATCGGTTTTCAATGACGCAGGAGGCCTGTTTCAACACAGCGCAAACTGGCTATGCTGATCTCAATAAACCATTTGAGCAAGTAGCATCCTATTTTTGGTACAGTTACCTTTGTGGAAGGAAACTTAAAAAGAGCCATGTCCAGAGCATAGCCTCTTGTCCTCCAGAACAATAGGAATTACTACCAGAAGAAAAACTACACTGCTGTGGTTGTGTTGATTTTTGTCATGGCTGTACAGCAGTACCAGGATCAGACACACTTAGTCAAAGGCTATATTAAATTAGTTCAATATCAAGAGAATAAATAAAACTACCATTGGAAAACAATCAAGAACCTAGCAACACTCAGAATGCTGGCACTCAGGGACTATATTAGTTATGCTGTACACTTAATCAAACAGGCAATATCATAACACAGCAAGCAAAATACTATTCTAAAGTCTACATCTCACAGTGTCAGCAACACTGATGATGACCATGATGCATGAGGCCGGATGTTAAGCATGACTCTGCTAGCTGTAATTTGTCCTTTTACAAATTTGATAACTATTTGAAATATCATTCCAGCTTCCCAGTAAATGCAGCTCATAGCCTGTGTCTCTCCTCTAAGAGAGAAATCCACAGTTCTTATCAAAGGATTTCCAAAACAGAGTACTCCATCTTTGATGGCCAGTTCTATTTCCTGTAAACACAGCTGGACTTGGTAAATTTGGTAAATCTCGAGTGTTCACTAGCTAACAACGGTTTAAAATGCTAACCATAGCTCCACAGAAGCCCCATAGATCAAACAGTAAAACAAGGCATGGCACTGACCTCATCAATGATAATTCTTGCTTATTTTTAAGCCTACACAATGGGAAGGTGGGGTAGCAGTTAGCAGAATGTCTTGGGTTATATAACCTAAAAATGTGTATTCTATTTCATCTGTTGAAAGCTGGTTTTTGGGAGATGTTTTATCCTTCTCTCGCCCTTCCAGGGGGGAGGGGGGCAGATGCCTTCTGATAATGGCCCAGCGATTAAAACCAGGTGGGGCAGTGTTTCTTATCTCTTTCACCACCCCTCCATCCTCTAGGGGGACATCTTCTGATAATGGGCCATTAGGGCCCACGAGTGACATGACACATTCCATCATCCCATTGTGAAGTGCTCCACACAGTGGGGGAGGAGCCAACTGTTCCTTGCTTGATAAAAACTGGGACTGAAGGACACAAGGGATCCAGTTTTTCCACTGGATTCCTGGAGGAAGATCGGACTCATCTCCTCACCACTGGACTTTCTACAGGACCGTCTATGCTCCACAGAACCACATCTGTTACTCCAAGAGGATTTATCTGGACTGCTTCCACCAACAGGGTGCCAGGTCATATCCCTGACTCTGTCAGGGTTTTTCCAGGATTTTTGTTTGCTACCTTGCTTGTCTTTTTGTAGTACTACATTTGTATTTTCTTTTTTTTAAGTATTCCTAGTAAAGAACTGTTACTCCTATTCCTATATCTTTGCCTGAAAGCCCCTAATTGCAAAATTATAATAATTTGGAGAGAAGGGGGTTTACATTCTCCATTCCAAGGGAGGCTCTAGCTTTCCTTGGCAGACAACTGTCTTTCAAAACCAAGACACAGAACAGTAATCAAGTGAATTTTTTAATTATCTTGATACCATTCTTGGGACCTCTGAAATCACTTTTTGACAGCTTGCATCCAAAATCAAACCACAGCATATAACATGGCACAAAAAATGTATGTATGCATGATCTTCACTAGTCAAACAAGGAACTTTTTTGAAAATATGTTTGTCTGATGGATGAACAAGTGCACTCTTTTAGCTAAATTAAAAGTTTGGTAATGACTGAATTCCAGAAGGACAGAAAAAAATACTAAAGAAGGAAAAAAAAAAGTCTGTAAATATAGAACTGTATCTGCTCTGAATAAAGAAAAAAGCACACAATGAAAAACATGAATGCAAGAACTGACCACAAGGTGCTTTCATTCTAGATGATCTCATTCAAGTGGAGTACGTTAAAATTAACCATATTTGATAGAAACTATGTATAAACTAAATATCACCACCTATTGAAGTTGTATCACAGCTTATGCATCAAAACTAATCAAATGTTTTCAACAAAGACCTGTAAGATTTGTTATAATGCAACAAGACCAACAGAAAACAAGCACCCTTAGTATTTTATTTAAAAAATCATTCTTAACTTACTTCAGATCTAGGTTCCATCAGGCCATGAGTAAGGTGCTTTGTCTCCAAGTGTGAAACAAAAACAAGCCTGATTACACATTAATTTTAAGAAGGAACCAAGAAAGTCAGTCTCCAATTTTTGTTCCTTGTTTATGTGATCTGGGCACTTATGCTTACATTATTTGGAAAAGCTTTGCTAATCAGTGGTATTCCTCACATAATAGAAGTTGGGGCCAAATGTCCATTTGAGTAATTATACATATTTGCTGAATTGAAATTCTTTCTACAGCTTCAGCTTTTATTTTTATTAAATATGGTGATTTTATTGAGGAGTGTGGTTATTTCGTTCAGCTCCATCCATAGCCTCAGTCTGTTTTGCAACTGAAATCCCAAAAAGTAGCATATACACACCATCACAGCCCTGACCCCACAGCCAGTATAAAGAACAACACGGATTTAATAGGAGGCATACTATAAAATATATATTGAAAATCTGACACACAATGATGGAATTTTCACACCCCCCACCCCACAAGTCCTCAAAAACAAGGTTTTGGAAATCATTGTCATTTGACTTAATTTAGTCAGGCCTGTCGTGCTGTCTTTTTGTGCATAGTTACAAGAGATCTATTAAAGCTTTTCTCTCACAGTTTCTTGAGGGTAAAGACAGCCTTACATCAGTAATTCAGTGTTTCAAGGAAGAATATAGTAATGGACAAGTAGTCTTATAGTTTAAACCCAAAGGAAAAAGTACAAAAACCCCAGACACACACACACACAAACCCAAACCCCAAACAAACCTCCACGATTCTGGTATAATTTTAGCAAAAGCAACTACTGCTAAAAACAGAGGCTGTTTTCATCTCCCCCTCCCCAACTTAAAGCTCTAAGTGCTGTAACAAATGTCTCCATTGGATTTTTTCAGCTCTCTTTTTAAGCATTTATTTATAAACAAAGTCATATTTACTGCACTCTTACTTCTTCACCCAAATTTAGCAAGAAGTTATAAATAATTCCCGTATAAATAAGGGCAGAATGCTTTTAATTTCCAGAAAATTCCATTCTGCAGCTGCATTCCAAAATGATAGTACAGCTTATTACAAAACAACCAGTGTAAGGATTTTAAATTTAATGACATTGACAGAAACTAAAGAAAGCCAAAGGACGTCAATTCTGAAAAGCTAAGTTCATCTAGTTGTTCAAGACGTAATTAACCTTTACTGTATTTCATCTAAAAAGGTAACTAAATGGTCTTCTTTCTTAAGGCGTAGCTAAAAAGACATAAGTCCTTACTAGGTCACACATCTGAATACAAATGCAACTATCAAAACATGACCTAGTTCTGAAAAGCAAGAAGTAGAATATATTTTAAATGAGATTATAGCATTAAACTCAGAAAAAAGAACAAAATAGGAGATTGGAAATACTGTTTCCTAGCTGTATAACATTCTGCAGTGGTAAATACTAATTTGAAAATTGTTTCCCCTCTTAACTATCTCACAGCTTTCTAGTTGTTGTTGGTTAAGAAAAATACCATTATTATTTTCAATTTAGAGATTAATTGTAGTGACCGAATGCAAATACAATGTCTCTATACTTCTACATAAATTACATTTTGTAAGCACAGATCACTTCTTCAGGGAAAAAAAAAAAAAAACCCAGAAAAAAAAAAAAAAAAAAAAAAAAAAAACAAAAAAAAAAAAAAACACCCCAAAAAACCTAAGAACCTCTGACTTGCTGTAAAATTAATATTCACTTCTATTCATCAGGGCATTGCACAATGGGACATCTTACGCACCCAACTAATCTAACCTCCTATTTTTATTTTTTTTTTTTTTTTAAATACTGTCTACCACTTCCTGATGTAGAGAGCAGCATAATGTGAACCCCACCTAGGGTAATGCATTCAGCTCCAGGGTCCTCATCACAGGATGGGCATTGACCTGCTTATGTGAATGTACCCTGCAGTGAGCCCAGAGGAGGGACACCAATGTTATGAATAAGGGGTGGTGACTGGCTCATGCAAATGAGGAACTGTTGAGTATGGTGGGGAGAAGTTCTGTCAGGGTTTACAGTTCTTTTGACATGTACGTTTGTGGTTCCAGTATAATTTTGAACCCTTTTCCGTTCTCCCTTCAGTACTCCCCTCCCCTTTCATGGTTACTGCCTGGCAGCTCTGGCTGACAGGGCTGTAAAACCATGTGGGGAGAGGGCGTACACTTGCCCTACGTGAGAGGCAGCAGGGAGTGGGGGGCACCTGGTGGGAGGCCTGGCAGGGTAACATGGCACCCCCAATCAGGATATGATAAGGGCTCCACCAATGAAAGGCATGGAAGGAGTGACTGACAGGCCTTGGGAGAAGCCAAGTATATGGGCAAAGCTACAGACTTTGGGAGGTGCCAGAAAGACATATAAGGACTGCTCATGAATATTAATGAGGCTAATGCAATCTCAGGGCATAAAAGGCAGAGATGCCAGCTTGTGAGCAGAGCCTCTGGTGGGCAGAAGGAGTCCCATCACACTTCCAGCGCTGTTCCCTGCTTTGTTTTGTCATTTTAATGGGCTCTAATTAAATTTTATTTACTCATTCCCACAAAGGTTTTGAGTTGTTTATAACATCAAGTTGATCAAAGGGATGGAGCACCTCTCCTATGGCAAAAGGCTGACAGAATTTGGATTGTCCAGCCTGGAAAAGAGAAAGCCATGGAGTGACATAACTGCAGCCTTCCAGTATGTTAAGGGAGTCTAGAAGAGAGATGGAGAGGGACATTTTGCAAGAGTCTGTAGCAACAGGACAAGATGAATGGAATCAAACTGGAAGAGAGTAGGTTTTAGGAAGAAATTCTTTACTGTGAGGATGGTGAGGCACTGGAACAGGTTTCCCAGAGAAGCCACGGATGCCCCATTCCTGGAAGCATTCAAGGCCATGCTGGATGGGGCTCTGAGAATGGTCTAGTGAAACTGACTGAGGCAAGTAATTCACTGTAAGCCTTTTAGTTAACACTGAAAATTTGCTCACATATTCAGTAGTTAAATACTCTCATAGAAACTTTAATGAAGATGAAAGCAATCAAACATTTTTCTCAAAGTTTTTTCAATCCTGAGGCAAAACAAAGCATCAACTAACTGAACATTTTCCAGTCATTTTGTGAAGAAAGCCAAATCCAAATATTCCTTCAGACTTTAGAAATTTTCTCACTTAAAAATTTTAAAATAATTGATTAAATAAAACTATTTACTAATCATAGGAAAATCTTGAAACCCGTTGCTCATATTTAAATATTAATAGCAGCTAGTATTTCCAGTAACTTCAAGCTAAGGAAGGCTGAAAAATTATTACTTAATGGTAAGAAAGCCTCCCAATAAAGTAAATTAATGGAACAACTTGTTGCCACTTGCTTGGGCATTCCAATAAAAGGACAAGTACTAGCATGACATACAGTATTAGCTGCAGGAAATTAGTGATCTATTCTCTTCTAGGTATTTTACAGATTTCACTTATTTAAACAGCCTTGAGTGTCTGCTTCACTTCAAAGATATGACAGTCATTTCAGGACATAAGAACCTCCATGAATTACCTAAAGTTTCATTCTTCAGCAGGTTGTCATGTATCTAAAAAAAACCCCTGCTATACATTCATAACATTCTGCCAAACCAAAATGTGACATAGTGTCCTTAAGGAAATGCATCTAAATAAATTTATCAAATAATTATTTATCAGTCAGAGTTGCGTGCCAAATTACAAGTGACAGAATATGTTTTATATAGAAGCAGAAAATTAATTCCTTAAAACTTGGAACACTACACTTCTCTTTTCAACAGATTGTATCGACAATAACCTGTTGAAAAGTAATTATATTTAAACTGATCAGCAGAGATGCAGGAATATAATTACTTGATGGTGAATTCCTAAAGTAAAATGTACAGAGCTATTACTATCCTTAAAAACTGGTACAAGTTGGTTAAAATTCAAAACTATTAACAGGTTTTACTACACTAAAATATGTTAAACAAAATTTTAAAATACCTTAGTAGCTAAATTTCTATTAGAAGCTGATGTTTAACATGTTGCTAAAATGTATTAGACTGTACTAATTATACAAACTACAGAAATGCAATAGTAAAAACTGAATTCTAAAGCACTTTGATGTCACTGAACAATCCATCCTTTATGAAAACAGCAGGGCAAATCATCTCTACTTCAGCTGAGATTTAACTTCCTAGCATTCTTTTAAAAAGTCCAACTCAACTTGGAGCATTTTAAAAGAATAAATGCACCATGTTTCATTTATCAATATACTCAATAATCCTTATGGGTTCTTTCAAATTCAAGGTCTGTGACGTGATACTACACAATTAGGGATACTCTGCTACTTATCAAGAATTAACTATGCATGTTTATGTCATTCCTCTGATCTAACATTCTCAGTTTAAAACTACAATAGCATTTTTCAAAGGAGAGGTTACTTACCCAATTCATTAATAGTTGCTCTTGCTCTGGAGACAAAAGAACTAACTTCACTTGAGTGCATTTTTGCCCTTTCCTTGAGGTCAGCACCTGTAAGTGACATTTCATATATATGTCAGCAAACTGTAAACAGTAATTTAGATACATTTTCAAAAGCAAAATATTTCTTCATTTATAAAAAAATTAAGCCTATTTCTAAGCAAGGAGTTAAAAACATTCATATAAATTTTCCACAGATTTCAAGGAATACATGAACTATTTATCAAGGAAAGAAAAAAACAACCAAAAAGCCCAAAACAAATGAACCAGAAAGAAATTATCCATAATCAGATTTTCACTAAGTATATTCTTCACAGTGCCATTTCTTTTTCTCTTCTTAAAATAGTTTATGAACAGTAGCATTTATGCTTATAGTTCATCTGTCATACTATTTTATTTTCCCAGCTGTGTCACAAAGTCTGATAAACAGTTTTTCATACTGTACTCTTGTTATTCTCTTACTAGTAGATCATACACAACATATGTTGCATAGTTTTACATTAACAGACTACATATATATCTAAATAAAGGTGCTACAGTGGACAAATTTTTCAAAGCACTTTCCACTCATTTACCTAAATTTATTTTGGAATAAGTTACATACCATAATTTTTGTTTGCCAAAAAAAAGCCACATCTTGAAAATTCTTACCTATTTCTTCATGACTGTATAAAAAATAGTTTGTTTAATAAGCACACTATAGCTAGATATGGGCACAAATGTGTTTTTAAAACTCTCATATAGGAAAAGCTGATATTTTCACTCATAAGTGTGTAAAAAAAAAAAAAAATAGCCAAATATAGAAGCCTATCCTTCCTATAGATGAAAAATACATTAAAAGGCAAAACTTGCATAGACACATTTATTCTCTGGAGAAGTGAAACCGTCACAAGGCAACTTAGTGTGTGTTTGTTCCATGTGGTAAAATTTAACCTATTGAGCTAGTCTCTTTGCATTCCTGAAAAGGCTAAACAAGACAATAAGTGAAAAATGGGGCGGGGAGGGGAAAGTGCTTTATGCTTCTCTACCCTGAGAATACTATCCACTCAGGAAAATGCACTGAACCCAGATTAAGTGAAGACTGTAGCTCAGAATTTTAAATTATGCAGTCATGGGTTTCATTTCAGCTTTTAACTTTCTGGACTTAACTCATGGTGGGCCATCATGACCCTCTTCATCAAACATAGTCTTAGACATACTTTTGTTGACAGCATTAGTTGTAATGCTAAACTAGGCTAGCTCTGTGAAAATCAGTACCTCAATCTGATGTTTTCTCATGGATATCTGCTTGTTGCTTTAAAGTGCCATGCCTAATAATGCAGCTCTACATCTTTCCTTCTACTTCTACAATAGCAAAGCTCCTCATTTTACTATGACTTCTGCTCTCCTTCTTTCTATGTCAATATAAAAACAATGAAGCATCGGTCCTGACTGCATTTGCATTTGCATATTTCCTGCTAAGTGATGTTAAGCCTAATTTATAGCATCAGGCACTTTGCCAAAAACTTCCAAACAACCTCCTAGAATGTGCCCCAACTGAGACAGTAGGACAGGCCAGTTGACCAAACAGCACAGAACAGGAATGACTACAGTTAAGCCTGCACTGCAGAAAAATTGCAACTGCTACCTTAGTAATTCACAACCAGTGCATAAAGAAATCTTGCCAGGAACTCAAAAAGCAAAAAAAAAAATGCATCCATAACTCTACACAGAATGCCACACCATATAAAACTGCAAGCAACTTTCACAAATCTATTTATGTATAGAGTTCTGGAGCTAAAAGGAGCTTTTGAAATGTCATGTTCAAGAAGCTCAGTGGTAACTTGCTTTAGAAGTCACATCCGTAAGCATGCAAATGAAAAAAATATCATATACTTGGTATCAGTTAAAGTCTGGATCTAGCTTCTTCAGCTCTGTTCAAATCACTGCCTATGTAAGAAACTGTATGCTTAATGAACAAAAACCTCTTTGGCTGTGCAATCTGACTCAAAACTTCCACACACTGAAATCCTGCTCACTGGGCATCCTCTTGAAAAGCATTATAAAGAAAGCACTTAGCAGTACTGTGAAGAAAATCTTCTGTCAATATAAGATTAAAGAAATTTTTAGGGTTTGATTTATTCATACTAGAATATATTCACAGAAAAATGGACTCAACCAAAAGAAACCTCAATTCTTCTAAAATAAAAAATACACGCAGTCTTCTTCCTTCAGTTAGAACATACATTTCCTTGAAGACATTTACATAAATTGATTAAATATTTAACAAAAAACTTGTTTAGGAATGGATTAAAATACAGCTTCTAATTTAAAATTAATGATATTGACTACTGTAAAGAAATTTCAAGTACATAGCTAACCATAGTGCTTTAACCAACTTCTGTAAACTAACATTTCCTTTTTTTAAGTGTTTCTCCCTCATAAATGTCAAGGAAATGGAAAGAGCCCTTTTGGTAGCCCTTTTCCTATTTTAGCTCTCCAAAGAATAATAATAGTAACTGAAGCTTTCTCAGAGGGAAGAATTTTAGTCAGAAGCCATTCACTGCACTCCAAAAGAACATATGTCTTGGCATCCTCTGGGTCACAGGAGATGGAACTGCCACCAACTTAACACTTTTGCTCCTGTTACAACATTCAACTACTGCACAAAGAGTTATTGATGAATTCTGATCCACACAGCAAAGCACTGTTCATGTATTTCTTCAAAATCTGTTCTTAAGTCAGAAGTAGAAAAGGTCACATTCTGAAGCTAGCCATGAAGGAGAACGCAGGTTGAACCAGAGAGTTCTGCTCTCTCAGCTACTAAAACCAAAGACCTGTCCTATCACCCCAGGTTTTCCACTTCAAAGTAACTGAAAATAGTATTTGCTTAACTGCTGAGAGCAACAAAGTAGCTAAGGTTTTCAAACCACAAAACGTCTGACACAACAAAACTCTATGAATATTTTTCTATGGGCCACAGCTAAAATCTGTGGACAGTCTGACCTATCTGCTCCCCCACATCCACCCTCAAGAGACTCCAGGGGCTCTCCTGTGGGTCCATTCCTTCTGACCACACTGGACACAGAACTCTCTAAGACATCCTACCGGAGAAGGACAAGGGCAAACCCAAGCTACCAGGGAGCAGACGCAAATGAACTGCTGTAGTTTTGATGGTACACTGTAATTATGTCCCCACATCCATTCAGTTTGTACTGGAGCACGAATCATTGTTTTCTCCATATTAAGCTTCCTGGCGCCTCGATTCTTTGTCCCACTAATTGATTTTCATCCACTCAGAACAGTAACAGAAGCTGTGATTTTAGGAGTTATGCTCCCCAATTCTCACCTCCCTGCTCCCAGTGTTTTACATTTTAAAGACTGTGAAATGCCATTTTCAGATTAGTAGCTGCTACTGCAGAACACAAGAGAAGTGCCACAGTGAAAGACTAGATTGACAGTACCATCAACCACTTCCTCCTACAGCTATATTAGTATTCGGTCAGGTATTCTCCACTTGTGAATAAACTCTTCTTGAATCAACTTAATTCACAGAAGTATCACTTCAAAATTTACACAGCAAACTGGTAGGAGTGAACTTTCCTGACATCTTCCAATGAAAAAATATGTTTGAAAAATACCAGTATAAACAACAGTCTTTTAGTGGTCAGCTGTGATCTGGTCTTTCCAGATCAATTCTTGAAACGATGTAAAGAAGATACATGCCGTCTTAAATACTACCTACACTTGTATTGCGGTTGGTCAGTCCAAAAGCAAATCTCTGTTTGATTTTCATCCATCACTTTCTCATTTCCCTCCTCCGATATTGGAAGAAAATAGGAAGGTTAGTTTGTTTGCCTTTTCTATCTTACTTCCCCTGAACATGAAAACCCTGTTGTAATAACTCTTTTTTGCATGGCTTCAAATATTTGGCTATTCAATGGTTGGCTGTAATACACTGTCACTTGAGAGATTTATTGCAGCATGTCCTGACTTCCACTTCACAACAACGGCAGAGAAAATGTTTATTTGAGAAAGCCGAGGGCAGCCCAGCAAGACAGGGATATTGCTGTTATTCAGCAGAAGTTTTCCACCTACATCTAAGTATGACAAGGATGGCTTTTAACTCAGAGAACACACCAAAGGAAACCAACTTTTACAGTGATTACTCTGACCCCATGCCTCCTGCCTTATTTGGATATTTTTACAAACTTGCTAATCAGAATTTATATACTGTTGAAAAGTTATGTGTTGTGTTTGTAAAATACATTCCAACCATAAGCCTCACTTTCCAAATAATATAAATGCCTAGAAATCTTCTTGTATAGATTGTTCTGCGTGGGTTCTGTTCTATGCAAGTTACAAAACACACCCCAAAAATCTCTAAATGAAAAAGGGATAAAATGTAATGGTTTATATATGATACTCAAAATTTTAACTTTATTCAATAAATACTTTGTATTAAAAAGTAGGTCTTCTAGAAAGCTGGCACACCAAAATTAAACAGTGAAGTTATTCTATCAAGTGCCTAAAGGTGCTTGAATTGTCTTTTGTCTGAAAAGAGGAAAGGAAGTGACACATGCACAGGCATTTTGAGGTAGAATAAGTATTAAATTCTTAGCACAGCAACAGTGTTATTGTGAGCTTGCCCTTTGATCTTAGCAAACACAGATCAACCAGTTCTCTCAACACACCAAAATTTCAATAAGGAGGTGACACTGGGGAGTATCAGAAGATACTGTCTTGCATACCATATCCAATTCTTCTCTATCTTGTCAGCAAGAACTAAGAACACTGCAAACAGCACAACACAAAGGCACTACCAATCCACTCAAACAGGTTAAGCAATTGATGAAGGAAACTTACAGTGCTTTCAGCTAGAAGTACTAAACACACACTACCTCACTGATTAAAATGCTCAGAATTCCTATGAACCCACATCTTATTCCCGCACAATGCATTTAAGCAGACTATGAATTAATATTCATCCTTCTCCACACATACTGAACACAATAAAATACTGAGGGCAAAAGGCCAACTTTGACATACATTATAGATTAACTTACAACCACTAAAAAAAAATCCATTAAGGTACATGGAAATATCTTTACTTAAAAGCAGATGTGTGCAACTTCTAGAGAAGTCATTCCAACAAATCCAAGAAATCATTAGCACAACACCAATAAACTTCTACAAGGTTAAGAATACCCCAAGAGGAAGCTATACATATATATGTCAGGACAACACTAGAGTCAACTTATATTCAAAACCAGAAATATTCATACACATTTCTTTTTCTCCAAATTTCAAAGAACTTCAGAAAAGCTTTTATGCCCTGAAATCTATTTAGGACAACTTAGCTCCCAATTTAAAGCCACAATACCTTATGAAATAAATGCACATATTTAAAGACAATGTCAAGTCTAACACAAGTAGAACTTTGTTAACACAGTAGTAAGTCATGAGTATTATTCTGTTGATATATACTTCCAATTTATATCCTTAAAATCCTTTTAAAAACACCAAAAAACCCCCATAATTTAAATTTGATCCATGTAGATTAATGATTTTTACTTTGGTTTCAACTAACATTTTTCTGCATGTAAAGCTACATACTTGACAAATCACAGCACAAAACAATGTTAGTCACGACTGAAATCTCTTGCCCATGTAAAACTTTATATGTTTTGTAGACAATATATGCATGCATACCAGTAATAATTCCACTGCACCTCGAGCTCAGCCAGACACAGGATACTCAGATCATCAATCTGTAACCATTAGAGCTATTACTGACAGTAATCCTGAACACAAATGAGTTCAGGCTGGTCAATCAAGAACAAGCAGAACGCATTATAATTATGGACACTCTTGAACACATTCCACAAAGTAACAAAGTAACAAAGTAACAACAAAAAAAAATCACCTATTTGATAGAATAACAGACAAGTCTAGCCTCAAGATTTTATTTTTATCTCCTCATATAAAACCTCTAGACGTGACCTGGTCCAAACTCCTATCAAATGCACAGCCCTAGTTTAGGTTGTCTGGGGTCCTTCCAAGTCTTTGATACTGTTGGCAAGGGAGATTCCACCATTTCTCTGGTGGAAAGCTCTTCCTATGATTAATTCCTAATTAATCTTCTCACACTGCTTTTTTTTTTTTTTTTTTTTTTTTTTTTTTTTTTTTTTTTTTTTTTTTTTTTTTTTTTTTTTTTAATCTGGATGGTATTCCCCTTGAGCAGCCTGTGCACACTGCCTTTTCTGTCGCTGTATAAACCTTTGTAAATATTTTTCTCTGAATATACCTGGCACAAGAACACCAGTTATCACTTCCCTCTCAGCAACCTCCAACCCTCTAATCACATTATACTGGCCTATGAAGCGCTGAGCAGAATAAGCACATGCCTTGATCCACTGATGATTCTCTTCCTGATGCAGTCCATGACACAGTTTGCCTCCCTTACACTGTATTATACTATCAGCTCATTTTAGGTTCACTGTACCCCAGAACACACAGATGTTTTGCAGCAGAGCTATACCCTAGCCAGTGTGTTCCCAGCCCGTTCTGCTACTTAAGTTTATTCTATTTCAGATGCAGTTCCTATTTATCTTTCTTAAAACTCACACAGTTCTTGGTGGTCCAATTTTTCAATCTCTGAAGGTCTCTCTGAGTGAATGGTGGCTCCTCCTTCCCAGACATCTCCTTGCCTTCCACTTTGAACTCATCGGCAAACTCAGGGGTGACTTAGTCCTATCATTAGAATATTTACAAATATATTGAATAGCACTACCAGACCCAGTATCAACTTTCAAGGAACTCCACTCTAAGGACCACTAACAGACTTTGAGCCACTAACATAACACTGCCCTTTGATCTTTAGAGATGAGACACTTTACACTGTCTATATGTCTAAATTGTGTCTTACCAACTTGTCTACAGGAATACTAGGGATGAACATGTCAAGTGCCTTGTTGAAGTCAAGGTACAGAGCATCTGTAACTCTTCTTTCATCCACTGAGTAAGTGGTTTCATCAGAGCAAAAACATCATGCTGGTAAAGCACAACTTACCCTTGGTAAATCTGAGCTGGGTTTTCCCAGGCAACTTCTTTCTTGTCTTTCATATTCTTGGAAAAAAACTTCCACAAACATTTGTTCCACAACTTACCCCAAAAATGTAGTGAGACTGACAGTTCTGCAGTTTCCCAAATTTTCATTTCTCTAGATGGGCATAATATTTCATCTTTTCCAGTCACTTAGACCTTCAATGACCTTTCAAATAAGACAGATGGTGGATCTTTTCCAGTCACTTAGACCTTCAATGACCTTTCAAATAAAGATAGATGGTGGACCAATTCAGATGCATCCCACCAAATCCTGTTCATGTTTATGTGTCCAACTCTATAGCTGGATCTTAACTCAGTCCTACTCTATCATTGTTTTGCTGTTAACTTTGTTTTTGCTTCTTGGCATAGAGACTTGGGACCTGACCTTTCCCGGGCAAAGAGAAAATGGAATACTTCTACCTTTACTGTGCTGTCCATAATTAAGCTGTCAGACTCATGCAACGGCAGACCTACATTTTCTTTGATCTTACATTTGGTACTAACATACCCACAGGAGTTTTTCTTGTTACTCCTGAACCTGGCAGCTCAAACTCCAGTTGAGCCTTTTCCATCTTAGACATATTTCTGCATAACACAGCACTTTGGAAGTCTGTGCTATTTTCCAAGGGTAAATAAACAACTCCTCCAAAAACATAAAAAGGTTATTCGAGAGATTAAAAGACAGGATTTTTTTTTTTTTTTTTTTTTTTTTTTTGTCACAATAAAAATGGATATTCAAATCTAAATGTTTAAAAGGTAAAGAATATACAAAATAAAATTGAATGTACTGAATATGCTATACTGTCTTCCTAAATATTTTCAAGATTTTAGATTCAAACTGACTCTACCAATACTTCTAAATCAGTTACTAACTCAGAACATTAAGAAATTAAATGTCGTCTCAGAGACAGAGATCTGAAAGTTGAGGACAAAAAGTGAAAAAGCATACCAGAATATCTACTAAACAAAGAACTGCTAGCAACTTGCTTCTGAGGATCAGCTTCTTTTAGGAGTACTACTGAAAAGAAAGATCTCACAAAGCAGTACAATTTAATCTATATTTCTGTGCTCTGAGATTTTATATTTAGATTTGAAACAAAATGTGCACGTAACAGGTAAAATTTATATCAAAAGATCACTTCCTCAAGGAATAATCTGTAAAAGAGTAAAAAATTGTTGTTAAAACATGGCTTTGCATAACTTTTGTTTGTTTTTGCTTTGTTTTCTGATTCCTTAAGGATTGATTAAAAAACCTAAAATTCACATTAACTTTTCCCATGCTGTAGAGTACCTTGAAACTTTTCAATGAGGAAAGAATCCCATAACATTTATTCTAAGTTTCTTCAAACTCTCCCATGTTCCCATACTTAATTTTTCCTTTATATTTATTTCTTAATTTGAAGTTAAACAGGCATGATCACCACTTCTGTGCGGCAAACGTGACTTGGATCTCTACATTTTAGTATACTTCTGTTGTGGTTTAACCCAACCTGGCACCTAAGTATACCACACAGCCACTTACTAACTCCACCTCCCTCGCCAGTGGGATGGGAATGAGAATCAGGAAAAGAGTTGAGATAAGAACAATTTAACAACGAGAGTAAAATAAGAATAATCATAATGACAACAATAGCAACTATACAACAAGAAAGAGAAATGAAGGCCAAGGAGAAAAACCACACAATGTACAATGGCTCACCACTTGCCTTGCCTATTCCCCAACAGCAATCAGCAGCTCTCATCCAACTGCCCCCAGTTTATAAATTGGGCATGACATTCCATGGTAGGAAATATCTCTTTTGCCAGTTTGGGTCAGCTGTCCTGGCTGTGATCCTGCTCAGCTTCTTCTGCACTTGCAAAGCCTTTGG
Source organism: Hirundo rustica (assembly GCF_015227805.2). Lineage (NCBI taxonomy): Eukaryota > Metazoa > Chordata > Aves > Passeriformes > Hirundinidae > Hirundo > Hirundo rustica. The sequence goes on from NC_053488.1 coordinate 43,925,674, forward strand.
CTTAGGGTAAGCACTACTTAGCAACAACCAAAACATCAGTGTGTTGTCAACATTATTCTCATACTGAATCCAAACAACAGCACTGTAACTGCTACTAGGAAGAAAACTAACTCTGTTCCACCCTAAACAAAACCATGTAATGATTTCAACAAACATAGGAAACAAAAAACACAACAGTAAAGAAATCAGTACTACACCACAAAATACTAAGCAACTGCTTAAAATCTTCTCATATAAAATGGAATATAGAACTTCAAAAGTTATATAGAAGTATTTGGAAGTCAATTTTCCAGATGCACAAAACTCCTAGAAAGTCAGTAACTGCAAAGATCCAAAATTATTTGAAACAAATATAAGTAACAGCACGTATGTTCATGGGCATTAGGAAGATATTTGAGTATGCAACATGTAAGGAACCAAAAGAGTAAAGCAAGAGCACTATCACAAGATTCAGCTTTATTAGTGAATTAATATACTAAGATCAGGCTCTGAAGGGCCAAAGAGCTATAAACAGTCACTGGCTGAAAACACAGACCTTGGCCCTATGCCTATCTAACTGGGTTATCTCTCAGCCTCTGGTACTGTTACACAAACATATTAAGGAGATGATGACATATTTTTTATAATTGCCTGTTAAATATCACTTTATCTAAGAAATTAGTTCACAATATACGGTTCAAGCACCTTTCATAACTTAAGAGAAAACACCTTTCCTAACTGAAGAGTAACCATCTACTTTCTGTTGTAGCCATTTGCTTTACTAAAGACCAACTATCAATCCTGTTGCACACCTGTACAGACACAAATCTTTACAAACACCACCTGAACTGAGTACAAAGGAAAATGCATTTACACATAACAATAATAAAAAGCAAGCTGTGTGCTAAATTTCAAAACAAAATGAGAAAGATGCTCACTACAGTCATTTCAGTTGACAGAAAAAGTTTGGCGTGAAGGCTGCCATGTATATTTCCTACATAAGAAAGTAATTTAAATTAATAGAAACAATTTATTTCATGTATACTGTATATTCCTGAAGTTATCTAAGTGCTGATATATGATTTTCAAGCCAAAATGGATATTGATATTCTTCCATGTAAGATTGGCTATAATAATTTCTTAGCATGACTTGATATCTGCAGTTTTTCCCACATATGCCCTCTGTGTCAGAGAAACATTCCTGAGAACCATCCAACTGTGAAAAACAAACAAAATGTCTGCAATTCCTATATATTTAAGCCTGTGGCAAGATGCCAGTCCTAAACATTCCTTGTGATAAAATGGCAGCATTATAGCTCCACTCTAAGTTATTTTACATACCTTGCAATAATTTACATGCAGATCAGCATATTTTAAAGCACTATCAGCTATATTTAGTTCTCCTAAATAGAGCGTTTCAGAAGGTACAACTTCAGGGATGGGGGCTGAGGGTGGGGATTGCCTATTTTTTTTTTTCCTTTAAGCTTTTGAATTTTGAGACTTTCTGAAAGGCCCAGGTGCTATTTCACATAGGTTTCCACCTAAAATCCAGGAATCCTGAATATAAACAACTAACTTCATATTTAAAGGATCTACAATCTTCTTCCAAGGCCTATGCAAATTCAGATCAGCTATAGATTAAAGTCAGCTGGCTCTTTTTCCATCCTGTGTGCCTAGCTCTAAATTTAGACACAGACAACAATACTCCTCCTGCTAACATCTTCAGCTACAAGAACCCCCCAAACCAGTTTACACCTCACACATGTTTCCTGAATTCATCTTCATTTGCAGAAGCAGGGAAAAAAAGAATCATTATAAAGATACAAACCTCATCTCTTAAAAATAAAGGGTTTTTTTTTCCCCAAACAACAACCAGCTTTCTTCATGAAACTTCCATCACCCAGTCTCTCCACAGCTCCTGTTCTCTTACAGCTCCTATTACAACAGGATTTCCTGAAGTTTCTTCCATGAAGCATGAAACAGACCAGTTATGCTGGTCTTGGCTGAGGTAGAGTTAATTTTTTTTTCTTTTCAGCTGGAATGTGGATGTGTTTTGGATTTGTGCTCAGCATAGAGTCGATAGTATAGAGATGTTCCTGTTATTGCTGAGCAGGGCTTACACAGAGCCATGGCCTTTTCTGCTTTTTGTACTGTCATGCTGGTGAGGAGACTGGGGGTGCATCAGAGGTTGGGATGGGACACGAACAGGACAGGTGACTACAGCTGACCAAGGGGATATTCCAGACCATGTGACATCATGCTCAGGATGATGGTGGAAGATCATACACAGTGTGGTGGAACAAGGAGGAAAGGAAGGACATTTGGAGTGATGTAATTTTTCTTTCCAAGTCACCGTCACACTTGATGTGGCCTTGCTCTCCTGTCAAAAGCTGAACACCTGCCTGTCCATGTGAAGTGGTGAATGAATGCCTTTTTACTTTTCTTGTGTCTGCAGCCTTTATTTCCCACTTAAAAGATGAGAAGGCATGAGGAAGCAGCTATGTGTGCTTAGTTCCCAGCTGAGGTTAAACCACAACACCAGTACTGGTGGAAAAGTATGAGGATAGAACAGTTACATGTTTCCAAGCAGTAAATTAAGACATTATTTTTGTTTCTGTGTTACATCTCAGTTCTACTGATTTCTGTCAGGCTAACAGGACCACCACTAAATCAGGACCACCGGAAGATCAGCACAAAGGCTGCATCATTTTTGACTCTCAGATACAGAATCAATGGAGAAGATGCAGAAAGAGAAGATGGTGGTAACAGTAGTGAAGATCAGCTGATAAGTTGATAGGACCCACAACCATGGGCCTTTAAAAGAGTCAAATCATGACAAATCTGCGTGCTCCAAGCTTAGAATAATATCTTATAAAATATCCCAGCTAAAGGACAAGATTGTGAGTTTACAGCTCACATCACAGTAAAGATAAATATCAGTATTTCATAAAAAACAATGTATGTTGCAATCATTATTCAACATAGAGCATTTTCTTAAAAAAAAAAAAAAAAAAAAAGGCAAAGGTTTGGGTTTTTTTTAAATAACACATATTTCTATGTTATTTCCACAACAAGCATTACAGAAGTATTTAGTACTTCTTTAGTCATTGTGGTAGTCTGAAAACTCAACTTCAACTTCCCCAAACAACTTTTCATTTTTAAATTCAACCTTCACCAGGAGAACTTCTACATTAAACATAACTGAATTCTTACACAGAATAGCAAAGTTCAAGTTAAACAACCACAATAGCTGATTTTTTACCCTACTATTTAGCTCCAAACTAATGGTGCAATTACTACTTGTGATTTCTATTAATTCTACATCTTCTAAAAGAAAATTCTTTGAAGAGATCAGTGCCAAAATTATTTTTTAAACAAAAGAATTAATACTAATTTAATTAATAGAACAATCATATATGGCTAGTCTAACAACACTACCAATGAAAAAAATAGCATTCATGTAGTACCACATCTCATTTGTATCAATTACAACAGCTTTGCAGTAAAGTCTGCTAACATCTAATCCCTATAATAATGACTAACACACAGTTTTCTATCTTCTGATTCACAAGAAAGCATTCCTAAAACTTGCTAGTGGTGAGACTCCTCATCTTTCTTATCAAACCTTAAATGAATATTCAGACCAAGTATTCTTAGTAAATACTACTAAGCCCTTCAACTCAAAAAAAATATGAACACACCCAAAATTCTCAGCAAACAGTTTGCTCCACTTTGATTTCTAGTAATTTCAGTAATTTAAAAAAAAAAAAAAAAAAAAAGACATTTCATAGCACTATCACAGATGACTGACTCAAATATTTTGCATATACTGTACATCTGAGCAAGACAGATTATGGGGTTTTAATATTAAAAGGAATTGATACTGATGGGTTAATCTTTTTTTGATTAGCAACAAGTAGAAAAATAGTTTACTAGCAGCACACCCAGTTTTATGAAATGTAAACAGAAAAGGAGGAAGTGTGCTGTGTGCTAAAGAAGAGAAAGTTAGAATTTTTTATGAAGAAGTCCTGAATTCAGTATTCTAGCATAAATGCTACTTAAGAAAAGGAAGAGTTTTTCCGGAGAAAAACCATGGTTTGAACGGCTAGATCACTTGAAAGCAGACAAAGACATTCTTTTTCTTCTTTTTCACTACTTTTCATTCTTTCCCTTGACTTTACAGGCATCACCCTGTATCTCTTTGGCCTTTTTGTTTTTTTTCCCTCTTCCAATGATCTCTATTAGTCATGATGGCATATTAGCCATAAACTATTAGCTATAAACTTTCCAGAGGTCATGACTCAAGGACACTGAATTCTGTACTGCTATGCAGAAAGTGATACTTTCAATGGAACATTTTTAAAAGCTGGTAAATAATAAATACAGTATATGAAAATACAGACACCTTGTAAAAAATATCTGCAACAACAATCACATTCTGATACAAATTACAAAACTACCATTCTCTGCATATATCAGACTGCAAACAAACTTGAAGAAAGACTTGAAGTAACCGCCTTAGAAAGACTGTATGAGGTGAAAACTGAGTTTGACTAGAAACCTTTACAAGCTATACTAGGTAAGAAGAATATGGATTTTGGGGGGAAAATCCAAACAGGAGAAGCACCTTCTGGGTTAAAGATACCGAGCTCAGCTTTGGCTGCTCTAAGTCTTGGACTTAAATCATGGGCTAAAACTTAAATCCTAGTCTTAAAAAATCAAACCAAACCAAATCAAACAAACAAACATTCCTGCACAAACATCAAACATCTCTGGATCCAATTAATACTGGGGCAGCACTCAAGGACAATCTTCCCATTCTACACAGTAGAACATGTTTTTCTGTGTGAAACTAAGGAGAGGTAAGTATTTGAGCCATGAACAGGAACATCTCTAAATTATCCTTTGTTCACACAAAACTCGGATACGAAAACAACAGCTGCAGTTCTACTTGTCAGTACACCAAGTTAAGCAGTTCACAAGCAGTACTTCCCCTTACTCCTAGGGTCCCCACAGGCTTCAAACTGACTTAGAAAAATAAATCAAAGAACTCCCAAATACGAAAATTTCTCATCCATTGAATATATTTTCAGCATCAATATTGCAAATTGAATTCTATTTTCTAAGGACTTGTTATTTTAAAATACTTCAGAGATATTTGATGTCTTCTATTTTTAAAAGATCATCCAATAAACTTGTCAGCAAATTACTTTTCCTGGGAGGGAGAGGGAGAGGGGGAGGAAGAGGGGGAGGAAGAGGGGGAGAAGAGGGGGAGGAAGAGGGGGAGGGGAGGGGAGGGGAGGGGAGGGGAGGGGAGGGGAGGGGAGGGGAGGGGAGGGGAGGGGAGGGGAGGGGAGGGGAGGGGAGGGGAGGGGAGGGGAGGGGAGGGGAGGGGAGGGGAGGGGAGGGGAGGGGAGGGGAGGGGAGGGGGAGGGGAGGGAGGGGAGGGGAGGGGAGGGGAGGGGAGGGGAGGGGAGGGGAGGGGAGGGGAGGGGAGGGGAGGGGAGGGGAGGGGAAGGGAAGGGAAGGGAAGGGAAGGGAAGGGAAGGGAAGGGAAGGGAAGGGACGGGAAGGGAAGGGAAGGGAAGGGAAGGGAAGGGAAGGGAAGGGAAGGGAAGGGAAGGGAAGGGAAGGGAAGGGAAGGGAAGGGAAGGGAAGGGAAGGGAAGGGAAGGGAAGGGAAGGAAGGGAAGGGAAGGGAAGGGAAGGGAAGGGAAGGGAAGGGAAGGGAAGGGAAGGGAAGGGAAGGGAAGGGAAGGGAAGGGAAGGGAAGGGAAGGGAAGGGAAGGGAAGGGAAGGGAAGGGAAGGGAAGGGAAGGGAAGGGAAGGGAAGGGAAGGGAAGGTTCCTTGATGTTGCGAAATGAAGCTCAAATTCTAACAAGGAAATTGGATTAACGAATGTAAAACCAGACATACAGGATGCCAAACTAGTAGCTGAAAACAGTCGACAAACAAATAATGAGGAATATAAATGGTTTTTGAGGCAAAGTTATGTAATTTCTCTTAGGTGTTACCTAAGACAAGTTCAAGGCAAAGTCATTACAACGCTGGGGGCACCCACTGAATATGACAACTAGAGACCCCTGTGGACGACCCTCTTGCATCATAATAGGACTTCCAGTAGGAGGCAGTTGCATGCAAATTAGTTCTAGGAAAATGATGTTTATGTATTACCTAGGAAGTATGCTGTAATGAATATGTATGATCATGATGGAATAAATACCCTGTTGTAAAGTTTCATGACACACAGTCAATTAGAGAAAATTCCTCCAAATGTGTCCAGACCTGCAATAAAGAATGCCTGCTTTCTAATACCTCAAATTGTGTTAGAAGTTCATTCTTAGCCAACTTCAGTATCAATGCAGCTTTTTATCATTAAATAAGTTGGGGGGAACTGCATTTTGTTACAACATGCAGGACCTGACTAGAAGTCACAGCATTTCTTTTACTTGTCTCATAAATTTCAGGCAAGACAACAAAACAGTTGCCTGATCTGTATAAAGAGAAGCACCCATGTATCTCTATTTCTTAAATGACAATCATGGAATCACAGCTTAAGAAGGAAAAAAAGTAAAAATTCTGCAAGGAGAAAATTAAAATAGAAAATTCAGAATTCCTTCATTTTCATACTACCTATTTTACTTTTACAAATAATTTTTTAATGTTTTAATACATTTTAAATGTTCAAAACAAATGTCCCCAGATTGTACCGTTTAAAAAAAAAAAAAAAAAAATCTAACAAAATTAAAACCATTTTCACTATGGACAGGTCTCTACATTTTTGTGAACATATTATAAAGGCGATGTTACGCATGCATATATATAAGCAACTCCATGCTACATTTGTGTAAATTCAGTTACTTTTTTTCTCCTTCAGCTTTCAAGAGCGGCACATTCAATTTAGATGCTACCAAAAAAATTATTTTTTACAGCAGAAAATATACAACAAAGGTATTCTTAAAGTAAACCAGTGTCAGCTGCAGGCCAAGAAAAGAGAGTAAAAAATTTTAGTTATTGGAAGTTTTTCTTCGTATTTGTGGTAATTAACACATATATAAATTAACATTAACAATTGACACATATATAGCCGCATTATGTCCAATTCTATGCAATTTATAAAAGTGGATGTGAAACTGACTGTTGCAAATTGTCTTAAGATGAAAATGTTATAGATTCAGACATATCTATGTACCTCTGCTACATGCCTCTTATTCACTCTTCTCAAAAGCAAATGGGAAAGAATTCTTTACCATGTAATAGCTATTTTTGCCACGTGTTGCACACATGTATTCTATTTCCAGCACTCTACCACCAAGCACACAAGATCAGATTATTTTTGCCAGCAGGTTTTCTCTGCCAAGGATATAAATGGCTAAGCAGGCTCAGTTTCCTCACCAATAAAGAAATCAGGTGCCACAGGCACTTAGTACTCCAGAGAAAAGCATTACTGACCTCATATAGTGCACTGTGACAATCTGCCTTAGAAAACTATGAAGAAAACTAGCATCCTTTCTTCACAAATCAACATGATAAATACCCATAGATGTGAAATGAACATTTCAAATGCAAGGGACTATCCAATATGACTTAATACTTATGGAAGAGATCTGGACCTTAGACAGTGCAGTGGAAAGTCAAATGTTCGGAGGTACATAAAAGAAGCTAAGAGGAATTAAGTTCCTCATCAAAGAACAAACACAATTACCAAAGTCTCACCAAATTTATCTTATCAACTTAGTATGATTAGGGCTAATAAATAATCTGTAACTTTCTGTTAAAGCGATCTTCACATGGTTTTAGTCCTTTTAAAACCACAAAGTTTTAAACCATTTTATTAACCATAGATGAACCATAGATGAGCAAATTTAAGTTCTAAAAAAACCCCCTGATCCATGAGCATGCTAATGCTCTCTTTTTAACTAAGATTTAAACAGTGAAAATTACATTAACTAAAATAGCTAGCCTCTGCCATAATCATGTCAAAATGGCTCTTGTATCATGAAATCAGAGCTTTGTTCAGGCTGAAAAAAACCTCTAAGATGATCAAGTCCAATCACTTACCTTGCCTAAGTGCCATATCTACACATCTTTTAAATACCTCCAGGGTTCTTGCTAGACTCAACCAATTTATTCAACAACTCTACTAACCTGTTAGAATTGCTAGCCCATGAACAACATGCTATTACAATAACACAGAATTTTACCTAATACAGTCCCCTCTCTTTTCCCAGGCAATTATATAAAACTCTATTTCAAAATATGCAAAGTTGTCTTGGAAATCTAAGAATGTAATTATTAGAGAGAGTGCAAGTAATTTGAAAAGATAAAGTTCCTGGACTGTCTTAATGCCAGTTTGGACACTAACCCAGCTCTCAAGAGATCCGGGAAAAAAAAGGGAAAAAAAGGGAAAAATTAAATGCTTTCATTCTTAAATATAGACAATTTTTCTCCATTCCAAGATTTGAAATTAAAGGCTTAAAGCAAAACAACATTGCTGATGAAGGTCTCTATAAAGAAAGACAGTTAAACAATATTTTGTAATTCAGGAATATACCTTAAATTCATAATCTAACACCTAATATTCTAAGGTACTGCAATTCCAGACTCCAAGAAAAAAATGCAATATGTGAAGCAGTGAGAATAACAATACCTGTAAATCATCTCTCAGAGTTTCTCTAACTGTTAACAAAGAAGGGCTAGAAGTACAGAAAGAATCTTTTTCCAAAACATGGGTTTCTACCAGAAGAGCGCTAACGATACTTTTGGATTAAAAATAGCTAAGGAGCACCTCCCTAAATACTAAGTTCTTAATTAAGCATCCACCACTGTATCCTAAAAATAGAATGGGGGAAAAGAATAACCATCTAGGGCTGCAAAACCCATCAGAACAGGCTTAAAGAGACTTCAAGCATCCCTCCAGCAAAGCTAAAAAGGCGTATATAGTAGTATAGCAATGTTGGTATTCATTACCAAACAGGATATTTTTGGAACTAATCCAGCTAATGACTCCAGATTTCGTTTTTCATGTCATACAAAGCCATAGTTTTGTACTGCTTGACTCTGGATATCAGGTAAACCCACTCAGTTGCTTTCTCACTGCACATCAGGAAGGAGAAATGAAAAGAACTGCAAAAGCAGTGGAGAGGGAGAGGTGGATCCACCTTGCAGGTTGAGATAAAGGCAGTTTAGTAAATACAAGTGGAAAAAGGAAGAAAACAAATTATGCAAAAGCAGTCATTCCCCACCAGCAGACCAGTGTCTTTCCAGTCTGGGCAAGGTCTACTTTGGAAAAACAACCACTCAGTTTTACTGTTGAGTATTATGTCATATGTTACAAAATATTCCTCTGCTCAATTCTCATCAGCTGTGCCAGCCTGTGCTCTGCCCCAGCTTCTTGCTTACCCTCAGCTGACTGACTGGCACAGTGAGAAGCATAGGAGACCTTCATGTTGTTTAAGCACTATTCAGGAACAACTATAAAACACTGTCTTTTCAACACTGTTCTGGTCACCAGTCTACAATATAGCACCATATGGGCTGCTACATGAGAAATGAACTCTAAACCAGACATGCCCAGTACAAGTTTAAAAGATAAGACCACTAGTAATTAATACATTTGTTAGTACATACATCAACCACAAAGGAAAAAAACTCAAATACTTAAAAATAGCTACAGAGAGGTACAGAAATCTGAAAGTTGATATCTACAAGTTGACTCATCTGAACTACCCTGTGACTTCAAAGAGCTTAAAGATACCAACGATGACTACACAGCTATTCCTGTAGGTTTAGACATTAAATTAACAGTTATCTAGATTTAATACATCCGCAGGGCACAGATTACAGCTTGCTTAAAGATGACAAATTTTACCATAATAATAATTTTTTTCTGACCAGGAGAATCTCAAGAAGGCTTTACTCACTTCCATGGAAACAAAACTGCAAATACAATATCCTGTCCACTAGTTTACCCTAACAAATCAAACACCTCAGCAGCACTGAATTCCACAGTCCTCTCACTTTGATCCACACACAAACATAAGAAGCAGTCTGGTGATAGCTATGCAGGTTTCCAGTTAAGTCTTTCTTTACAACAGCCATCTACACATCTCTAACATGCAAGCAATTACAAGAATTTCTTACATTGTGTCATGTATGCCAATAGCCTTCTACATGCTTCAATGATACACGACAAAAAAGAAGGGGGGAAAAATGTGTGATGCATGTGAGTACCTACATGTGAAATTCAATGCAACTCCCAAGCAGTCCTAAGCAGTGCCACAAGGACTGTATTCTAAAAGTCAAATACTTCTGTAACAGGTATTCATCTCCTCATGCAACCTAGAAAACATAGGCTTGGATAAACCTGATAGAAATAGTATAGAACTTTTTTTTTTTTTTTTTATTCAAAAATTAAAGGCATTGTACTTGCAGCACATAGGCATTAAAGATACATTCCCAAACAGCAAAAACTGCAACAAGCCAGTGACATCAACAAAGATATCTGAGGAGCAAACCCTTGAGAACCATATTGAAAAAAAGACAAATACAGAGGAAAACCATTTCTGATTATTCTCTAAACATTTACATAAAATATTTTAAATATTTTATATTTAGAAAGCACAGCCTCCTTATAAGAGCAAATGGGAAAACAAGTTGTCCAGCTATCTAGGGACATCCATTGCAGAACACAGTTTTCCCAATATAAAATGTTCTGCATCATCTGGTATCTTTTCCATTTTAATTTAGTCTGTTCTGGTATATCCACTCCAGAAAAGATTTCACTGTTTGAAAACTCATTATAACATGACAAATAAGGTGTGTATGTGTGTTTCTCTGTTTTAGGTGGTCAGCTGATGTACCCCAGTGAGGTAGCTTTCATTGCTTCATAATTATCAAGGTGTCCCTTTTATTTAAATTCTGGGATATGATGAAGTTGTTGCATATCCCAGATATTCACCATTCCTGCCTGTGTCAAGTTTGGACAACAAGTTACTACAAATCTTTACTCTGGAAACTTCTGTACCATTTCTGTAACAATCTAAAAGATCTAGAGCATTGCATCGATTTCAAGCATCTCAATAAACTTAAGAAGTTCTCCAGCTGTTAAAGAACCTACTTGATTTGCTTATTTGCAAGCTATATGGTTATACCTATTTTCAGTCATTAAATGACTTTCAGTCATTTGGTTATAAAAGTCTTAGCTCTAAAGTTAGACTCCAATCCTCTGTTTACCATTATTAAAAGCAAGTTGCACCTCCAAAATCTTTACTTGACCTAATATTAACAAGATGTAGGAAGGGAACTCAAAAACGGCCAATTGTTTCCTTCAGACATTTGTCTCCCCAGGTTTTCTGTACATCTACTCAGAAAATACCCTGAGCATGACTGACTGCCACATACAGAATCCAAACAAATTCCTCTTATCACCATTATATTTTTTTGTAATTACTTCTCCAGAAGTAATTACAAATTACTTTGTACTTAATATTTCAATTTAACATTTTTAGGCATTCAACTTGATAATTTTTCCCATGCTTTTATAATTTTTAATGGCTTTGGGAAAGTCATTCCCTTTCTTGTTACCCTCCTCTGTATAAAAAACTAAACAAATACCACGACCACAGATTATGTCTTTTACCTAGAATTTAGTATTTTTATAATTTTAGGTGGCTTCCAGTGGAAGCAATATTTCCAGAAAATACCACATTGTATGCATTTGTTGTAATGGATTAAAAGCCTAAGACAATTTGTTAAACTACTAAAACAGCATTTTTTTCAAAATATATTTTTTAACCAGCAGGTAAAACAACATTCTCACTATGTTCTTCTATAGTGAAAGATAGGCTTTAATCCTGCTTGTACACTTCCCAGAACACATAAACCAGCTGAATTACACCAAATACAGTATAGCCTTCTGTTAAGCAAAATGTGTTCTAAAGACAGATATCCATGACATAAAATAATCCCACATTTCCAGTAATTGAAGTAGGTGCTGTATTTCCACATAAGTGTATTACAGAGTCCAGCCTTTGGTAAATATTATACTAGTAAAGCACTAGCTTGATCAATCAAATTAGGTAGCTGTCTACAAAATGTTGATTCAGTTTGGAAACGCTCATCACACAACTAGAGAATCATCTCAGACAGATTTGGATCTTTTTAGTCAATTTTAAGTAACAGCATGCATCTCAAGTTCAGGATTGTTTCAGTTCTATTGAGGAAGGAGAAAGAAGAATGCTTGCATCATTGGAATAAATAAGCCTTTAAATTTCCATTTTTTAGCAGACGTCACAAAACACACAAGAGAAGGAATGGTGAGATGTTCTGTTTCACCAGCTTGAAAAAGCAAATCTCAAAATTGCATCAACCAAGGAAAAATACTGCTAAAAAGATTTATCTCTAGCGGTAGCTGATAATTTATCTTTCACTAATGGCCTGGTCTTAAATTTGTTTTTTTATTTTGTATGGACAAATCATAGTAAGCTATGGTTTACAGCTCATTCAAGACCAAAAAAGGAGGAAAAATGGCACGGAAATGTCCACGACTACAGCTGAAAACATTATCGAAATTTTTTTTTTTTTTTTTTTTTTAATGCCATGGTAATATCAGCTAGGAATTAAGTTGTCTCTACTTCTACTTTAGAAGTCTTTGACATGAAGACAAGTTGTAAGCTGGTTTTTGGGAGATGTGCTATCCTCGTTACTCCAGGGTTCGGGAAGGAGGAAGATGCATTCTGATAATGGCCCAGCCATTAAAACAAGGTGAGGCAGTGTTCCTTATCTCTTTCACCACCCCTCCATCCTCTAGGGGGACATCTTCTGATAATGGGCCATTAGGGCCCACCAATGACATGACACATTCCATCATCCCATTGCCAGATGCTCCACCCAATTGTTCCTAGCTAGATAAAAACTGGGACTGAAAGACACAAGGCATCTGATTTTTTTCACTGGATTCCTGTAGGAAGATCAGACTCATCTCCTCACCACTGGACTTTCTACAGGACCATCTATACGCCACAGAACCACATCTGTTACTCCAAGAGGATTTATCTGGACTGCTTCCAACACCCTGACCAACAAGGTGCCAGGTCGTATCCCTGGTATCCCTATCTTCTGTTAATGGCCAATCAATGCCCTGCTGCATGACTCATGGATAACTCCCTCCAGGAGCTATCTCTGCTTCATGGGCAATCAAGGATCCACTGCAAGATTGATAAAATTATATCAGCCCATTGCGAGATGCTCCACCCAGGGGGAGGAGCCAAGCATTCCCACCTGGATATAATCTGGGATTTGGGACAGCACAGGCAGCCTTACCCACTGGAGTCCCAGAGGACAAGAGCTAACAGACCTTTCTGCAGGAACACTGCTTCAATGAGACCACTTCATCTGGACTGCTACCACCACGGTTTCCTGTTGTATTCTGACTCTGTTAGTGATCCTTTGTACTATTGCATGTGTTTTATTTTATTTTATTTTACCTTTTTTTTTTCTCTCCTATTAAATTGTTTTTTCTGACTTGGAGTCTCTCGCTGGCTTTGCCTTCAAGCCAGCACGTATATTTTGGTCCCCAACGAGGGGCAGGAGGTACTGAGAAAAGTCAGAATTACAATTTTGTAGTCAGAAAAAACAGCTGTCCACTATGCTGCTCAACATGTTTTCATATATCTTATACCTAGCTCTCTACATTTTCCTGCACATGGGGCAGTATCTGCCAGTCTTTATGCTCACGTGTAGACCAGGGTATGGTACCAAAATTGCTTTACTGGTCTATATTTATTGTATGATAACCTCTGAGGCAATGAGCATCATTGGGAATATATACTCTATTTTGTTTTCTTGACCTGGTCCAGAATGCTACATATGGGCTCTCAACAATCGCACCCAGCCCCTGTGGGGAGGGGTAAAGAATGATTTTTTCCAGTCTTTTAGGCCTGGCACAGCAGTTTTCAAAAGTATTGAGTTCTCTCTAGGTACTAAGGACAGCATAATATTGTTGTTAGTTCTGCTTTGTCTTCTCTGCATGGCCTGCACCATGCTCACCATGCTTAGAAATCAAACACTACATGGGGTGATGCAGCGTCTTCTTGAGGAAGAGGGAAAAAGAAACAAATGCAAAACAACGGCATCCCTGTCTACACAAACTGTCACAGAGGAAACAGTATCCACATCTACTCAGACTGTCACAGAGGAGAAAGAAATCAAAGGCGCCATCAGCATCTCCACACAAACCATCACTGGAGCAGAACAACCTAAACCAGTAGCAGTTGTCCCTGTTCAGAAGAAGAAATCAAAGAGCAAATCAGTCCGCATAGTGACTGATGAGGATGTGGCAGGACCTTCGCACCCAGCAGAAGAGACAGAGCCAGAGATCATCACCTGCTCTCTATCCCTGGGTGAACTGCATGACCTGCGGAGGGAATTCACCCGCCAGACAAACGAGTCCATCCTGACCTGGCTGCTCCGCATCTGGGACGCTGCAGCCAATGACACCATTCTGGATGGAAGTGAGGCCAGGCAACTGGGATCGCTGTCCCGGGATGTGGTCATTGACCAGGGGATCGGGAGAACCCAATAAACTCTCAGCCTCTGGCGGCAACTGCTAACAAGTGTGAGAGACAGATACCTTTCTAAAGAAGACCTCCAGGTGCACCAAGGAAAATGGAGCACAATGGAACAAGGTATCCGATATCTGAGGGAATTGGCTGTGCTGGAGATCATTTTCTCAGAAGACAAGGGATTTCCTAAAAACCCAGATGATGTCCAGTGCACATCGCAGATGTGGTTGAGATTCGCACGGCGTGGATCAGAGATGTACTCCCATTACCTGGCAATGCTGCAATGGAGGGAAGGTGAGGACAAGGGCGTCTTGGTTAATAAACTAAGAATTTACGAGGACACTGTCACTGCCCCATTTCGTACCCATGTCTCATCCATGTAAACAAGGCTGGCTGAACAAGTCCGGAGTTTGAAGATTGAAGAGGGCCATCAGAAACTGAAAAAGGAACTTAAGGAAGAAATTTACCACATCTCGCCAGAACCAACAAGTCTCTGCCATTAGAAGCAGGTATCCGCCAGCCAGGGAGAGAGGATACACTCCACGGGGTAACCTCTGGTCTTTTCTTTGGGAGCATGGAGAAGACATGAGGAAGTGGGATGGAAAACCCACCTCCTCCTTAGCAGCCCGGGTACATCAACTGAAGAGAGAGACACCTACCACAAAGAGCTCATCTCGAGTCAACACTGCTCCAGTCTCTCAGGCACAGAACTCCAGACGGTATAGGAAGGATGATATGACTGATCCTCTTGAAGGGACCTCAGGAACATATTTACAGGAAGAGAGCAACATGTACCATGACCAGGAATAGGGGGGCCCTGCCTCTAGCCAGGTAGAGGAAAGGGACAATCGGATCTATTGGACTGTGTGGATCCGATGGCCTGGCACATCTGACTCACAAAAATATATGGTTTTGGTTGACACTGGTGCCCAATGTACCCTGATGCCATCAAGGTATATAGGAACAGAATCCATTTCTATTTCTGGGGTGACAGGAAGGTCCCAGCAGCTGACTGTATTGGAGGCCAAAGTGAGTTTAACCAGCAATGGATGGCAAAAACACCCCATCGTGACTGGCCCAGAGGCCCCATGCATCCTTGGCACAGACTGTCTCAGAAATGGATATTCCAAAGACCTAAAGGATATCGTTGGGCTTTTTGAATAGCTGCTGTAGAGACAGAAGACATCAGACAACTAAATACCTCGCCTGGTCTCTCAGATGACTCCTGTGCTGTGGGACTACTGAGAGTTGAAGAACAACAGGTACCAATCGCTACAACAACAGTACACCATCGGCAATATCGCACCGATAGAGACTCTGTGATTCCTATCCATGAGATGATTCGTAAACTGGAGAGCCAAGGGGTGGTCAGCAAGGCTCGTTCACCTTTCAACAGCCCTATATGGCCAGTGCGTAAGTCCAGTGGAGAATGGAGACTGACGGTGGATTACCGTGCTCTGAATGAAGTCACCCCACCACTAAACGCTGCTGTGCCAGACACGTTGGAGCTTCAGTACGAGCCGGAGTCCAAGGCAGCAAAGTGGTACACAACCATTGATATTGCCAATGCCTTCTCCATTCCTTTGGCAGCAGAGTGCAGGGCCCAGTTTGCCTTCACCTGGAAGGGCGTACAGTACACCTGGCACCGACTGCCCCAGGAGTGGAAACACAGCCCCACCATCTGCCATGGACTGATCCAGACTGCTGGATCAGTCTGGATCCTGGAGGCTCCTGAACATCTACAGTACATTGATGACATCATTGTATGGGGGAATACAGGAGGGAAAGGAGAGATCATCCAGATTCTGCTGAAAGCTGGTTTTGCCATTAAGCGAAGTAAGGTTAAGGGACCGGCTCAAGAAATCCAGTTCCTGGGAGTAAAGTGGCAAGATGGATGTCGCCAGACCCCCACAGAAGTAATCAACAAGATCACCGCCATGTCTCCACCTACCAACAAGAAGGAGACACAACCTTTCCTAGGTGCCATAGGCTTTTGGAGAATGCACATTCCTGAGTACAGCCAGATTGTGAGCCCTCTCTGCCTGGTCACCCACAAGAAGAATGATTTCCACTGGGGCCCTGAACAGCAACAAGCCTTTACCCAGATCAAGCAGGAGATCGCTCATGTGGTAGCCCTTGGCCCAGTCAGGACGGGACCAGAGGTGAAGAATGTGCTCTACTCTGCAGCCGGGAACAATGGCCTGTCCTGGAGTCTTTGGCAGAAGGTGCCTGGGGAGACTCGGGGCCGACCATTGGGATTCTGGAGCCGAAGCCACAGAGGATCCAAAGCCAACTACACTCCCACAGAGAAGGAAATCTTAGCCGCCTGTGAAGGAGTTCAAGCTGCCTCGGAAGTAATTTGCACTGAAACGCAGCTGCTTTTGACACCTCAACTACCAGTGCTGGGGTGGATGTTCAAGGGAAAGGTTCCTTCCACGCATCATGCCCCTGACACCACATGGAGCAAATGGATTGCCCTCATCACACAGCATGACTGTACTGGAAACCCGAATTGCCCTGGGATTCTGGAAATTATAACTAACTGGCCTGAAGGTGAGACTTTTGGATTATCTTCTAAAGAAGAAGAAGTGATACATGCCGAGGAAGCCCCACCGTATAACAAGCTACTGGAGACTGAAAGACAATATGCCCTCTTCACTGATGGTTCCTGTCAAATTGTAGGCGCTAACCGGAAATGGAAAGCTGCAGTGTGGAGCCCCACACGACAAGTTGCACAAGCTACCGAGGGACAAGGTGGATCAAGTCAGGGCGCAGAACTTAAAGCCATCCACCTGGCCTTAGATATTGCCAGATGAGAGAAGTGGCCAAGACTCTATCTCTACACCGACTCGTGGATGGTCGCTAATGCTCTGTGGGGATGGCTGAATCGCTGGAAAAAGGCCAACTGGCAGCGCAGAGGGAAACCCATCTGGGCTGCTGAGATTTGGCAGGACATCGCTGCACGAGTAGAGAAGCTGACTGTAAAGGTTCGACACGTGGACGCACATGTGTCCAAGAGTCGGGCTAATGAAGAGGATCACAACAACAAGCAGGTGGACAAAGCTGCTAAAGTGAAAGTATCACAGGTGGATCTAGACTGGCAGCACAAAGGAGAAGTATTCCTAGCTCTGGGCAAATGATGCATCTGGTCATCAGGGGAGAGATGCAACATACCGATGGGCCCGTGACCAAGGAGTGAACCTTACTATGGACAACATCTCAGGTCATCCACAACTGTGAGACCTGCGCTGCAATCAAACAGGCCAAGCGGGTAAAGCCTCTGTGGTACGGTGGACGATGGTTGAAGCACAGGTATGGGGAAGCCTGGCAGACTGACTACATCACCCTTCCCCAAACGTGCCAAGGCAAGCGCTATGTGCTGACTGTGGTGGAAGCCACCACTGGATGGTTGGAGACCTATCCTGTGCCTCATGCTACTGCTTGGAATACTATCTTAGGCCTAGAAAAACAGGTCCTGTGGAGACATGGCACCCCTGAGAGAATCGAGTCAGACAATGGGATCCATTTCAAGAACAGCCTTATAAACACCTGGGCTAGAGAACATGGCATTGAATGGATATATCACATCCCTTATCATGCACCAGCTGCCGGGAAAGTTGAACGGTGCAATGGGTTACTTAAGACTACCCTGAAGGTGCTTGGTGGGGGGACTTTCAAAAACTGGGAACTGAACTTAGCAAAGGCCACCTGGATGGTCAACACTCGAGGGTCAACCAGTCAAGCTGGTCCTGCCCAGTCTGAACCCCTGCACACAGTGGATGGAGATAAAGTCCCTGTGGTACACATGAAAGGCATTTTAGGAAAAACTGTTTGGATTAATCCCACCTCAGGCAAAGGCAGACCCATCCGTGGGACTGGTTTTGCTCAAGGACCTGGTTCCACTTGGTGGGTAATGCAGAAAGATGGGGAAACGCATTGTGTACCACAGGGAGACCTAATTTCAAGTGAGAACTGGATGTAAGGTTTTATTCTGTATATGTGTATGTATAAGCATGTGTATATTTATCTATCTAGCTGTTAAGAATGTATTAATTTGGGTATGATGTAGGTGGTCATAGAATAAGGGGTGGGTTATGTCTTAGGTTACAATGTAAGATGTGACCAAAGTATGTATTTTATCACCATCTACATGAGATGTTGAAACTAGGTTGGGCAGTGCTTCCCTTGCCCCTTCCCTCCAGACTATCTTCTGTTAATGGCCAATCAATGCCCTGCTGCATGACTCATAGATAACTCCCTCCAGGAGCTATCTCTGTTTCATGGGCAATCAAGGATCCACTGCAAGATTGATAAAATTATATCAGCCCATTGTAAGATGCTCCACCCAGGGGGAGGAGCCAAGCATTCCCACCTGGATATAATCTGGGATTTGGGACAGCACAGGCAGCCTTACCCACTGGAGTCCCAGAGGACAAGAGCTAACAGACCTTTCTGCGGGAACACTGCTTCAACGAGACCACTTCATCTGGACTGCTACCACCACGGTTCCCTGTTGTATTCTGACTCTGTTAGTGATCTTTTGTACTGTTGCATGTGTTTTATTTTATTTTATTTTACCTGTTTTTTTCTCTCCTATTAAATTGTTTTTTCTGACTTGGGAGTCTCTCACTGGTTTTGCCTTCAAGCCAGTACATCAGTGAAATAATGGAATCCCTCTTAGACAGATACATAACATTTTTATAAATTGTTCCTGATACTAAAGGAGTAGCTAAACTGACGTTGCCATTAGAGAAATTCAGAACTAGAGAGGGACACACTATATTTCATACACAGGTCTTCAGAGCACACTATGTAGGAAGAGTGAGTCATCTAAACAGATGCCCTACACAAGCTCCAAGAAAAAAATCCTGCACCTCAAATAAGGGATGGAAAAAAGAACCAAGCAGTTAGAGATTTAGTCTTTTCTGTTGAAGTTATTACACTTAAACTTCTGTATCATACTTATTACACAGGTCACTACTCATCAGCTGGAGAGAAATCTTTCTGACTACTTTTATTTTAGACAATTTTTTACCCAAGTTCCTCTGACACTTTATATAACCAATCCACCCTCAATTCATAGCTCTTCAAAAATAAAGGTCTTGCCTCAATCTTACTTTGAAAAATCTATAACAACTATGTGGTAGGTTAACCTGGGCTCTCTGCCAGTTCCCCTCCTCAGTAAGTTAGGGAAGAAAATACAATTAATAGCTCATGGATCAAGATAAAGACAGGGAGATCACTCACTTGCTACCATCATGTGCAAAACAGACTGGATTTAGGAAAGATAAATTAAATTTATTGCCAATAATATATAGTGAGAAACAAAAACCAAAATAAATCCATCTTCCCCCCACCATTCCTTCTTCCTTTTTTCCTGGCTTAACTTTATTACTAACTCCCCTACATCTCCCAACTGCTGTGCAGAGCAAAAGGGGGAATGGGGCTTGCAATTCAACCATAACACTGCATCCCTGCCACTCTTTCCACCTCACTCTTTTTCTCTGCTCCAGGATAGAATCCCTCCCACACAATACAATCTTTTCCAGGACTTCCCACAGGAACTCCTTTTCCAGGACTCCTTCTCCCCAGGAGACACAATCCTTCAAGAACTGCTTCAGCGTGGTCCTTTCCAAAGGGCACAGTCCTTTAGAAATAGACTTCTCCAGTATGGGTTCCCCATGGGCCATAGCTCCTAGAACATCTGGTTCTGTATAGGCTGCTCACCACAGGTCACAACTCTGCCAGGAACCTGCTCCTGACTGGGCTCTTCGTGGGCTGCAGCTTCCATCAGGGTGTGTCCACCTGCTTAAGAATGGGGTTTCTCATGGCCTGCAGTGTGGATTTCTGCTCCACATTGGTTCTCCATGAGCTCCAGGGTGACAACCTGCTTTGACATGGTCTTGTCTTTGGGCTTCAAGGGAATCTCTCCTTTGGCACTTGGAGCACCTCCTCCCCTTTCCTTGCTACTGATCTGGAGGACTGCAGGGCTGCTCCTCTTGCATTTTTTTCTCACTCCTCTCTCATGGCTGCTGTACATGATTCTTTACAATTTCTTATATAGATGCTATCACAGATGTGCCAGCAGCATCTCCTAAATATTCAGCATTAGGCAATCATGGGTCTGTCTTGCAACTGGCTGCAGCTTGCACTGTCAAGTACCTGGACAGCTCCTGGTGCCTTCTCAATGAGGCCCACGTGAACTAAATATATACATTTTAAATAGAGTTTAAAAGCTCTGTTCCCAACTAGAGAATAACTTTCAGAAAGCTGAACAAATGAAAACCAAATTTTATCATTTTCTCAAGTAAGGCATTGCACCAACCAATGTTTCAAGTGATACTTAGCTTAAAGTTTCCTAGTTCCTGATTTGAAGACTGCACTGTTGCGTACAGTCCCACCCAATTTCCTACCAAATTCTCTGTGCCTGCTTCCTCATCAGGAGTGGATCTTTTCCAAATTAAAAAAAATGAACATTGTTAGATTTTCATATTCTTACTGAAAAACGTCCTGGAAAACTCCCTTTTGCATTTTTTTAGCTCTGAAAAATCCACTGTCATTTCACCAATTTCTTCTGAAATTTAGTGTGTGTGGTTAGAGTAGAAGATAGAGGAGCATTTGGAATTTGATGTCTAAGGTAATTCCAAAAGAAAGATACTTAAACCAGTTTTTCTTACTGGGATTTTTTTCTGTACATAGACTAGAGGATCAAACCACGATCCTAACTGCACTCTTTACTGGCTCAGTTGTTCAACATGCGCTCTAGAAAATCATGACAGGAATCAGTCATTCCAGAAAGGCAACATCAAAATTAAGAAGCAAAATCATCTATGTCAGACATATGCAAGCTGTAGAATCCAAATATAAGATGACTGTGCACACAAGACAGAGCTGCCACATGGCTGACCAACCTAAAGCATTTCATGCCACTGATCTTGCTCTAGGGGAAATTAAACTGTTGTTGAATCTAATAGTCTACAAGCAGCTAACAGTGCTTGGAGTCTGAACACTGGTAAAAGCTTGGAATGAAAAAGAGGAAAGAACCTTGCTACAGTCTACATCATAAGGCATTTATTTGGGAAGTGAAAGCTAAATGCAGCAATAGAAATATTCAGAAGACACTACAATATTTCTTTGTATGATCTGAATGCTCAAGAGGGAAGAGTGGAGTAATACACAAAAACTCTTCTCAGTTTCTGGCACAGGAGCTGAAATCTGGAGAACCAAATATGGTCTCTGAAAGTATACACTCCTCCTTGCTTGCTTAACAGAGACTGCAAGAAAAAAGGAGACTACACCCCCAGAAATACCTCCCTACTACTCCTGCTAGTTCTATAAAAGTAAGAGTAGGTCAAGTATTTGAGAGCTATTACGAAACTCCTCTATTCCTCCATATCAAAACCTCATAAATAAAGTCTTCAAGGATCTGTTCTACCAGGCTTGTCTGTTTCATAAACTTCTGCCAGAAAAACTGCACCAGCTGGAAGTAGCAGCCAGGAATTAGACTCCAAACAGCCAATTCAACCCTGCTGGAAACAAAATTCTGACGCAGACAGATTATGCCAACAGGAGAAGCATTTGGGTTTGCTTTACTCACACCACAGATTCAAATGGCAAATTTTTTCTGGCACAGGGATTTCTCCTGCTTTTTCAAGAAGGAACTTTTTTGGCCAAGCTGCACTAACTTTTAGGTCAAAGTGGCTTAAACAGATCAAATACAGCCATTTTTCAAACTGTCTTGAAAGCCTATTACAACAGCAACAGCAAAAAGCTAACTGTCTGTATTCTGATATGTCTCAAAGATTTTTGAAATAAAGGTCTCCAAAGAACATTTTTCAAATATGTCAAGTAAAAATTGTTCCAAAGCTTGCTCCCTTTGTATGCACACATATACAAAGCAAATAACCCAACAGTGAAGAGAGACTGTCCTAAACACTTTAAACACAGTCACCACAAAAATCTCAAAAAGTTAAAAGTTACAACAGAAAGCTCTCCTAACTCTCCCAGGCAAACCAAAATCCAGAAGGATTGCGTTCCTCTAGTTCTTTTCTTCTTTTCTGCATATCAATAGAGGAGGGATGGATGCAGGGAAACTGACAACAACCCACATGCAGATTTTTAAGAGAAATTATCTCTGACTGGACTTGGATAGTAAGAGTTAAGCAACTGTCCTGGTTGTTCATGCACCAGAGGTACTACTCTGAATGGTAAAACAGTAGCAAGGGGTTTTAGTTACTAGCATGAGCTGTAAACTGAACCAACAGACTATGGGTCAGTAAGTTACTAGCTGAGACAATATGAAGAATATGTTTTTTTAATGCCTTCTTGACAGGACATGAAAAGAAGGCTGGAGGAACATGACAGTGCCAAGAAAACAATACAAGGAACAGCAAGCAAAAAGGTAGAAGAATATAATCAGAATCTACTTCTTTAATCACTGTAACCATCAACACATAAAACTGTTTAAAAAGGAAAGACTACTACCTGATCCCATAGTTTTCAATTGCAACATATAGCCCTATTTCATGTCACTAAACACACTGACAAGAGTAGGTGAGATAGGAAAAAACAGAAGAAAGCAGGAGACCTAGAACCACACAGCAGTCTTCAGCTTCACCCAAAACATATCTAAAGGTAAAATTCTATAATAACTAGAAGTTCTATAAATATTATCTTAGCTTTTATTCAAAACCTTAGAAAATTGAACAAAAGCTTTAAGGTGCAATACTAGCTTGTTTAATTCTTCAGACCAAAGCCATTCTCAAATACTCCCTGAAAACCAGAAGTACTCTCAAAAATGTATTTTATTTGTACCATTTTCTCAAGCTCACATAGTTAAAATCAGAAGAAGCTCTAAGATTGTCTCCAGAATGACCCTGACTGAGCAGTGAGGCTAGACGAGATGACCTCACTGAAGTCTCTTCCAACCTTATCTATTCTGCGAACTCACCGGCAAAAAATTAGATTTTGCAACAACTTGTGGATACTGCTTCCTCCTCTCTTCCTCACCCAACACTACTATGCATACTTACATACTGACAAAATTCTAAATACCTGCTCACAAAAAGTACCTCAGCAATATCTCTAATACACATATATTAAAATTATACTAATAATGAAAAGTCAAGCTATTCAAACTGCCTATGTGAATGTAATTTGGCCCCTTGTGTGAACACAGCACAGCCCATGACTACTTGATCACGGACACTTTACCAATGTGATGGACACCTGCCTTATTCCATGCATAAGCCTATGCCTTCCTCAAGAATGGAATATTGTCCGGAAATAAAAAGACTCCTGTACAGACTCACCTGCTTTGGCTGCAGAATGGGGCAAGTACACAGCCTCAACTTACACAGGCCAGGACTGGTCACACATGTTCACTCCAGAAAGGCCAACACTTTACTTATTTGGTTTCAGATGTAGTAGAAGAAAAGGAGCCAAGAAGTGACTCAGTGTCAGAGCATTTCTAATGGAGGCACAAGAAGTCCTCACAGACATTATTATTCACAGACATAGTTTATGCATAATCATAGACATCCTTAACCCCATACACACAAGGCTTTGACTTCTTGGTGTCCCTTTTGATCAGTGCTAGAGCATTAATGAGGAACTTTCTGCACCCACGGATGTATGAAGTATTAAAAAGGAGACACAAAGAAAAGAGCAGGTAAAGAATCAAAGTGAAATTTTACAGAAATGAAAGGATATGATTTCTGGCACATCTCTACATTCTTTAATACAATTCCATTTTTGTCACTCTCCAATTTCACTATGTGAAAATACCATAATTTGAAATCATACCCGAATCTACATCAGTCATCAACAGTGTTTAAATATTTTAATCATCTAGACTGCTACTTTTAAAAAAATGGTTGGATGTCGTGTTTTGTGGACTAGGCCTTAGAAGGAAACATGACACTTGGCTTGTGGCTTTCATGGATGTTTGTTGATAGCTAAGGAATGGCAGGATTTAACAATCTTGGATTTCACTCCACTCATAAAAGGGAACTACTTTCTAGGACAAAGTTTCCCAATATGTGGTCTGTAAACCATCAGATGGTGGTC
The DNA here is from genome assembly GCF_015227805.2 of Hirundo rustica. Classification (NCBI taxonomy): domain Eukaryota; kingdom Metazoa; phylum Chordata; class Aves; order Passeriformes; family Hirundinidae; genus Hirundo; species Hirundo rustica. Next base: position 43,950,285 of record NC_053488.1, read on the forward strand.
CAAAAAATAATCATAAAAGTGTATTTTTAAAAACATATATTCCCACACACGTTACCAAGAAAACATAATTGAAGAAATACAAAAAAATAAAACATTCCAGGTTTAGCCTAACTAGATAGCACTACAAGGCAAAAAAAATGTGACATTTCACAAGATGATCCTTGCATTTTAAAAGAAATTAAATGTTCTTGAAGCAATATATTATCCTTTAACATTTAAGTTTGAAAACACTTTCTTCTGTTCTACTGAATCTCCTGAGTCCCCTCCAGAAAATGCCTTCTTACATCCAGTATGTTCCTCTCTTCATCTTACTTCCCTAAGCTAACCTGTTTTTTCAAGATCTCACTATGCTTCCTCTATTATTGTTCTTTTTAGAGACACCCATTTAAAGTCACCTACTGAAGCAATCCATCCATCCATCCACCCACTGTGCAATTTTTGCCTATTTTCATTAGAAAACTCTGATTCAGGTATTCTCTTTCACTCTTAAATTTCAGCTACCACTGTTGGAACATTGTTTATTTCACCTGTTCATCTACAGGAATCTCCTTTCTTAGGATGCTTGTTTTACCCATCAGTTTTTAAAAATTACAGACACCTAGTTCACACTCTACTCCCTGGGTTAAGATCCAGATATAGCTAGGCAGCCCTTGTCTTTCACAGTCTTCTTTTCAGGACTCATTTTCCTCCCTAATGTCCTTGTATCTTCTGTATTGTTATGTGTTAATACATACTCTGAATTGCTTGGTTTTCTAACCCAGACAAACAAGCACCAATGACTGAGTTAAATTATTCTACCAAAACAGCTCTGAAGAGACAGCTGACAAATACTGGAAATGTACTTGGAGCTCCTAAGTACAATAATAGTAGCATACCTGAGATACTCTCCCTCAAAATCAGTATTTCTGCTCTCCTATTTCCAATATACCACTACTACAAAATTCAAGAATGTCAAATAAAATACACTGTTAAAAAAACCCAACAGCCATATTTTTATTTCAAGCACATAACATTTAACTTGAAATACCATTTGCACGTGTTGCTCTGCTGCTTAATTCTTCATCAGTTTAAAAATTACAGGTTTTTTTCTGAGCTGACTAAAACTTAAAACTTACTGGTTCAAAACAAGATACAACCTTTAAATTAAATATGCTGATTAATACATACAAATTTAACCTATATATATGCATTACTAAGTACTGAATTGATTATTCCTTTTTTTCCAAGACAATTATTTTCACAAGTCTTGTAAGTGACTGTATCCGCATGAGGACAGGCAACAAAAAGAATTTTAAATTCAAATAAAAGTGCTTAGGTATGCTACATACACAAAAACTTGGAAAAAACTATTTTGCACTTAAAACTAAACTAATGTTATTTGGGGCTATCGAGAATAACTACTACATAAATGAGCAGAAAAGTAAAATTTCAGAACTGATCTCTTTCTTGACAGTTCTATTAGTGTATTTAGAAAGAACAAACTGTTTTACTTCTGTTTTCCATTTCAAATGGATGTAAACTAAATTTGAAAAAATAAGAGATGGTTGAAACATTTTAAAATAAGACTGGTCACTCAATATTCTTAAAAGATACTTCAATATTAATTGATCTTGACATGCCAGCAAATTCTTTTTCCCAGCATCTGGTAGTTGAGAGATTGTGCTTTTCTGAGCACTTTGGCAAGGTGCATGTACTGTTGGATATGTGGGCTGGGGTGTGTGCTTTTTGGTTTTATTTGTTTTTAATTTGAGAATACATTCAGTCTGCAGTAGTAAGCATATTCATCATGAAATTTTAAGTTTACATACGTTTCTTTAATTAAAAGTTCAAGTTAACACATTTAAAACACAGATTTGATACAGCTTTCTACAAAGCCTCTTTATATACCTTCTAAAATTATTTGCATCTTATTCTGACATATTTGCAAGGGTTTCTACATCAATTAAATTAATTTTCACCATCGTGGTTAAACTATTATGTATTTTGAAATACTTCATGACACAGAAAGAATAAACCCAATATTTGATTTGTGTTAGCAATTGAGGAAAACAATTCAAAAATGTTTCGTTACTGAGATAAATACATGAAAAATACATGTTTCCTTGGAATCTGGGCCTATTTTGTTGGTTTTCTGTTTTGCTTGTTTGTTTTTTTTTTAAGTGCAATAAGAGAATACAGATTTCCAGCTTCTCAGGAAAATTAAGTTTGCATACCAGCACAGAATATCCCCGGGACTTCACTCCGGATTACAACAGTTCGTACTTTCTTATCAGATTTCAAAGCATCCACAGCTTTTGACATCTACAGAGAAAAGGAGGAAGGGGAATAACCAAACACTTTTTAAAGTGCTTCATTCCAACACTTCACCTTTATACTGAAAACTATTCTTTTCACTTACCATTTTTACAAGATTTTTGCTAAGTGCATTCTTGGCATGAGATCTGTTTAATCCAAGCACCACAATTCCTGGAGGGGAAGAAAGTTCACATTATTGTTACAATGCAGTGAAATAATTATCATCTATGTAAATTATTATTATTTTGAACTTATACAAAAGGCATTGAAAACTGTAAAAGAATGCTAGCATAATCACTATGGAGTTTCTGAAAGAAAATAAACTGATTTATTCTTTTCAATACTCAACAGAAATTACACTTACTTTAAGACCAAAAATATGTCCCTAACATCTGCATGTGGAAACAATGTTTACAAAGGCTGAATGCAGAATTACACAACTGCACGCACAAATTTCATGTTTCTGCATGAGGTGCTGAGATGCAATCAGGAAAGATGCTTAATCATAAAGCACATATTTCCATATTTAGAGTCCAGAGACTTCTTAAAGCATGAAGTGCTATAGAGCAAAGACCAGCAAATCCAACACAGGGAAAAGGATGTCATAAACACAGAAAGAATGCCAGCAATGGGAAGCGTGTATTTTTGTTTAAAAAGGAACAAAATTTTAAAAAAAAAAAAATAAAAAATAAAAAAAATTCTCCCCTGAAACACAAAAACCTAACTCAATGCTGGGAACGTGGCTCCAAGGACACTTTCACAGCTCCCTTAATCCAACCACAGATCAATTGTCTAACTGATTGATTACCCATGCATTGGTTTAAATGTTGAAGCATGAAACAAAAATTGTCTTTATTTTGCCACCCTCACCTTAACAGGCATGATTATCAAAGAGGAAAATTCTGAAAAGTCTGTTGGAGTAATGCCTAAGTTTACCACAACTAGAGCAATCTTTTAAACAATTACTGCCGGAACCCAACACAACTGCCTGAGTTCAAAACACCTGCACACAGTCCTGATCCTGCTCTGGTAACATTTTATCAATCTGGACCTTTTATGCAGAGAATGCAAGGATAAGGGGGGAAAAAAAGCAGTAAGGCAGGACCAGGAATGAAGAGGCAGAAAGGGGGCTCTGTCTCAAACAAAGACGCCCACAGTACTGCTATCAACCTACAATACGAAAAAAACCCAAAACTGCAGAAACTCAGTGTTTACGCAGATGATTACTACTTCATCGTTCATCTTTGAATGTACAATCTATACGTAATCTTGCCGTTGTAGCCTTCCTTGTCATCTCAGTGCATACTGCTTCTTCTGTTTCTGGAAAACCTGTCTTCCATTAGGACTGACCCATAAGTGTTTGAGCTCCCTTCCTCTCCTTCCTCCTGCAGGTATACTGCACACAGATGCACACAAGATTTAGAAGAGCTCCTGCTCCTTCTGCAGTTACCAATTTGAAGATAAACTCTTCCATTTGTCAGCTACCACTCTCAAGATTCAAATAAAAATAGTGTCAAATGCAAGTAATAAAGCACACATGCCTTTCTTGTTCTTAAGGTACTGTCAAATGCTAAGTATACATACCTACTAAAAGGGGAATGGAGTCCGGTCAACCCAAATGACCTTCATTCCCTTGTTCCCCTCGCCTGAATTCCCACATTTATCCCTATGGCTGGAGATGTTCATATAGGAGTGCCTGCAAAGGTCATTACTCAGGAATGACCATCATAGGAATCTGTTTATATCCGGTAAAGCAAAAAGGAGTAGTGCTGTAGCACTTTTCTTCAGCTGTTATAACTTCTTCTTCAGGAAGAAGATCACTCCAAATTCAAACACTCCATATGTTCAACACAAGCAGATTAGGCAAAAGCATCATTGCACATTAAAGAAACAAAAAGACCCTTTACCCCGACTTCACTTTGATTTTCAGCCACGACAAATCCTGTGCTTGAATAAACTAGAGATGTTATTATCCAAAACCACATTTCAGTTGGGAAATAGAGTCCTTTTCAGAAGCATGTTATACTTAATGGCAATGACACTTAATGACACTTGAATTCCTCTTCTCCCCACTGGAGTCCAAAGACTGCTACTCCAGCACCACCAACAGTATATTCAGAAGGAAGCTCCAGTTAATATTAAAGCACTTCAAAGATTTTTTTCCTACAAAGGAATGATCCTTGAAGACAAATCATACAAGTCAATTTCTGCTTAGCAGTGTTACATCTAGTCATAAAACCACCACTTCTGCACCCTTCAAAGATAAAGATGGCACCCACCCATCTTTTATCTAACTATTAAAAAAAAAAAAAAAAAAAGAAAGAATTGCAAGAGGAGAAGTATGAAAGGTTTGCAAGGGATACCTACATGGTGTAGTAACATATGTACATAAAGACATTCCTTACAGTCACATTTGAATAATTTTTTTTCTGATATGCCATTACTAACAAGATCTAACCATCCTGAGGATGGAAGGAACCTTGAAGATCATCTAGCTCCAAGCCCCCTGCAGGGATACCAGCCAGGGGCCCATTCAACCTGGCCCTGAACATCTCCAGGGATGGGGTATCCACAGCTTCTCTGGGCAATCAGTTGCAGTCCCTAAGAGTAAAGAATTTCTTCCTAATATCTAAACTAAACCTGCTCTCTTCCTGTTTAAAGACCCTCTCTATGTTTCTTACAGGATTCCTTCAGAAAACGGAATGCCACATTAGACCACCCCAAAGTCTAACCTTCAGAATGAACAATCCCAATTCCCTTAGACTTCTTTCACAGGAAAGGTACTCCATCCGTCTAATCATATTCATGGCTCATCTGGACTCGCTCCAACAGTTCCATGTCCTTCCTGTGCTGCAACCCCAGAGCTGGATGCAGGATTCCAGGTGAGGTCTCACCAGAGCAGAGCAGAGGGGCAGAATCCCCTCCCTCTCCTGCTGCCCATGCTGCTTTGGATGCAGCCCAGGACATGTTTAGCTTTCTGAGCTGGGAGTGCCCATGGCTGGGTCATGTCCAGCCTCTCACCCACCAGCACCCCCACGTCCTCCTCCCCAGGGCTGCTTTTGATCTGTTCATCCCTAGCCTGTGTTGGTACCAGGGGTTGCTCTGACCCAGGTGCAACTGAACTTGGTCTTGTAAAACCTCATGAGATTCCCATTCCCCAAGCTTGTCCAGGTCCCTTTGGGTGGGATCCCAACCCAACTGTGGTGCGTCAACAGCACCACTCAGCTTGGTGTCATCTAAAAATCTGCTGAAGTGAACTCAATCCATCTGCCATCAATGAAGATACTAAACTGCAATGGTCCCAGTACAGACTCCTGAGGCACATCACTTGTCACTGACATCCATCAGGAACCTGAACCATTGACCACTACATTCTGGATGCTACCATTCAACCAACTTCTCATCCACTGAACAGTCCATCCACCAAATCCATCTCTCTCCACTCCGGAAAGAAGGATGTCGTGGGGAACTCTGCAAAAGGCTTTCCAGAAATCCAGATAAATGACATCTGTAGCCATTCCCTTAATGACTGATGGAGTGAACCCCATCCTTCAAGGCCACTGGGGTTGGTCAGGCAGGACTTGTCCTTGGTGAAGCTGTGCTTGCTGTCTTAAATCACCTCACTGTCCTCCATGCACCTTAGCACAGCTTCCAAGAGGATCTGTTCTATGACTCTTCCAAGGCACAGAGGTGAGGCTATGGGTCAGTAATCCCCAGGTTCTAGCTTTCTGCCTCTTTTAAAGATAGGTACAATGTTTCCCCTTTCCCAACCACGGGGGACTTGACTGATGGCCCCGACTTTTCAATAATACCTGTTACATTGTCATCTGAAGCATTTAATCATGGTTAATCATGGTACATTCTTCCACACACATATATGTGCTTTCTGAAATCTTTTAAAATAAACTGTTTGAAAAATCGACTGGTGAAAGAAAAGACGTTAAAAAATAACCACTAATAAATATAAATAGAAATTAGTAGTAGTACTGGTAATAGTATTTGCTTTGTTGGTGTATCTGTATGGTATCAAGAACGTGACAGATTTACCAAGATTGAATAAGCATTCACATAATGCTAAACCGAATATTAATGTCATCGTTTTTCCTGGGAGTCATCCTCACATTATTTCTGGGAGACACTTCAACACATAATGTGCATCTATTAAAAATAAATCTGCATACTGAAACTGACTTATCTTAACTGGCTAGGCTCTCCAAGAGATGATGATTCCCAGTCTTGTGTAATATAAGCAGCAATATTCCTCTATGCTACTCTCCTAGCCTATCATTCAAAGCAAAGCAAATGCAAATGTACAGTATGTTCTCTAATTATAAATGGCCCCTGTTAGAAGAGAAAGCTTCCTATGGTATAATTCTCAGTGTTTAAGAGGAAAAAAAAAAAAAAGTTATATTTAAAAGTTATATTATAAAAAATTAAAGTTATATTATAAATTGAAAGCACAGTAAAAGCAAAAAATGTTTTTTACTGAAGTAAGGATACATGCATGTCTGGAAGAGAGCTTCAAAATACCCGTAAATTCCCAGAAACATCCTGATCTAATACCATACACTAAATTTAATACTTGAATAAAGTGAAGAGATTAAATACTGGTTTAACTACTGCCTGTATCAGCACAACAGAAATCTTACTTTTAATAATGGTTTTTATCTTTTTTATCTTGCACTTTTTAGAGATCAAAACATTAATCCTCAATGTTTGGTAGAAGCACATTTAAATGGTTACTTAAAAATTAATCTCGTCTTTAAAACAATATTAATTGTTTTGTCAGAGTTCGAAAGATTCACCACATCCGCATATAAAGTACTTGCAGACTTTTTTGTGTGTGTATTTGTTTTACTATTTATTTGCATTAAATACACACACACATGTAATTTTCCATAATTTAAAAAAAAAAACATTTTAAAATGTCTGAATTATGCTTGAAAAATTGAAGGAGGATCAAAGCAAGTTATTTTTAAGCCTGTTTCACTTAACTACTCAGATAAATGAAGGCAGACAAGTGGATTTAGATATTTATTATTCTAAAGTAGTTTCTTAAGCAAAACAGGAACATATGGTGAATATATCACGCACAGTTCTGGTGGCTTTCATTAATCATCTTATCAAGAAGTATTTAAGTGAAAAATCACACAGAGGTCATTAATCAGCATTTTTTAGAAGCACCAAAACACTCCTCAAAATTCCCTATCTGAGCCTGTTTTATCACTAAATTCTGATTTAACTCTTTTCCACACTTTTTAAATTAGTAGATCTCACCGGCTCAGCTCTGCTTTAAACACAGCATAAGAATGGGAAGTTTTTCCAATTTATCAGCTAGCCATCAGTTTCCAACCTCTGAGCAAACAATTTCAACCAAGACTGTATTTGCTTTCGCCCGTTCCATATATATTAAATTTATAACTGATGGAGACCAAAAGTTGTCTTTCTCTAAACTGAACCAAAACAGCTGGGAAATTTGACCAACGAGGAGTTATTCTAGTGTAAAATCTAAATTTTATGAATATTTATATCACATTCCAGCAAGTGACACTCCAACACTGGAGTCAAAACTAAAAAAGATATTTCTCCCAATTGCATCTATAACTTAAAAATCCAAAGCAATAGGTTCATTTATATTTGTATAGGGATCACTAATGCAATTTGGCTAAGTTCTGAAATGTCAATAGCTGTTGTACATTTCAGCCCTAGTGATCATCAAATAGAATCGCAAATAAAGTAAAAGATACATACTTATTTTTTAAAAACTAACACACTGACAGTCATCTTTACTCACAGAAAATTGACATTAAGAGCTTCACAAGCTGCAACACGGGCAGAATATATAGGTATTTTTCAATCACATTCTTCAAAAATCTCACACTTTTTGTATTCTAGTTCAGGTCAAATTTGAAAGCTGGAAAGCCCTGAGTTAAAATTTCAATAACTAGCCTTTGCAAATGCAGTTTCATTTTAGTTCATGTTTAACAACTTCCCAAGACCTGGCGTATGCAAATCACATGGAAGTGATATGAAGTAAAACAGTTTGCTATTTTGCCTACAGGCAAACATTTCTCCAGTGCTGCAAGACATGCGCTTGTACGTGAAACAGGTACAGCGAGTTTTCTTTTCTCCCCAGTATTCACAACACATCCTTCTCTGAGCAACATAGAAATGCCAGGCATTGTGCAAGAACAGAACCACAGCATCAACAAGTATGTGTGTGCCATAAAAGGTAGTCAGAGAACAAGGTCTGACCCTGCGTGGAGTCGGGAAGTATATAATAGGATGGCGTGATGTGGCCACGGGGGCACCAGAGTACCATGTGGGAAAGTCTAGAACATGAAATCGTAGGTCAAGAAATGGCAGGGTAGAAAAGGGCAATAAAGACCACTGGGGTGTTTACAGAGCTGGTGTCCTCACTCAGCAGAGAAATTACATGCTGTAAGCAGATAAACATAGATTAACTTGCCATATAAACTGAGAAGAAGGGTGTGTGGTAGCACTACAGGGAGGAAGCAGAGCCATTTTTTGTTTGCAGAAATGTTGCCTGCTCTTTGTGCTTCTGAAGATGGCATATGAAGTTTATGTCTCCTTCTGGCCTATTTGTACACCCTTGTTCTCCTATTTTTGTAACAGTGTTTGTTTCTATGTCCTTCTGAAAGTCAATACCAAAGAAAGTTCCTTCTGCTTAAGAAAATTCATTAATTAAAAATACACTGACTGAATCCTTCCTTGTGACAGTGACAGTTGCTTTAACATTACAAATGGTATCTGCACATTTTGGGGCATAAGGCTACATATTCAGTATGAAACACCTTCATAACATTACAAAAACAATGATTCCTAGCTAATTCAACAGCTGAAACACACTGCCTCATTTTATGGTTGTTGTGTAATAGAAATAAAAGTTGAGTACTATGTAATATTGTGGTATTTTCTACCACTTCTTGGTAAAGTACAATATAAACAAAGGAAAAACAGCCTTCTAACATTTTATAAACTCTTCTTTGCTCCTGTGTTGTTTCTTCCCTAACTTACAACAATCCCCAAAAAGTCTGAATAGATGTTTCAAACTAATTCCAAGTTTCACAGTTGGCTGGAAAAACAGCGCTAAAGTAGTACATTTTAAAGGAAGTGGAAAGAGTTTGGAACAGAACTACAAGTTCAATGGTTTCAGGATCAGATTACATCATCTTTACTATCAATCCTAAATAATGGAAAAAACTGGCCCTCAGATGAAAGCACAACATCAGTTTTCCCTTGAAAAAGAAAGAATAATCTTCTAAGCCTCATATTAAAATCTAAAGTTTTAAAGTTACCTCTCTGTATATGTATACAAATCTATGTACAGGCATAATCGACACAGGCATTTGCCTGAATTGGCAGCAGGTCTGAAACTGATGCGTTAATCTGCTCAAAGATGCAAACTAAGCTGTGCATCTCAACACATGGTGATTCCAAGTTATATTCTTCATATAAAGATATTCATGTGCCGCAGATAATCAAAACCCTATACTACGGCCCTCTCCATAAAAGCAGGTATAACATCATAGCTATGAAATAAATCCGAAGGAACAGAGTTTGCACTTACTTCTTGTCTTGGTTTGAAAAGACAGGTATCTGCTAGGGAGAGGCAGGGCCTCTCTAGGAATGGTGAATTCCAATCCCTTCCCTCCCAAGTTATTATCATTTGGAAGATTAAAAAAAAAAACCTTTTCAGTCAGAGCTATGGGGAAAGGAATAACAGTTCTTTACTAGTAAATATAACATGACAAACAAACAACAACAGCAGTAATAATAATAATAATAAACAGAAACAAGAACCCCGAGGGGCTTTGTCTCACAAACCCTGGGCAGTCTGATCTCTTGGGACCCCAAGAGCACCAAGCCGAAAAGGTGAAAAAACTCCGGGATGATGGCTGGAAACGGTGGATTGTCCCGGCAGGCAGGGGGGTGTCCCAGCAGGCAAAGTGAGCAGTGCTGAAGAAGCTGCGACAGCTGGACGAGGCTGACCCAGCTCTAGCAGGGCAGGTGAAGAGCTCTGAATTCCTGGGCGCTCCAGCAGATGATAGAATTCCCAGGACGGGACCCTCCGTTAACCATGGACTCCTTACACAGCCAGCAGTCGCCCGATCGTCCTCTCCAAAAACCGAGAGCAGAAGCAAAAAAACCACCCTCAGCTCCCGGAGCCCCCTGAGCCTTTCCCTCCCCCCTAAACTAAGTGATCTACTACCTTTTGTGTGGGTCAAGTACCCTTTAAGCATCAGTATTTAGTCTCCTATCAACTTATGGGGGGGGAAAATTCCACAGGAAAACTTAACCCCCAACACTTCTTCTCCACCATTCCTAGTCCTGCTGCATCCACAGGGGAAAGAAGTGACAAAACAGCAAAGGAAGTGGAACACCTCCAAAATCCGGTGAGCACCACATCATAAGAGGAAGTACGAAGTGTCTGTGCTATGCAGCACTGGCTGCAGGTCACTAAGGAACACAGATTTTCTTCCCTTTTTAAGTAGGTGAGTTAAAATAAGACTCTTAGTTTAGCTGAGTAGAATAAGATGAGTAGTTTTTAGCTGACAACACTAAAAACAAGGAGGAGGAGTAGGAAAAGGGGCATGAGTTGAGAGAATACTAAAGCCATATCTTTCAGCACAGAAATCATGGATGTAAGTTTTATGCCCTTCTCTGCCCTCGGCACACAAGCACAAAACTGATGTCTGAAGCAGCATGACTCTAGAAGTTTCCTGCTAAACTTCATTTTTTCACAATTAGGGCAGCAAACAGATGCCAGCTCAGAGAGATCTACCTCACAAGCACAGCACATATACTGCAGTACTCTGGAAAAGAAGAGTGATGATGTTGACACACCTCAAAGATAGGATGCCATCCACAGCAACCTAGACAAGCTCATGAAATGGGCCCATGGGAATCTCATGAGGTTTAATGAGACCAAGGTGCAAGGTTCTTCAACTGGGTCAGGACAACTCTCAGTATCAGCACAGGCTGGGGATGAACAGATCAAAAGCAGCCCTGGGGAGGAGGACGTGGGGGTGCTGGTGGGTGAGAGGCTGGACATGACCCAGCCATGGGCACTCCCAGCTCAGAAAGCTAAACATGTCCTGGGCTGCATCCAAAGCAGTGTGGGCAGCAGGAGAGGGAGGGGATTCTGCCCCTCTGCTCTGCCCTGGTGAGACCTCAGCTGGGGTGGATGGACATGGAACTGTTGGAGGTACTCCCAGAGAATGGGCCACCTCTTCTATAAAGAAAGGCTGATAAAATTGGAACTGTTCAGTGCAGAAATGAAAAGGCTTTGAAGTGACCTAATTCCAGCCTTCCAGTACCTGAAGGGAATCTGCCTGGAAGATGAGGCAAGACTATTTGCAAGGACATGGTGCAACAGGACAAGGTGGAATGGATTCAAATTGAAAGAAGTCTAGATTAGATAATAGAAGGAAAATCTTTACTGTGAGGGTGGTGAGGCACTGGAATAGGCTGCCTAGAGAAGCTGGGGATGTGGATTCCAGGTGTTCAAGGCCAGGTTGGATGAGGCTCTAAGCAAATCTGGTTCAGTACGAGGTGTCCCTGCCCTAGTGGAAGAGTTAGAATCACAGTATTCAAGGTCCTTTCTAACCTAAACCGTTCTACGATGCTGTGAAGAGCCAAGAAGGATCAAGTTGACCCAGTTCTGCCACTGCCATGCCAGCAGGTCCCAGCACCCTGCGACGCAACCCCGGCCGCGGTGACAACGAAAAGGAGGAGCCAGCGCTCTCTTCCCGCCCCTCGCCGCCGTGCATCTCCCTCAGGACCGCCCTCTCTCTGTCCCGCTGGGGTCACCCTGGCCAGACCGGGACAGCGGGTGCAGAACCACCTTCCCCTCGTTACCTTTGTGCTCATCATTCAGGTACCGGACGCGCAGCTCCTCCTCTTCCTTCGCCTGGGAGCTGTAGCTCCTCCCGGCCGAGGGGAGAGCGGCGGCGGCGGCGACGCCTCCCCGCAGCGGGGGCGTGCGATGGCCGGTTAGGCCGAGGGCGGCGGAGGTCGCGGAGGCCGCGGCCGCGAGCCTGAGCCGGGCGCGCAGGAGGCCGAGCCCGCCCAGCGCTACCGCCATCGCTGCTGCCGGCGCCGCCTCAGCCTCTCGCGGCCCCGGCCCCGCCGCCCACGTGACCGGCTGCAGCACGCACGGGGCGCCGCTCCCCCCTCCCCTCCCGTCCCCTCCCCGCGCGCCGCCGCCGCCCGGGGCCGCGGTGGGGGTGGTGACTCGCCCTGGCCGGACCCTGCGTCTGCGCCGGCCGCATCTCGGCTGGTACTCGAGGCAGGAAAAGAGTCGTCGGCCAGGGGAGATCTGAGACTTGACAGCCTCATCCTGGACCGTGTCAAAAACAGGGTGGGCTGCTTGGCGAGGGAGAGACTTCTGCCCCTCTGCTCCGCTCTGATGTGACCTCACCTGGAACCTTGCATCCAGCTCTGGGATCCCCAAGAGAAGAAATACATGAAACTGATGAAGAACGTCCAGAGAAGGCCATGAAGGTGATAAGGGGGCTGGAGCATCTCCCCTACAAAGACAGGCGGAGGGAGCTGTGTCTGGTGAAGAGATGGAGGAGAGAAGGTTGTGAGGAGACCCCGCAGCAACCTTCCAGTATCTGAAGGGAAGTTGATCAGGATCTGTAGTGATAGGACAAGCAGTAATGGGTACGAATTAAGAGAGGAAATTTAGGTGATATTTTTGGAAGAAATTCTTCACTGTGACAGTGGATGAGGATGAGTGGAATAGGTTGCCCAGCCCTCACAACTTTGAAGTTGAATAAGGCCTTGAGTCAACCTGGTCGAGTGGGGGATGTCTCTGCCAGTGGCATGGGACAGGGTGGTCTTTAAAGTCCATTCCAACCTCTTGACCTTGTATGATTCTGTGATTCTCACACACAGCTTGAAATATGCAGGCGTGTGGACAAATTTCTCATCAGTAAATGTAGATGTTTAGTTTCATCACGGCTTCATGAAACTGCTGGAAGTTGTGCAGCACATTTATTTGCAGTGAACTTGAGAACATCCCACCTTAAAGGCAGTGTACTCGGGCTCTGTTATGGTGTGTGTGGTGGCACCAGAATGAACAGTCATGAACTCTGCAGCACTTGCTTCTTCCCTCACATCAGCCATGGCCTGGTCACGGCATCAGCACTGAACAAAGAAAGGAGCTATGGTCAGTAACAGAAACCAGGTAGCACATGGTTCTGTATACTGCAATAAAAGACTGCTTGGATTGGCCATCCTCCTGTTTTGGGGTTCTCAGAATTACCATTGTGTTGCAAAACTAAGGATCAAATTAATATGCCTTGGTGTTTAGAGTTGGGTTTAGGTCTCTAAGCAACACTGACATGGTGCCTGCTTGCGCTCCATGCACACCAGCAGACATACCAGCATGAAACAAGTCAAACAATAAAAGCAGTAACAATGGAGGTAGGAGGTAATTGCTATGTTTTCTTGTAAATTCACATGATTTAAGACTGATATGACCTGTTTTAAAATGGTTGAAATTTCAGCAATCCATGTGTCAATGCCATAACAATTTCGTTGAGCCAGAATATGCATTAGGTATAAAAGAAGTTGACTTGTTTCCTTGCACAGGACCTGGCAAAGGTTATTATAACTGCAGTGAATGCAGGTCTGTAATGAGGCTCTTAAAAACTGTGAAGTTTGTCTTCTTCAAGTTTATTTCCTTCAAATTAGGCCTTGAGGACTGATGAAAACATGCCTTTGAGCCACCCCCTGCTATTTTCATAATTCAGTGTTACTTAATCAAGGGAATAAACTGTACTGCTTCTGAGCAGAGGCTCAGATGGAGCCATTTTGGTGGTTGTTTAGGAAAACTAGCTACTGCATTCCTTTATGTGGTTGCTCAGCACCTCCTCCATGCCTGCCTTCTGAAGAAACAAAAGTCTAAAAATAATGTCCTATTTGTTCTTGTGGAGCACTGTGAAGGTCAAATGTGCATGTGGGGGGAGGAGTAGGGAGACTATTGCCTTGCGTTTATTATGTTTTACTATTTAAACAAGGTGATAGCTTGTGATTCACAGCCCTTTCCAGTAGAGCCCACAGTATGCCAAAGACTTCCAGTAGAAAGAAATAAAGAAATTTTGTTTTCAGGTGAAAAACATTTTAGTTTATGAGAAGAAATTGTGAAATGTCATATCCAACTACACCAATAGAAACAGAGAGACATGCAGAAGATAAAAAGGCATTAAAAGCAGAACTAAATTCGATGCTACATCATAAGGTTGTCTTGAAGCTGAAGGCAGATATTTAGTCATATGCAGTGGTTCCCAGAGTGAAGGACTAGTGAACACGTTTCTGAGCAGAGGTCAGAAAGGGCAGTCAAGCCAAAAGATTCATCTCCATTAGAGAAATATCCAGTCATTTTTAAAATGAAAAATTTTAGACATGCAATTTTCTTTTGCATGCCATTGTCTGATTTTACTTTCTTTGTGTAAGAATTGAAAAGAAAATTTAATTTCTATTTTTTTCTCTATAAATGTGTAAAATTGCATTATATGATATGCATATATGTGTGCTTTATTGCAGTCATTTAATACTATGCTGCATTTTGTAATACTGTATATTCAATTTCTCCTGTTCCCTGACATGCAAGCCTAATTCAGGACGCAGATGAAAGCAAAGTTTTCCATATTCTCTTGTTCTCTGTTTTTTTCACTGTAGTTTACTTCTAAAACACAGCTTTGGGGTCATAATAGTACATGGAAAGGTAAAGTATGTTGATATGGGATTATTTAAATGTATATCCTAATTTTAAAAAAGGAGGAACTGGAAGACAATTGAGTAACTACAATTACTATTGTAATCATAAATAACGTATCACACTGCTTGGTAACCTGACTGCTGCTACAAACAGAAATCCAAATATTGATACTTGGTGATGGGTAAAATAAATTGATTATAATAAATCTTGACTCAGCCTCCCTTATGTCCACAGAAGCAGTAAATGAAAATAGAACCAGTGTAGATGGAGACTAGCTTATCAAATTCTCTGTACTCAGCTGTAACTTTTAGTACGGCCCCTCAGCCTTCATCTAATCCAAGGGGAAAACTTGAAGGTCCTTCACCCTAATTAATGTTACATTTGGAGTTGCCTTGGAAAGCCCATTTACATCAGGTTACAGGTTCTCACAGTGTACAGGACTGAAACTGACAGGTGAAATGTGCAGCCCCTTTTGTAGTTTGAACATGGCTTTTGTTTGATAATATGATCTGAAGGGGGTCAGCTGGGGCTTGGGATTAGGACAGTACTGTTGCAATTTACACAGCACAGTGAAGAGGTGCAAAAATTGGGAGACTATTTATGTGGTTTGTGGAATAGCACTTCATAGTGCTATTCTGTATGCACTGGTGTGGGGCAGCTGCCATGGTTCATTTTCCAGAGGAGCAATCTCACTGTTAATTAGATATAACATAAGCATGTGGTTTCTAAACTTTAGATCTAAATTAAGTACCTAAAACCAAAGAGTGTGAAACTACTTGTGGTTGTTCAGTTAGGGATCTGGTGCTATTAAAAATGCTAATAAATCATTTGAAATGAGACGGAAAAATAATTGCAATGTATTTATATAATATGCAGTTTTACAGTGAACAATGAAAGGGTTCAGACAGTATGTACAAAAAAGCAGGAATATGGGCAAGGAATCTCACCTAGTTCTAAGATGCTTTAATTTTCTTACATTGATGCATGTAGATGAAATTAACAAATAGTTTCATTTTCTCTGGATGAGCATATCAGTGTCAATGGGTGAAATGAAAAGGGAACATGTTTTAGAGGAAAAATGTAGCACCCAATTTTGGCTTTTCAAAGTAGGTCCTTTGTCTTGCAAATTGAAAAGTAATTGTCTCTGTAAAGGGACTGTGATATTTAAGAGTGAGATCTGTCAGCTGTCTGTCCTCTAAAGTTGGTTTGCAAAGGTTGTTTCAATTTCACACCACCCAGCAGAAGCATTTGTCTCTTCTAGTATTCACATATTTGGTTTTAATCAACAGCAGGATTTATCTGATTGTTGTGTTATGCAGTTAGCACACTTGCCTTTCCAATCTTGATTTTTAACTTTTTGTAAAACCTTTTTGACCTTTAAAACTGATAGTGATAAAGACATAACCCTTGTTATGTATTTATTATTAGTAAACATATAGCACACACAGCATGTTCTCTTTTTGGCACTGAGCCTATTCAATATGTTTTGCAGGCAGCTGTTTCCTTAGATTGTCTATTTTCTTTCTTCTCAGTGCAGCTTTAAGACTGTAATGCTAAGATGTTTTTACAACTTACTTTTTCTCTTCAGGAATTACTCTTACTAAATTTAGTCTACTTAGGTATGCTTACAAGCTTGCTTACTTGACTCTTGGTACCTGGCTCCAGTACACATTATTGAGAACTGTACCTATGTGTCACTCGTGTCTTGGAGCACAGAGCAGATTCTGGCTTTGAATTAATGTCAACCCCATTTACCTGTACTTCTACTCTTTCATCTTGAAAACAGAGAAGACTGCATTGGATTAACGTAGTGGAAAAGTGCATGGCATATGTGAGCCGATTACAGGGATGTCTTAAAATCCTTCCCAAAATTGTCTGTCTCTTCAGATCACAAACAAGACATGATGCTACAACAATTACAGGATCACAAACATGCTGAGTAAGACCTCTTCCATGAGCAAATTGGCACTAGCAGCCACAGGGCTACAGCTCTGTAATAGTGGAAGATGAGGCTCTTATGTACTTAAAACTGGAATTGAGCAGGTATTTATTAAATAAAATGTATAGAATGCTTTATTTTGAGGCAGGGCACACAATTTATCCCTAAAGGACATGAAATAAAAGTATTTATTTTTATGAAATTAGACATAAACACAGGTACTGAAAACAGAGAATTTACAGACAGTGAAGATTCTTAAAAACTCATATATTTGTATGTAATTACAACTCCTAAATATGTGTATGCTGATATGTCTCCTTTTGCCAAAGCTTTTGAAAAACTTTCTTATGTTTTTAAAGTAGTTCAATACATCAGACATTGTCTTGGTTTGAAAAGACAGGTATCTGCTAGGGAGAGGCAGGGCCTCTCTAGGAATGGTGAATTCCAATCCCTTCCCTCCAAGTTATTATAATTTGGAAGATTAAAAAAAACTTTTCAGTCAGAGCTATGGGGAAAGGAATAACAGTCCTTTACTAGTAAATATAACAGGACAAACACAAAACAACAGCAATAATAATAATAATAATAATAATAATAATAATAATAATAAACAGAACCAAGAACACTGAGGGGCTTTGTCTCACAAGCCCAGGGCAGTCTGATCCCTTGAGACTCCTAAATATGTGTATGCTGATATGTCTCCTTTTGCCAAAGCTTTTGAAAAACTTTCTTATGTTTTTAAAGTCGTTCAATACACCAGCCATTTACTCAGCTAGCTAAATAATGTAACAATTGTATTCAGGCAAACTGCAAACCAACTCTTAACATCATTGAATACTTTTCTACAGTGAATGTACCCTGTTCTATTAAGATTGTTAAAATGATTTCTTTTCTTCATGATGAGGCAAACCTTTGTCTGAAGCAATACTCCCCTTCCTCATCTGCATCCTGCTGAAGAACTCCAAAGCCAACACTGTGTTGTTAACTGTGCCTGAGAGAGTCTTTGCTCTGTCAGCAGGAAGGGCAAGCTCTCCTGTAGTGTAGATGAGTCAGTAAAAGCTGCAGAAGAAGCACAGAAACTAGGGAGAGCACAACTAATGTAATCAGCATTTGATTTAAGGTATTTGACATAAAATTCTAGTAGAAAATGGATTTCCCAATATTATCTGGGTACTCTTATGTGTGGTGAAAGGCTATCAGGGCTGCTGCTAAGGAGGCAGTAAAACAATATTGTCAAATCTGTGATATTAAGAAGGATGAAATAGAGCTAGGTATTAGCCCTCAGAAGAAAGCATTTAGATACTTCCAGTGTCTAAATGCAGAGAGTGAGGTTTTCAACTATGCAAGCATTTGGTAAAATGAAAGGGGAAATTCATCTGAATAACATTTTGTTTAAAATTTTTTAAAGTAATAAAGGACATTTCAGTAGAACTCTCAATGAAACAAATTTAAATTTTCTATCACCATTACAATCAGGAGATGAAAAATATTTTAATACTTCTGTCCTCATGTAATGTGATTTCTAGTGAAAAGCAATTACCAAGAATCTCTGCTTTGTTTGAAGGCAATACTTCTGTCGTGAAAGCCAGCTTACTGTGAGGAGCTAAGAGAAGCTGGTCTTTTAGGTTCAAGAAATGAAGAAAAACGTAACAGAAAAATGAAAAACACTACATAACCTGTTTTTGTTAGTTGTAATTCTTTATTACTCTCCATGAGCAAGCCAAGAGTTAAGATGTATGTTGCATTTCTGAACAGCATAATTACACTTCCTTTCTGTTTAGCTATTTTTTTTTTTTTGGGGGGGGGGGGGCGTGGAGAGGGGAGGATCTGTGCAAACACAAAACTCAGCAGAGTGCTCTAGACAATACATGAAGTTGAAGGTATTGTTCACCTTTTTGCTAAAAACTGCAGCATTGTTATAGAAGATAATTGCATAGTTACTGCTTGAAAAATATGATGCATTATGCACAAATCACTCTAAAAATGTAAGCTTACATTTTATGATACAAAACGAATTTTTAGTCTTTTATGATTAACAGTATGTTGTGCATGTTGTGCAGAGTTTTACTGAATATATTGCATACTTTCTAAGAAATGTCTTACATTGATTTTCACACCATGTGGGGAAAACGTTAGAATTTTTTTTTGGTCTTCTCTTCAATTTCATTAGATTAGATTACTTTCGCATTCTATATTAACTATATTTTTCTGCATTCTTTATATACTGATGTAAATAAGATACTCTGATAAGTCGAATAAGCATTTTCAATGAAAGCCCGTTCAGTCCTATATAGAATTCTAATGTCACAAAGAATCTGCATGACCTTATGACCCAAATTACCAGGACAGAGCAAAGGTTAAATAATCACAGTCTTCACGTCTCACATGGATTCAAGAATAAATGAATTGGAAACTACTCAAGCTAAGGATTCTCTTTTGTCAAAATGGATTCATCATAACATTACTTCTATTTAATCGCCCCAGTGTAAGTCACTTGTCTATGGAAGAAAGCAGGATCCTTAACATCAAGAACAATGAACCTATCAATTGGCATATGAAAAAAAAGAAAATATGTACTAATAATGGCTAGCATGCAATTATGTGCCTGGTCACAGACCCAATACAGAGTTATTCACCAATGCCAGAGAACAGTCACTTCCCACACAGCATTTTTCAGACTTCTAATTTCTTATCATTCTGTTGCATATAGGTAAAGCCTTATAAAATAAGGGCCTTGTTACCCGTGTAAAGTCATGGCTCAGTGTCGCAGTGTCCAGAAATCGCGCTGACCAGCGCAGCCACAGGCTAGCTCAGGGTGTCTCACTGCGGCAGCGTGGTATGGTCGGAGCGGCAGGCAAAGCGCGCCGCTTCCTTCCTGTGGGAACTTGTATCCCACCACCCGCGACGGGCACGTAGATGACGTAAGTAACCTCGGCAGCTAAATGAAAGGCAGACTCTCCCGAGCAGGATGTAACGTAGGTTTATTGAGGCAGAGGGAGCGCGGGGCTCTGCACGCTGCACCTGCTGCCCAGGAGAGACCCTGAGGCCAGGCGCGCGGCAGCTTTTTAAGGGGGGGTGGAAACGGGGGTGGCGACAACCGGTCAGCCAGTCACAGGAATCGGGGGGTTAACTGGGGGTGTGAACCCTAAAACTGGGGACCAACCACGAAATGATGGGAGGGGGTCTCCAGGGCCCCAGCCTATCACTCGGCACCCCTCCCGGAGTTTTCCAGAAGCCAGGGAAGGGTCTCCGAGTGACAGACAGGGCGGCCACGAGGAGAGAGGGGGGGATTGACAGCGACAGGTGCAGGGAAGGAATTAATGACAGAAAACGTCTGGCCATACAGTAGACCAAACAACCTAACTCATAAGGGGAAAACTAATGCAGAACACAGGGGTATACAGTGGACTCCAACCATTATAAAAATAACTTAAAAATCTTACAAAAATAACTTAATAAAAACAATTCTCACACCACCACAGCTCAGGCCTGCTACTTAGGCTCAGTAGAAGGGAACTATGGGAGAGTGACTCAGCTGGAATAGAGGTAGAGAGATGTGAGAGACATGAGAGATGTGCTGCGTGACTGCCGCATGTCCATGTGGTGTATGGTGGCTGGTTGACTTGGGCTTGTTGTGCCTCAAAACTGTGTAAACTGATAACCAGCTAGCTGCTTAAAAAGGCCTGGTTTTTGCAATAAAACTGATCTCCTTTGCACCTGTCTGGGGACTCCGTGTTGCTTTGCTTCATACAGCATTCCATAAGGAATTCATTTTTGTAGATCTGTAAAACATAGGATCTCATCTAGAAATCAATTTTGGCAATTCTTTAAAATTAAACATCAACTAAAAAATATCTACAAAAAAACCCCAAACACCCACCTATTTGCAATGTCATAGGCCAGTATGTAAAACTAAAATTGTCCACAGCTGTCTGCTTTAAAAATGGCCCCTAACATTCAGAAACTTTGCAGCATATCTGCTGTTTCACCAGTGTACCTGAAAAAAAAAAATTAAGAGTATGGTTTTCCTCTTCACTGAAGTCTTTCAGACATGCCATTACTCTGTGGAAGATGTAGCCTACCAATAGGAGAAAGAAGTAAAAGTATGAACAAGAATGGGGCATTTCCATGTTCTGAAACAGTATTTTAAAACTACTTAGTGAAAAAGTTCCCAGATGTTCAGAAGCGCTAGTAAACTGAAAACTGAAATACATATTTAATATAATTGGGTGCATTGGGACAGTTCCATGTATTAATCCATGTATTAATCCATGTATTAATCAGGTTCTAATTATGACTTGATATTCTTTGAAATGGGGTTATTCAATATCTTTGGCAGCTCTCTACTATCTCATCTGAACACCCTCTGCCAGTGAAGCTTACAAGGAGTATGTCATACTTCTCTGAATTCATGCATCTTGAGCAGAGGAGGATTAGACAATCCTTCCGGTAGCCACTGCACAGAAACTTAGAATACCATAGCTTCACCACAGAATAAAATTTCTGTAGTTTTCTTTGTCATTTTGATACCACCACAGCTTCTGGTTCCTCAGTGTTACTATGAGCCTTGTCAGTATAGTTTCAATTGTATGCAGTGCAGGATGAGGTTGGAAGAAGATGGAACCATTGAATCTGCTTTGACCCTAGAATGAGATTTTTAGTAAAACTTCTTATGCAACTTGTAGCTCTTGAGTCTGGGAAAAAAGAGAAATCTACACCCATGTGTATATCTGCATATAAACTCAAGGTGCTTCATAATTACAGAATTCGGCTACAAGGGAGCTAGCCATTTATGCAAGGGAGCTAGCCATTTACAGAAGACAGTTTTGTTTTGTTTTGGTTTTTTTCCATTACATAAAATAGATTGTGCTGGACAAAAAAGATTCTTTAAAATAAATGGTGTTTTGATTCATTATGTTAAATGTGTAGAATTTCTTAACATAAACTTATTAAGACAAATTAATCTACAGCCATATTTCCAAACAGTTGCCTGCGTTCCAGTTTTTCAAAGTTAAGCCTGAAATGTTCCCAGCATGAGTTTTCAGAGGTGATGAGAGCCTACTACCTCTACTGACCCTATGTAGCACTGCGACAAGTCATGAAAACACACCATATTTTGAGTTAAGCACACACAAATAAGACTAATGAATATGTCCGAATTTTTTGGCAATGTCTGAGTTCCACAGAGGTTATATCAAATATTGTAAACATCTTAAATAAATAACCACAGTGCATGGATGATCACACAGAATTGTAGTATTAAAAAGTGGAAGTGTATTCAGCATTTATATTCCTTTTTTTCCTTTTTTAACAGAACACTGAGTCTAATGAAATCTTGCTTGCTCATGGTCTTGTTTCCCTTTTACTCAATCCTGTGTTGGATTCATCATATTCCTGTGTTTAAAGTGGGAGTCTGTTTTCATGGAAGTGATTGATGTCACAAATTCAGTTAGACCTTGTCCTAGGTTACAATGTAAGATGTGCCCAAAGTATGTATTCTATCACCATCTACATGAGATGTTGAAACTAGGTTGGGCAGTGTTTCCCTTGCCCCTTCCCTCCAGACTATCTTCTGTTAATGACCCATCAATGCCCTGCTGCATGACTCATAGATAACTCCCTCCAGGAGCTATCTCTGTTTAATTGGCAATCAAGGATCCATTACAAGACTGATAAAATGATATCAGCCCATTGTGAGATGCTCTGCCCAGGGGGAGGAGCCAAGGATTCCCACCTGGATATAATCTGGGATTTGGGACAGCACAGGCAGTCTTACCCACTGGATTCCCAGAGGCCAAGAGCTACCAGACCTTTCTGCTTGAACACTGCTTCAACAAGACCACTTCATCTGGACTGCTACCACCAAGGTTTCAGGTTGTATTCTGACTCTGCCAGTGATCTTTTGTACTATTGCATGTGTTTTATTTTATTTTATTTTTTTTTTCTCTCCTATTAAATTGTTTTTTCTGACTTGGAGTCTCTCACTGGTTTTGCCTTCAAGCCAGCCAGACCTTCATGACATAATCAAATATTTTTGAAAAATCAGACTAGAGAAGAAGAAAATCATTGTTCAAATAGCAAAGCTTAGATAACAAGCTAAAAGGAAAAAGTACACAGGAATATACAACGAGTAAGGTGTAAAATTACATTTCTCTGAGATCAGACTTTGCATGTCTTTTTAGTCATTTTTGCTGTATCCAAGTCTTCAATTACATGTGTTGGCTGAAACTTCTTACTAGCTCTTTATGTGGTCTGTCAGACTTGTCAGATACAGTATGTCTTCTGTAAGAGTAAAAATGTGCTTACAAAATGCTCAATGGCACCAAGTGAGCTACATTCCTGTTCCTATTGTAGAATGTAACCAGCTGTTACACTTTTACTAATAGGAAACTAGCAGCAAAGGTAAGAAACAGATAATTGCAACAATTTGAAGACAGCAATTTTGAAAGAAAAAAAAAAAAAAGTTAAGAAGTTGCTGCAGCCTTCTGAATATATTTGTTCAAATCCCAGTAAATGGCAAAACAATTTGTTTCTTCATGATAGGCCTAAATAGCATTGTAGATAGAATAAGCTATTTGAAATATTTTTTTTTCCTCAGTATTCCCCTATTGGCTAGCGTAGATTTTTGCTGCTTACTCTGTGCTTTTGGCTATCCCAATCTTAAAATGTTCACTTTCTTCATGGAGGTTCCAAATGCCTGTAGAGCCCAGCAGTGCACCTAGGTGTCCTAAAAATTGGGTATTGAAATATTCTCTGATACCAGGCTCACTTTTAGAAAAACTTACAAGTAAAGTTCACTTTTTGTGTCTAAGATAACTGATGAACGTAATATTTGTGCAGAGGTCAAAGTGCTTACATTAAAGATATGTCATACAGGCCGGCCTCATAAAGAGTTCAGGTGGAGGTGTAGAATGTAGAGCCTTTTTGTTCTGTACCTTTTCTAACAGAGATACAAATGCCCAGATCTTGCCTAATCTTGGAGCTAGGAGACTGTTGGAATGTGCAATTTGATCTGAAACGATGGAGAACCACCAGCTACAAATGACCTGGGAGATCTAAGAAAAAGGACTAGATAGCCTCTTTTCTTCTGTTCTACCTCCAGGTTAGAGTTTTGTACAAGATGGATTCATACACCATTTCTTGTGCTTATTTTGTCTGGTATTTGAATACTTACCCTGTATTAGCAGCAGCTGCATGTCTAAGACACCAATCCAAACCTCACTGGAATCAATGGAGGGTCCCACTGAAAAAAAATATTGGCAATGTTCTAAAGTTGGGAGGTCAGAGGTTGCTGATAGCTAACATAATCCATCTTCATAATAACAAAGTGTTTATGCTGCCTAAGCTTATCTTATTAGTATTTAATTGGAAGCCAGGCATAAACTTCTTTCAGTCAGCAGTTCATTAAATTTACAAGCATTCCCACACATACTTGTGTGTGGGATGCGGAGTAGATGAGAGACATTTGACTATTTGGAGGCTGACTTTGGCACAGAGCTACTCTTCCAGACACACTGTTTCTTTTCTGTATTTGAAGAGCAAAAGCAGAAAACTATTTCATGCTATATAACAATGCTGCCTACATTTGTCCCCATGTCCACAGCATAAAACTGTTTACACTTGTAATAAATGCAGCCATTCAGACTAAGATTTGGCATGGTGAATACCTGTCTCATTTGTCTAAGTTTAAGCCCAAATGGCCCACTCATTTCCAAGATTTTTGGAGGAATTGAGGGGTCCTGGAAGATACGCCAGCTAGCCCTTTTATCATCTCCATGTCTTGTTACAGAGTACTACACTTTGTCAGTGACATCACTGGAGTGCCATGGATGTGCCTTTTACTGACTTTTCACCTGTCAGAAGTCATGCAAACAGGCTAAGTTGCAGTATTTCCATCTTGATGGACCTAAAATTTAGAAATAAGCCATATTAAAACACAAGTGTGTCCTAAAGAAAAGTGGTGCCATATGGTAATATTGAGGCGGTATCACAGAAGAAATTAAATCCTTGCAAATACCTGCTAAATATGTTTGAAACAACTTTTATAGATACATTTTCTATATATTGACTATAAGGACTGAAACAAGGTACAGATTGTACACATTTATGCTTTTTTTCCCTTGGTAGAAAAATTAACTTCTCTAAAGTAAGAAGTTATTCATTCAAGCTATGCAAGATTGTCAAAAATAATATGAATAATATTGTATGATCTATTAACATCAGTTCAGGTCATGTCCTCACATAGAAAGGTTGCCTGAGCTTAGACATAAAAGGGGAAAAAATCTTTTGCTTCATGGTGTCTCTCTATGTGAGAGACATCAAGGATGGAGAAAAAATAATTAGCAAACTCACTCACACTCTCAATTTCTGTTCTCCAAACCCACCCATAAAAGTTTTCAAGCAATATGATGTAAGATCAATTAATTGTCTGGGGCAAGGGGCTTGTCAATCATAAAGAACCTGTAAAATTTCTCAGATAATTTGTGGGTGACCTTGAATTTCTGCTTTATTCTGGCTCTCTAAGAACACCATGTATGCAGGAATCACAGTACAAGGTTTCCATGAGGCCAAATCGAAAGTAAGTGCAGTCTTGATCTCAACATCTCCCAGAACTGCTGCAAAACTTACTACAAAGGGAGAGAAACTTTCTCACTCTCTCCCAGGAAAATGCCAAAACTGACTGTAAAACCTGCAATTTTCCCTCCTAATCAGCATTAAAGATACAGGAGCAACTTTTCATAAAATTGAATGTTCACCTCCGACCTATTTGCTTTTCTCTTCTAAATGACAAATTACGCAAGTAAATTTATATGCATTTGCTCATGCTGTTTCCCCCTAAATGGTTTCATAATGTGCTCAAATTTCCCAATTATGCCCTAACATTGCTGGCTCTAACTCTTGTTATGCTATAATACTGTTGAATTATTTTCTTTTATATATATAGGAGTTCCCAAAGACTTTCAAAGAAAGTAAATCCTCTTACAAGACTTGGCAGACAAACAATACATTATTGGAGGAGAAGAAGTAGGAGGAGAAAAAAACCCCAAAACTATCTTTTAACTGGCTAAACAGAAATAATATCTATTCCATTTTTATGTACATTGGAAACATTTACTGCAAAACACTGTAAATATTTTGTAAATTCATTCAGCTTTCTTAAAAAAAAAAAAAAAAAAAAAAAAAAGAGAGAGACAAACCTCCACAATGTTTTCAGGTGAAATTAAAAGTATTGAATATGTTTCAAGTATTAACACAGTAAAAATCCTGGTACCACTGAACAGAATGGATATATCCCTTGTGACTACATTAGGGGCACGATTTTACTTTATTTCATCCTGGAAAAAAAGTTTTCTCTGTTTTTTCTTGTATCATTTTGATCTGAATTATGTGTGTTTATTCTGCCTGCCCTGCCTTTAAATAAACTTAGATATATTTTCTCATTAACCATGTTATTAAAAAGACATAATGGAATTCCAATTGCCTGCATTTGGAAGTGACTGTGGATTTTAACAGCTTTAATCTGAGTACATTAAAAATTCGTAATTTTAGAAATTTTCAGTTCTTCACTCTGAGAAACCCATTCCTGAAAAACAGGGTAACTGAGAAGATGTGCCTTCTAAAACCAAGGAAGGGTACTGAGTCTAGGCAGATCTGTGTTAATAGTGGTACAGTCAGAAAAAGAAAACTTGTATTTGAATTGTATTAAGAGAAATCAGATTCATGTCAGTGACAGCAAGTAAGGGAATTTCTATAATATGAACAATCCAATAATTTGATGATTTTTAGATTATCCTGGAAAAACAGTGAAGAGTATGTCCTTTTGCATTGACGGTAGATGTGACATAATGGGATTTTTCCAGCTCTGGTGTTTGTGATTCATTATCTGAAATCAAAGTAAGGAAAAGAGTCAGAAATAAAAAAAATAATGTCTAATCAAAGGTGTTACAAATGCCTTGTCTTGGGAATTATATTTTCCAAAGTAATATGTATTTCTACTACTACAGCCTAACTAATGTTTCAAAAACATCTTCATTGGATTGGACAGATTTTTCACATTATAAATATGAGCTATCACAGCTTTCTGTTTATCTGTATTTTTTAAGTAAATCAAGTTCCTTCTTAGTTTTGCTGGCAAATTTTCATCCAATGAGCTAAAGTTTTTTAAAGAGATTGGATTTTCTTACCAATATAATTCTTATTGTTATGCAATAAAAAATAATAGCAATGATTTGACATTTCAAACAGGAATTGATGGAGTGAGATAAGTGTTTAATTAGGTAGGAGTCAGGTACAGTGTAATAGCAAGTCTAAAATATAATGAAAATAATTTATAAATCAAATATTCCCTTCAAAAAGTGTGATTATAAAAAAACATGTATTTGTAGAATAGAACCACAATTCAAGAAACATTCAGGGAGCAGAGATAGCTGAACTGCTGAGTGACATTTTCTTGTGTTAAAAGAGAACAGTAAATTTTCTGTAGTGGCTGAAGTCAGACCCAGAGCAAATGGCTCTATATGTATTTGTACATGTTATAAAAAAATAACATGTCATCCAATGTTATTAAATTTCTGTAAGCTCTTACTTGTAACAGTAGTTATAAGCTGGGGAAAAAAAAAAAAATTCATGAACAGGAGGTGGGGATAAAAGTAAAAGACTAAGATCTAGTGAAAATCTGTTGACAATACAACCATTTTGCCCCTCTTAGTAAGGACTAGGAATACTCCCTTTTCTCCATACCACTGACTTCTGTGGCATCTCCACTACATCATACAATTTTGTCATATGTTTATTTTTATGTAATTCTATGGTGAACAGGGAGTTGTACTCCATGATCTTTTTATGTCTCTTCCAGCTTTTTCCAGATTCTGAGTCTATGACATTGCTGGCAATGGTAAATCCATGTACAGCTGAGCCTATTTTCCCAAGTCGGGGCACACATAGTTTGTATAGCTGCAGATAACTGCATGAGTTCCTTGAAAATTATCTAAGCATTCTTTTAGTGTACTCATAAAACCGCAATCTGATTAGTGCTATTCCCAAGTACAGTGCAAATACTGATGTTTATACATTCATTCTGAAGCAGAGAAGGTTTATTGAGATAGCAACTAGGGCAAAGATTACAGATTTGCACAAAGGTTGACCTAAAGGAACTTCAAGAAACAGACTATCCACTTTCCCAAAAAACTATAATCCTGACAGATCCTTATATAAAGTGCTTTTAAATATGTCCAGCAAGGGAGACTTCATAGCCTTCACAAATTATCTGGCCCAGAACTTTTCAACACATTCTTAATGTGAGCTGTTTTTATTGAGCAACTTTAACTTTTCTTACTTTAGTTGAAGCCTATTGCTTCTCATTGCCATTGAATAGACATTGATTATCTTAATCTTTGCAGCAACATTTTATGTACATGAAGATTCTTGTCTGTATTACTCCTTTGTCATTTTTTTCCCTGGGTTAATTAACCCCAATTTTCCCAGGCTTTTTATGTAGGTTCTGCATTTGGTGAGCTTTTCATGGCCCTGTTCGGGGTTCTCTGCTATTGTTTTGATTTTGTTTTGTGTTCTTCCTGAAAGCACTGTCCAAAACTGAAAAAAAACCAAAGCCATAAGAATACGGAATTTTTAGCTACATCTTTTAAAATGTTCCTCTGATTGTATGTCCCAATATGCTTTTCTTCCAACATCATGATCTTGTTAACTCATGATCAACTGGTAAGCCAAGTCACACGTCACACCCATGGAGGCTTGTTGTGAGGCAGTTGATGCTCATCACACAATTGTGCAATTGAACATTCTTGTTTGAATAAAGTGTCTTGTGTTTACTGTTGAGTATCATTCATTCACTTGCATATCCTTTTTCCAATTTTGCCAGCACCATTTTCAGTCTTAAACCTCTTTCAGCTTGTCTGCAAATTTAATAAGCACTTTATTATGGTTTTGTAATTTTACTGAAAATATTTAACATAGAAAACCAGGTGCAGGCTAGTGAAAAATTACCAGCTGCTCCAGGTTTGTTTAGATTAAAAAACAAGTAACTCACTGTCCTAGGTTACAATGTAAAATGTGACCAAAGTATGTATTCTATCACCATCTACATGAAATGTTGAAACTAAGTTGTGCACCACTGTTTCCCTTGCCCCCTCCCTCCAGACTATCTTCTGTTAATGACCCATCAATGCCCTGCTGAATGACTCATAGATAACTCCCTCCAGGAGCTATCCCTGTTTAATGGACAATCAAGGACCCATTGCAAAACTGATAAAATGATATCAGTCCATTGTGAGGTGCTCCACCCAGGGGGAGGAGCCAAGCATTCCCACCTGGATATAATCTGGGCCTTGGGACAGCACAGGCAGTCTTACCTACTGGATTCCCAGAGGACAAGAGCTAACAGACCTTTCTGCTTGAACACTGCTTCAACAAGACCACTTCATCTGGACTGCTACCACCAAGGTTTCAGGTTGTATTCTGACTCTGTCAGTGATCTTTTGTACCATTGCATGTGTTTTATTTTATTTTATTTTACTTTTTTTCCCCTCTCCTATTAAATTGTTTTTTTCTGACTTGGAGTCTCTGGCTGGTTTTGCCTTCAAGCCAGCACACTCACCATGACATGTTTTCATATAAGTGCTTTTGCCATCCCCATCTTAGCAATTTCATCTTGAACACACATCCCTGGCCTAGTATGCATCTGTCATGCAGAGAGAGGAAAAACACCCTTACAATAGTCAAGATATATACCATCTATATGTTCCCTTCTCTAAAGCTGTGGCTGTGGTAGAGTAAGGGGCTGTGGTAGAGTAAGACAGATTACTGTGTTCATGACAAACTCCCGTGTATATTCACCCATTTCCTCACTAACTTGGTAGTGTTGGCAAGTAGAATGATTCATAATTTTTAGTTTGCTTCCCATTTTTAAAAGAAGCAATCTATTTCTTTTTTTCTTCCCTAGAGCTTCACCCCATTGCTCAAGAATAGCTAGTACAGATTTTGATATATCTTTGGGTGATTGTTTGAGCAAGAATCTCATCAATCATTAGTTTGAGGTTGTATTAATCCACAGGTGAAATACTTTGGTGGCTGCCAATTTGGAAGCATCAAGTTCACTGAATTATTCTCATGCTACCCTATACAGATACTGTCTTGACCTCATGCTTATCTTAATGTTGTTAGAGAATACTAATCAAAAAATATGAAACCTTTGAATTTTGTGCCTTATCTATCATTGTTTCCTCCTCCTTTGCCTGCAATAGAGCAGCAATTCTCTCTTTAGCCTTACAGTGCTGATGTTCTTGTTCCTGGTGATGTATCTCACTAATTTTCTACTTCAGACCTCCATATGTGTTTACATACCTGAACCTAGTTTCCACCTTCTGTATGTTTTGCTTATGTTTCATGTCTGTGAAATCCGTCATAAAGAAAAATTCTCCCTTCCTACATTTTCCTACTTTGCGTCCTTAGTATCATTGCTTTACCAGCTCTACAAAAACTTTTACTTCTTTGACTTATGTTCTGATTTCTGCGCCTTTTTTTTTTTTTTTTTTTTTTTTTTTTTTCCCCAGTTTGCTGATTTCATGCTACATTGCACCATCTTATTTAAAAGTAACTCAGCCTTCCTGTCATGGTTGATACTTTACTTTGTACGCTCAACATTCTCAAACTCCTTGGTGAGAATGAAACTTCAAAGCTCTTTCACTAGTGCATACTTCACTGTCTGGACCTAAACATTATTACTAATGCATTCCAAGAACTTGCTGAGCAGTCTGCATACTGTTCTGTAACTTCCCCAAAGTCACACCAAACTTCTGCAGAATTTAGCTCAATTCTGAAATTGCCTCTGTTGACCACAGAACATCTTCATCCTGTGACAACCCAAATAAAGATAACCATGCGTTCCTTGATCTAATATGCACCACACACACCTACATCGCCAGATCCACCTACCCCTCCCCCCAACCGGGAGAGTTACAAGTAGAACTAGTGTTCACATGTTTGGAATTATTTTTGCTTCTTCCATACTATCAGCCCTTCAAGATGAAAGCTAAGGGAATATAAGTAAAAAAGCTTTTGTCAAGCATAAAAAGCACAGAGGATTTTTGGGCTCACTTCCTTCCTGAAACATTTTGGATACGAGAAGGAGAATACAGTGCAAAATTTAGAAAACAGACCCCTAAGCTCTACATCAATATCATATATTTGGTAACAGCAATATGAGACAGAATATAGTCTTCCAAGTACATTCATAGGTCTGATCCACATGTCGTAATGAAGGCATAGGAAATTAGACCAGTTGTTTTTCCTTACAGCTGGAATGTGTCTTACTTTATAATTTTCACAATGAAAATAATGAGATGATAGACCCTATGATTATTTTCTTTACTATACATCTCATTTAATTCAGTAAGACAAGACTTTAACCTGGGGTCTGAAAGATTATTAAGTGGGCAAAATCCTCTAGTTGAAATGTACTCCTGTTTATAAAGTACTCTTAATGGTCCCTAAGTCTTTAGCTGATTATTGAAATGATTTTTGGATAATATTATGTACTATTTTATCTAGTTTAGGGTATTTCTCTCTATAAACATCTGTGAAACAGAAGGGATGAGACTTTCTCTTAAAAATTGTGGGAACACATAAAATATACAGCACACTTCCTGTTGTAGAAGGCTATTTATTAGTCTAAATACTTGTGCAATATTTGGCAAATGATCAAAACTAGTTTCTCCTAGTGTGTTTACAATGTTCTAAATTAAAAGCAAAGCCCATTTTCAAGTGGCATTTGTCATAGAAACTGAAATGTTTCTTTCATGCTGCATGTAGTTGTACTTTCTGCTTGACAGGATAAGCTCCAAATGTTGAGCACAAAGATTGCAGCAAAGTTTGTAACAAAGTTCTTGAGAGAATTCAACTTGCCATCTAGCAATTCTTTTAATAAGAACCAAAGGAGTTTTTTCCCCAGTGTAGGATCTTTTTTTTCTATGACTGTATGTTTACTTAACTTTGCCTGATGCTGTACTTAATCAGTTACACTGAGGGAAATTCTTTTGATTTCATTGCAAATTCAGTTGTTCTTTATCCCATTTTAATGTTCTTTCCCATAACCTTTGAGTGGTAAAATGGTCAGACAAGAACATAAGAGTTCCCATTTCTCTAGCGAATGCTTCAGAAATGTACTAAGACATAAATTTAGCAAAAGTTTTTAACAGACATTGCTTCTGCATCAAACCAAAAAAAATAGCTTAGAGAGCTACAGACATGCACTTTCAGTGAAAAAAAATATTACTCCCCACCCCTCTCTTTTCAACTCAGGTTCAAAACCTGATGGAACAACAAACTGGTTTATTAATTATCATTATCATTACTAAAGGGGTTTTGACAAGTTTGAGAGAAAACTTGGTCAGTTCATAATAGCAGCTTTTGAGTGTATTTCACCATTACCTAAGTATTCAAAACATATGCAACACTTAATAGAATGTTTCACAGGAAAAATGTGCCTGGGTCATGTTTCATGTTATAAATAGACAGATAGGCAAACATATACACTGTACCATTTCCAAGAAAAACACCTCCTATTCCAGTAACCTGTCTCTCTTTTCATATCTCAGATTTAGTAATCTTTTTACTGAATTGCAGACTGCCCTTGAATTTTCAGTCATCCTTGAATTTAAATAAAAACTATTGGCATCTGTAGTTTAATTTCTTTTTTTCTTAACCTAAGTACTTTAATAACCATGGATAGTCCTGACTGAAATTCCGATGAGACTCTTTACTGCATTTTAGGAAAACCACCATTTGCCATATGCAGTCAACTGGTCTATGGATATTTTAGGACTGTGGCTTCAGCTGAATCAGGGATACTTGAAAAGAGAATGAGTAAAAAAATGTATGTATGCAGCTTTCTAAAAACAAATCTGCCTTTTGTCCAAACACTTGAATATCTTTCTAAGGAGTACCTGCCTCTCAAAGGAGCATATTTTGCTTCATGAACTAAAGGATTCAGCTGGGGTTTTTCATGTGAAATAACTAGGATATAATTAACAATTTTTGGAGCCAAGCATTTTCAAAGATGTTGCAGAAAATACTTCTATCAAAGTTGAGGCAGACAGTCCCAGAAAACTAAAATCTAATTATTACACCACATTGTGTAAGGAAAGACTTGTATAATAAATAACAAATATGGTCCAAGGAGTCAAACCATACTTACACAATGAATACACTGTTGTTGCTTTGCTTTTAACATTCTCCCCATTTGCAGCACTCCTATTACATCACACAAAAAGATTCTACATTAAAAAAATTGATTCTTATTGAAGGCTGGATCTCTGTTCTTTTATCTTGTGTAAATACAGTGCAGCCAGAAAAATTATGCCAAATTAAAGCATTAGTAAGGTAGTAGAATTCAGATTTTCTAATTTCACAGGGGTCAGAAGAAGATATAGATGGAAAGCATTCCAGGTAAAACACCATAATACTCAGATTGATA
The DNA here is from genome assembly GCF_015227805.2 of Hirundo rustica. Classification (NCBI taxonomy): domain Eukaryota; kingdom Metazoa; phylum Chordata; class Aves; order Passeriformes; family Hirundinidae; genus Hirundo; species Hirundo rustica. The sequence goes on from NC_053488.1 coordinate 43,983,759, forward strand.
TTGAGAGATACAATCTGTAGAACAGGAATAAACAAGATTGTCAACTTTCTTTAGGATCAACTCCTAATATTTTAATTTTTAAATTTAACTAAGATTATTCATTTATGTTTAGGACTCATAAATGCTTTTTGAGGAGCATCTGATAAAGACTATAAAGATAGCTGAAGAAAGAAACATTTCAAACTGAACAAGGATGCTGAAATGAAAACAATAGTCTTTGACTAAGTTGAGATTTTAATCAGCAGTTGCTCGTGAGACTGAACTAATGACTGATTTCCATATTTCAGGAGATAGCTTCAGAAACCTGTAGAAAATTTGAGCATCTAACTAACTACAATGGATGGAAAAGCTGCAAGTAGTTCGTTAACTGGTACAGGAAGAAACTTTCTGAGATCTGTCCATGGGAATTGACAGGAGAGAAAAAATTCTAAGTCAGCAATTGTGGGACATGTGGAAATCACTCTGGAGCAGCAGCAGTGTGTCTAAGTCCATTGTTACCCAGATAGACTCCAATGTTCTTTTAAGAAAAAAGGCCACTTCCAGTCAATTTTTGATGACAAAATATGTACAAGTGAAAAAGAGAGAGAAGACTGGCATGTAGTCACTCAGGTATTTCTGTAGTCTCTTGAGGCTGCACATGAATAGAAAGAGAATATTTTCCTTAAGAAGCATTATCATTTGGATTTAAGCTGAGCAGGATTATCAGAAGAAAAAAAAAAAATTAACACAAGCATGAAGCAAGCTAGTAAGTGAAAGCATCAGATTCACAAATGTCACATTGACAGATTGAAACAGATAGTGATAACATGGAACCAGGAGGCTCTCAGGCTTCTCTTACTACTCAGATTCATTATGTGACATTGTACCTATAATCTTCTGAGAGCAACCTGACTTTTTGTACAATCTGTCGTGGTCCTTAAATGTTTATTCACATCAAACATAACACATGAAAGTGAGAAGTTTGTAGCATTTTCTCAACATACACTTGTTAAGAAGATGAGAGACTAGTTTCTAAAGAATTCAGACTGCAGAAGTGGTTTTCCTCCCTCTGAATGTCACCTACAGGCCACACTTTTGGTGTTTTTTTAATATGTGGAGAGACTAGTGTAGAGATATTACATGAATCATATATGAGTGTAGATCACATAATATTTTTAGTAGAGAAAGAGAAAATTCCCTAGTGGACTCTCAGATACAAGTCATTCTCTTTGATTTACATGTATATATCACTGTGTTGCTGGGATTTACAGTGAAGTTTAATGTTAATAAAAAAGATCCATGTGAATTAATGTATAAACCAAAAGACTGTACCTCCCTTCTGTACCCTTTTAACACTAGCACTGATTAGTTATTCCATGGGCAATTAAGAGAAATCTCTGTATTTCCTTGTCCTTGTGGGAGACTTCAATTTCACAGACATTTACTGGAAATACCATACTGATGTTACAAGCAAGTCTGGGCATTTCCTGGAGCTGCTTGAAGATAATTTCTTGCTACAAATCCTCCAACTAGAAAAGATGCCTTATTTGTTGATAGAGAAGTTTTCATGCATGTGGTGGTAGGTGTTTGTCTTGGCCACAGTGATGATAAAATGGTTGAGCTCAAAATTCTTAACGTAATGAGAAAAAAGTTCAACAGTGTTTCTGCTGTGTATAAAGAAAGCAAATTCTCAGCTACTCAAGTAGCTACTTTGCAGTGTCCCCTAGGAATATGCTTTTGAGGCCCCCCTGAGTGCTGGTTAGTCTTAAAGAACTCCTGTTGAAAAGTGTGGAAACAAGCCATCCTATTGTATCACAAGTCAAGACAGAATACCAACTTGGTTTAACAGGGAACTCTTCTTGGAACCTGGGAAGAAAAAAAGATTGAATGATATCTAGGATTAAGTTCAGAACTTGCAGGAAGATCACGTATGTTTACAAACTCAGGAGAAGATGGCATGCAAGGCCAAAGCTCATTAAAATTTGAAAACGGTCAGTGTTGTGCTCAACAACAAGAAAGGAGTTTTGTCTCGGTTTGGAAAGACAGGTGTCTGCCAGGGAAAGCTGGAGCTTGCCTTGGAATGGAGAATGTAAACCCCCCCTCTCTCCGAATTATTATAATTTTGCAATTAAGGGGCTTTCAGGGAAAGATATGGCAATAGGAATAACAGTTCTTTACTAGGAATATTAAAAATACAAATGTAGTAGTACAAAAAAAACAAGGAAACAAAAGAATCTTAGAAACACTGACACAGTCAGATATTACCTGACACCCTGTTGGTCAGGCAGAGTCAAAAAAATTGAACACAATCCAATTAAGTCCTCCTGGAGTGACAGATGTGGTTTGGTTGGAGCAGAAGTGATCCTCTAGAAGGGTCTAGTGGTGGAGAGGTGGGTCCGGCCTTCCTCTGGAATCCAGTGGAAACAGGCTGTCCTGGTGCTCTGAATCCCGGGTTTTATCCAGATAGAAATGCTGGGCTCCTCCTACTTGGTGGAGCATCTCACAGTGGGATGATGTAATTTTATCAGTAATGCAGTGAGCCTTAATGGCTCATTAATAGCAGATATTCCTCCTGGAGGGAGGATCGGTCATGGAAACACTGCCCCACCTGGTTTTAACAGCTGGCCCATTAACAGAGAGCACCCACCCCCTCATCCCCAGAGTTATGAGGAATGGGTTATGCAAGAGAATAAAGAAAAATACCTCCCAAACAAGTTTCAACAGATGGCAAATAGAATACACACTTTTGGTTACATACTGCAACCAAAGACAACTTGTAAAACATGTTAATAACAAGAGGAAGCCCAAAGAAAACAATGGACCAATTCTTGTTGAGCTGGTCCCCTGACAAATAGAAATACAGAAAAACTGGTGGTATTCAGGGGTTTTTTTTCCTCCCCTCAGCCCTTAATAATCCTGATAAAGCCTCAGAGCTGAAGGACCGCAGCTGCAGGAACAGTGACTCTCCATTTGTGCACAGAAATTGTAAGGGACCAGCTGTATCATCTGACTGTTCCTAAGATCATGAGACCTGGTGAGATTCATCCTAGAGTACTGCAGGAGCTGTTGGATGTGACAGCAGGAGCCCACTCAAAAGCCATGGGTGTCTGGAGACATCTTTGCTGACTGGAAGCTGGCCAGTCATTACAATTTAGAAAGGCGTGAGGGAAGACACTGGAAACTACAGATCTGGGAGTCTAACCTCAGTACCTGGAAAAATTATGGAGAAGATAGTACTGGTCATGAGAGGCATTTCAAGGAAACACAAGCATCAAGCCCAGCATGGATTCACAAAGGGAAGCCCTGTGTCACTGTTCTGAAATGCTTCTACAGTTAGGCCACCTGCCTAGTGGGTAAAGAGATGACGGAGGTGGATGCGGTTTTCCTGGATTTTCATAATGCTTTTGGTACTGTCCCTTAGCACAGCCTTTTTGGACAAGTTGTCTAGCTGTGAGATGAGCAGATGCACACTGTGTTGGCTGAAGAACTGGCCTGTTCATATGCAGAAACATTTCCTTACCTAGAGGGTGGTTTCACACTGGAAAAGGCTCCCTAAAAAGATGGTTGATGTCCTGTACCTGATGGCCCCTTAAAAAGAGGCATTTGGACAACACCCTCAATAATGGTCTTTAACTGTCAGTCAGATGTGATCAGGCAATGGTACTAGATGAGCATTGTATGCCCCTGCCAACTGGAACTATGCTATTCTCTCCTAATTAAAAATTTGTGAAAGCTGCTGAATCAAATGCAACCAGGAAGTAAAAACCTTCTCAAATCTGTTGCTCCTTTGGGGACCTTTGCTGTTTCCTATTGTCAATGCTTTCTTTTCCAGGACTTCAGCCAGCTTCATGGTTCATGGGCTTGTGACTGTTGTGCTATGGGTTATGGCCACTCATGATTTGAAGACCTGGGCAACTTACTTCAGTGCTTTGTGATTCCTATAGCAATTTTGTTTCTATTTCTTATCTACAGTTTGAAACTCTCTAGATTCAGGAGATGCCACCATCTTTCACCCTCCCATGAATCTGTTCCAACTCTTTCGATGGAGGACGTCCCCATGCTTAGAAACACCTCACATGCTGTGAGATGTCCCAACACCTTATCTGCTCCATGTTGAACCAGCCAGCCCCAGCTTCACAGAGCATTCTTGCTTTAAAGGATGGAGCATCCCTTATTTGTCAATCTGACTCCAGGACCCCAAAGAGGACACAGTGCCTGAATGAAGTCTGATGCGTGCTGAGCAGAGGGAATGACCTTAGCTCCTTCCAGCTAGAGAACAAATATAGAAGAATACGTGCCAGAGCAAGCCAAGTGTTGCCTGTGACAAATCATGGGAGAAAGCAGGAGAGCCCAAAGGGCTGGCCAACAGTGTGGAGTGTGTGGAAAGCCTGTGGAACTCTCCTGCTGTCACCCTAGTTTTTCTGAGTTTTTTAAAGCCTTTTGATTGTTCATAAAATGGAGTCAAACTTTTTAGATACTGTACAATATTAGGAGCAGTTTCTACCTTTTTCTCACAGATGTAACATAAACAAATCCTTTGTTTTTCATTCTCTGTCCTTTGTTTGCATATTTCTAACCTGAAAACAATTGTAACTGACAGCTGGTCTGGCCATTCGGCTAGGAGGTGATAACTCCAAAAGCCAATCTTCAGCCAGACCCACAAATGTATAAAAAGTAAGAAATAAACAGGCAGAGGCTCTCCGCCTTGTTCTCCGCCTTTTTCTCCGCCTTGGCTCAGCCTTAAGCTCTCTCGGAGGAACCCTTTGCCCTGCAAAAATCTCTTGACTCTATGTGATTGCTTTGCGTATCCCGATCACATCCTGCAGCCTCCCAGGTTGTTGCTGAGAGATCCTCCATGCTTCATGTGCATGGAGAGGTCCATCATGGCCAGAGCAAACTGGCAGAACTGGGAAGGCACAGCCAAGACCTCAGTGACTGTTTTGTAACATCAGTGTGAGTAGAAGATTACAAGATAGTGAATGGAGTTGGCATTGTTGTAGAGGTCACCCCAGATGCACATACTGAGACAATGTATCATGGGTGTTGATGGCCTATTGTGATATCACCTAGAGATGGATTGTGCTGCCCTTTAGGAATAGATTGTGACCCAGCATTCCTCACAGTTTACAGCTGAGCACCAAGTTTCACCCAGCCAGCTCACACCCAGACACATCTGAAGGACAGGATGCCATCCAAAGGGACCTAGACAGGCTCTGAAGTGGGCCCATGGGAACCTCATGAGGTTTAATGAGACCAAGTGCAAGGTCAGGGTCAGGAAAACCCCTGATATGAGCACAGACAGGGGGATGAACAGATCAAGAGCAGCCCTGGGGAGGAGGACGTGGGGGTGCTGGTGGGTGAGAAGCTGGACATGACCCAGCCATGGGCACTCCCAGCTCAGAAAGCTAAACATGTCCTGGGCTGCATCCAAAGCAGCGTGGACAGCAGAGGAGGGAGGGGATTCAGCCCCTCTGCTCTGCTCTGGCGAGACCCCACCTAGAACCCTGCATCCAGCCCTGGGGTCCTAGCACAGGAAGGACATGGAACTGCTGGAGGTCCTCCCAGAGGAGGCCACTAGGATGATGAGAAGGATGGGACACCTCTCCTATAAAGAAAGGCTGGTAAAACTGGAATTGTTCAGTGTAGAAATGAAAAGGCTTTGAAGTGACCTAATTCCAACCTTCCAGTACCTGAAGAGAACCTACCTGAAAGCTGAGGCAAGACTATTTTCATGAACATGTAGCAACAGGACAAGGTGGAATGGGTTCAGATTGAAAGAAAATGGGTAGATTAGATACTAGGAAGGAGTTATTTACTGTTAGAGTGGTGAGGCACTGGAACAGGTTGCCCAGGAAAGTTGTGAATTCTGTGGATGTTGTCCCTGGAGCTGTTTGAGGCTAGGCTGGATGGGGCTCTGGGTAACCTGTTCTAGTTGAAAGTGCCCCTGACCAAGGAAGGAGGGCTGGAACCAGATGATCATTAAGGTCCCTGTCCAACCCAAATCATTCTATGAATCTGTGACTCCTGCTGAGCAAGGTTTGGAGTGTTGAGTGAGGCCTTTGATGTTGTCATTATGCAAGGAGAACTGTTTGTTGCAGCTCTCTGTGTTCAGCTCCAGAACCATTGAAAGATTTCCCCCCTCCCTGCCAGGTTCGGGCATCCAGGACACCCAGGAAGTGCAATTGCAGCAGCAGAAGTGAGGTGGGAGGTGAAACCCCGTGGCAGGTGAAACCTGAGATGGTTTCCTTCCTGAGGGACCAGGGCATTTCTATTACCCCTTCTGGGTCCAGGAAATGGCCATTGTGCTTCTTCCCATTCTAGAGTAAAACCTGATGCTGCAATGCTGGTGAACAGGAGCAACTCATAACCCCAGCTCCCTTCAGGCCACTGCATAGAAGAGCATGGCCACAGAGACGGACAACTGCTGTCCCATCTGCCTGGACAGCTGGAAGGAGATTAGCTACATATTGCCTTGCCTGCACCAGTTCTGTTACACCTGCATCCTGCAGTGGGCAGAGAACACACCCAAGTGCCCTCTCTGCAAGAGGAGGATTCTATCCATTTTGCACTCAGTGGGGACAGAAAATGAGTACGTAGAGCATGTCATCACACTTTCTGAGACACCACCCATCATTGTCCACCAGGCGAGAGGAGACCCCAGAAACCTTGACCTCCATTTCTCTGGAGCAACTCAAGCATGGGCTGCAGAAGGAGTGCCCAGGCACCCTGTGGGCAGCCTCCAGCCTGGGGAATGGGTGGTACTTTTCCGGGACCACCCATGTCTCCTAGATACCCTCTTGCTCTGTGTCCGACCAAGACTGAGGCAGGTCCTCAGGAACAACTGGATGGAGGCAGATCTAGTGGAGGACACTGTCATCGACATCCTGACCAACCATGGAATTGATGAAGACCAGCTGGTCCAGATGCTGGGGGGCTCCCTCCAAAACCATGCGGCGACATTTGTGCAACAGCTTATCCGTGTTGCTGTGCGACGGTGCAGCAGGGAGGCCTGTCGTCTGCTGGCCCACCAGTCCTATCTCCCTACCCAGGTCCCAGCCCTTCTGACAGCCCTTCAAAATGCACCATGGATGAGGTGCCCAACACCTCCTCCACTGCCATGGATGGGGATTCCAGAAGCTACCCCTCTGTACACATTACCATCACTGTTGGCCCCAGGAGGAGCCAGGGGAGTCTGTTCCTGGATCCTCCACTTTCAGACGGGGTGGTGAGCCCTCTTCTGAGGGACCATGGTGACCACTGAAGAGGCAGACAAGTGGCCCTGGGGCCTCTTCAACCACCCCTGCATCCGTGACTTTGGAGGATGCCTCAGGGGTTAGCCAAACTGGGACTGGGCCACCAGCTGGGACATGCACCAACTCTCCAGGGCTCTCAGCTCTCAGGGATCCAGCTATCCAAATAAAATGAATGCGTGGAAACTCAAAAATGGCTCAGTGTTACAAACAGGACAGGTGGCATTTCTGTCCTTGTTACTCTGCCATCAGACAAGTGATAGCCAGCTCCAGGCACATTCCTGTAGACAGGCCCAGGGCAGATATTTCCAGCACAGGGGGTTTCCAGGTCCAGTTTTTGCCCCACAGCTCATCACTCGAGGCCACTCATGAGCTCTTCAGCGCCAGCCTCTGCACCCAGTGACAGGACACATGGGACTAGTTCAAAGCTGCATCAGGAGAGGTTCAGACTGGCCATAGGAAAATATTTCCTTACTGAGAGTATGGTCAAGCACTGAAACAGGCTCCCTGTCAGTGCCTTAAAAGGAAGCATTTGGACAATGTCTACATCATGAGCTTTAACTTCTGGTCAGCCCTGAAGTGGTGAGGCAATGGGACTAACCGATCATTGTCAGGTCCCTGACAACTGGAAATATCCCATTCTAATACCTGTCAATACCATCAAATAAGTGCTGTTTGCCCTCCTCCTGTTTATTTTCAGGGACATAAATAATATTTAATGAAAGAAGCAAAATATTGCATTTCTTATGTAATCGCATTACAGAGAACCAGAAAATGTGAACAATTCCTTCCAGTCCCATGAAATACTGATAGTTCATATATGTTGTCTGTTACTGACACTTGTCCAGTTTATTTTTGCTTACGTAAGTATTTTTTATGTTTACTTGTTCACATTTTTAGCCATAAGGCTTTTATAGAACATATGCTGCCAAGTCTTCTATTGAGAATAAAAACTTTAAGTCCATGTATTATCTATTTATGTGTATAGAGTCAAGAACAAAGAGAAAGGAAAAGTGTTCTGTTACTATGGCCCTCATCGCATTTTATCGTCTTTTCTGCTCTTTGGTGTGATGCAATATATTTTGATATTATCTGATTTTTATGCAAAGCACTAATGTCTCAGCTTTCAGGGTTTCATAACAGAACTGCCATGGAAATTAATGCATTATGTTCTCAGTATATTTATACACCAAATTTAAGGGAATTTTTGGAGGTGCAAATTGTTGGAAACTTGCTTAGCATCATGCCTCAGAATGTAGACATAATGGATACCGACACTGGTACATACAGATAGCGGGGTAGCCTGATAGTTTTACATGTGCAAGTTATTAAACTATATACCCCTCTTGCAGTTAAAAATGTGAACAAGCAAACATCAAAAATATTTGTGTAAGCAAAGACAAATTGGACAAGTGACAATAACAGAATCTGAATAACATGAAAAACTCTAAGAACTGGCTAATGTTTTGCGTTGTGCATTGACTTGTCGGGGGATTGAGGGACGTTGGCAGAAAAATTGACCTTGTTATCTGAATGTTGGTAGTATTAGACAGTCATTTATCTTCCTCAGAATGTTTGGACTGATGCAGGCTTTTTCAGATAAGATCTCTTTCAGATGCACTAGAAGCAGGAATGATGCTTTCATGCAGGAGACAAACCCACATCAAATCATGACAGAGTCCCATGCCCTGCATTTATTCTTCCCAGGCACTTCTGTTTGTAATTCTGTGGAGCTCAGTGCCTCAGAGAATTACTATAACTCTAGTGACAGGATTGCAATCAGTGCGTGGCTAATAGCTGGTCAACTCATAAAAAACATAGAAGCATTCCCACTATTTTTGGAGTCCCAAAACCAAGTATTTTCTGACACTTTCTCTTCCAAATATACACTGCCTCTACTCTGACCTTTTGCTCCTAATTCACCAAGTCCTTCTAGAGTCATCAAATAATAAGTATCTGCTGACCTTCTCTTTCATTCTCTACAGCTCTAGTGATATGTATAAAGTGACTTATATATCTCTGTTTTGTCATGAGAGTTAGCCTAAGAGATAGAACTTTCAGCAGGAGTCTGTGCCAGGAGAGAACTGTAGTGTCTATGCTGGTGATGTTACTCCTCTTGAGTGAGTCCCTTATTTTACACAGAAAAAGTCTACATCATCAAGGGAAGTAGAACTTAACGCTGAGTTAAAAACCCTAGGATTCTGCCTAGTGTTTTTAACTTCTGATTTGGCACTGAAATGGAACAATTTGTTACTTGTTCTTATGCAAGAAATACCAAAAATTCTTTTGTTGTATTCTTGTAGTTACCAATCTTGTATTGTGAAATAAGCTATACAAGTATTTTTCAAACAATAAGGTAATAATAAAGGCCATGTTAATTGGATTCTCAGTTTCTTGCTAAATTCATAGTACACAATTTTCAACAGCATATTCATGTACTAGCAAGTTGAAAAGATTTTTAGCGGTTGGTGCTTTAACCAAACTTCAGGAATGTGTTTATTGCACAATTTTGCATTTAAGTTGCACAGATGTGGCTTTGGTCTCATAAACTACTCAAACAGACATTAGGGAGAAAATAAGAAGTGAAGAGTAATCAGAAATTGTCAGTTATCTGTCTTCTATTAATGAACAAGGGCATATTTAGCTGTACAGAATAATAATAAAATTTAACCATATCTCATGCAATATCTAAGTTTTACTGAAGACAGAAAGTTGAGAGTATTCAGAAAATCACGCTTGGTCTCAGTAATGTATGAGAATATCCACAATTCACCTCTGGCATTGATAGAACATGAGGCTATATTACTGTGTTTATACACCATTAAGTTAGGAAAATTTGACAAAGAGCTGTACTCACACTTTACAGTTTTAATTAGCCAGCAGTAGATATCACTAGGATAAAGTTTACCTTGCTAGTCAACAGTCATTTTTCAGACTTCTCTTAAAACTGTCCTTGAAGCCCTTCACACTACCAATTATCAAAAAGGAGAATTTATACTGATAAGTCTCAGAATTAACTAGTTTCTGTACGTAGTCTTCCTTAACATTTGTAATTGAAGCCGCACTAAAATGAGAAAGACTCCCCTCTTCTACATTTTATGTTGTTTTGTCAATTGCTGAGTTTACAAGATTTTGTAAGTTAGAGGATGTTATGTCAGTTAATACACACTTAGATAAAGCCCATTTTGTCCTCAAAACCAACCTTGTCATGTCCCACTGAGAGACTAGATGACTAACCAGGGATAACCTTTCCATGGAGGCTGATTCTGTTCCCTGAAGTGCAAGGAAGGCAGGCTGGAAGAGCCCAGCTGTCTGGTCCTACACTCACATAACTGTGTACCATCTGAAGGCTGGAGCAGGGCACTCTCACTGCACTCTCTCGCTTCCTACCCCCTCAGGGTGATGCTCCATCTTTCCCATTTCACGTCCTGAGGGAAAGCAGGCTAAAGAGGGGCAAGCAGGGAGAGGGCTCTGCATGAGGAGGCCACCCACACCTCAGCTGGCAGCTGTTGTGCAGTTCAGTTGGCAGCTGTAGCCAACAATGGGGCTTTGCACGTAGCACACTAGCAGTTTGTGTCTTTAATAGGTATGTGAAAGATATTCCAAGTATTAGATGGAGAAATAGCAACTTCAGCATGGCGAGATTGGTCATCAACTCAAGTTAATGCCCCTGTGTTGGACTACGACGATGAACATAATAGAAAAGCATGTGGTAGGTTAGATCTGGTTTTGAACAAAAGACAAATTATTTATTTCTTTCTTCAAATGAAGCATAACACTAAGGTATAAAGGGAGTATAAATAACATCTGATTGTGCTCCTAAGCTCCATGCTATAACTTTCTTGCAATGACATCCTTCAACAAGTTAACTACATCATTACTGTTAAGTATTAATTGCACAAAACAGATACACAAAATATATAATGAGCTAGAAAGAGGACAACATTCTTCCATTATGACAAACAATTCTAACAAGAAATGGAAAAAAACCCAATAGATTTAGGCTTACACTGATGGCAACACTGAGAGTTCTAAGTCCTTTCCTTGAACACATTACATGTGATAAATAATATGTAAAATATTTAAAGAATTTTATTGTTGCTTACAGAAGATACTTAGCAAGCAAGGAGACAGCAGCAATCACTGCCTCATGTCTCATATCCCCATCATTCAATGCAAATTTTTACATTTCATGCAATAATCCTGAGCTTATTTTCAGTAACATTGAAATGTCATCTATGTTAATTACCAAATACATACAGAGCCCAGCTATGGGGTCTATTGTATTATTAAGGCATGAAAAAAGAATAGCAGTTTATCAACTCTGAATGCCACAAATACAGCACAGCAGCTAGAAGGCTCAAAAAAGCTCAGAAAGTACCAGTGATTTCTGTGCGAAGGTCCTCCCAGAACACAACTGAATCATCAGTTCCTGAAAAGGCACAGAATCAAATCCTGTCCTCACTGACATCAGGGAGTTCTGCCATTGCCTTGACTGCTGGACCAAGCTTCAGAGCTATCAGGAGTGACTCAGACTCCTCTTCATATCCCCAAAAAATTGACAAAGTTCCTCTCACTCAAGTCAAGTATTAATTAAAAAAAAAAAAAACCCTACACATTGTTTTGTTAATTAGTATTTTAAGCCTATGGAAAGGTTCAATTAATTATACAGTATGGCAATTAATAAAAAGCCTTTTCAGAAAAAGCTTAGTTGTTAGTCTGATTTATCTGTACAGTAAAAGAAGGGGGAAGTCTCATGACAAGAACCTCTGCCAAATTTATGCTCTATTTATAAATTATTTTTCATTTTAAAATGAAAGATTTTGGTAAGCCAAACCAAGGATATGTGATACAATTCTAGACTCCATGGTTCAATGGCTCTTCTGAAAGACAAAAAGTACCACAGCCCTGTCCAGTCATCATGTGAAGAACTCATCATCTGCATAAGTTGAAAGGGGTTAGCAGTGTCTAGATCATGAAGTTCTTCACACAGTCTCTATTTTACATTTGAGAATTCTTGCAAAATGCCCTTTAGCAAGCCAAGGTATTCCAGTTCAGTTAATTAAGCCATTGAAACCAGGGACAAATTGCTGGCAAGACATACTTCATGCATAATTGCATTTTGTCCCACTGTGGGAACAAAAATAGCAGATGATCTCCTTTAACTCTGCAACTGCTATTGCCTAGCCTTTGTGCAAGAATTTACCCAGCTGAGCTCAGAGTTTACAAATCCTGTAGCCTTATACTTCATGTATAGGTGGCCCGTGGTCAGCCACAGACAGAATGTTGGTATGCAAGAGGGGTGGACTTTTCATGCCTGCACCCCTTGCAGACGCAAGCCACCCCTTGGCAGAGATGGTGCTGTCCAATTCAGTCACTGCAAGGCTCTGAAAACTTTGCAGATGTACAAATCTGACTTAACTAACTTCACCTAAAACACCAAGTTATAATATTGAAAAATTGTTTGTCACACTAAAACATTCAGGAAACTCATTATTGTCTCATTTGCGATCGAAGGAGAAGAAAAAAAAAAAAGGTTGTTGATATTAGTTACTGGGTTAGAACTTGCAGGGGTTTTGGTTAATTTCTACTAAGAAGTAAGTTAAAGAAGGCTAAGGCTATAAATTGGTACTGTTTCATTTATAAATATTCACTTTCCTGCTCTTCTAAAAAACATGTTAAGGAAAAAGTGGCCAGAACGATCACACTTACTGTAAATTGTATTTTGGTAGTTAGGCTGTAAAAACCAAAACCATAAGTGAAGTTGAGCACAGTGTAAGAAAAAGCCCAGTTTTTAATTAACAGCTTATTTACAAGTTCATAAAATCAACTGAACTGGAGTAGATGTTCTATGTTTGTCACCAATATTTTATTGTAACTGGTAACTTGCACATTTTGTAGTAGAACAAGAAGAAACTAAAGTCCACTATATACAGCCTTTGTACAGGCTACTTGACTATACTCAAGGCATAGTGATCATAGCACAACCTAGTCTTCATAATAATTTGTGCACAAAAAGACACCAATCAGACATTATGTGAACATTACAGTGAAATGACATCACAAGTCCAGTGAAAATTCAGCATCATACAAAACATATTGATCTACTGCAAATGACATCCTTTGAAACAATAAGCCTTTCTTCAGTAGTAAATTAACCAGAGTCTGATGCAGAGATTTGTGTAGTTATAAGTCTTTTAAGCGAAGCGACCTCTGCAGATAAGTTTGCTATGCCCTGCTTCAAATAGAGGTTCTCTGACTCAGAGACATTGTAGATATTGTCTTTTATTTCAACAACTCCAGTTTTGCAACCACTCTGAATTTTAACATTGAGTTCCTTCTGATGCCAGAGTTCTGGTTTAAGTGACCAGTCTTGGATATTAGTCACTTGAACTGAGAAAGGAGTGTGAGAAGAATGCACCAAATTTTGCGCACCATGTTTTTCAAGCTCAAAATGCCTTTTTGAGGACATGTCAATGGGTGACGACAACTTCTGTGTTGCATCATAGTCATTATCCATTGCTTCCACTTTAACTTGCATGGCTTTGGCTTTGATTCTAAGCTTGTGAGGCAAAGCTGAAGAATTCACTTCTGGAACTTTAACTGTTGCATGAACATTTTTATGTTCAACTGGGGAATGAATTGGACCCTTAGGAACCTGCTGTTCATCTTCTCCATCAGATGACTTTCCAACTACACCATCATCAGTTTCTGATGTTCTTGGGGAATTACTGGAGGACCTATTAACTTGCAAGAGAGGAGGAGAATGTGAGTAAACATTAAAGGTAGCTCCCATGTAGTTTGGATATATGGATGCTTTATATGAACCTCTGTCATCTCTTGGCTCTCTCTCTAATTCCATGGGCTCCTGCTTTATAATCTGGAATTTATTTTCGGGACTTCTGCAGTTGCTTTGTATACGACTTGGCTGGGTATGCTCTACAGCTGATGTTTCAGATACATCAGACATTGAGCTTTGAGGAGAATGTTTAATGACAGAAATACAACTGCTACCAACTATAGATGGTTCATGTTCATCTACAAATGAGTTAATATTTGATTTGGAACTCTGATAATCTTGAAAATACACAGTTGTTGAGCTACTGAGTTTCTGTATCTCTTGGGCATAGGCCGCAGAACTAATTAAACCAAACTTTAACTTCAATGAAAGCAGCTCTGCCTTCAAAGTGGCATTCTCTTCTCCCAGTGCAATTAGTTTGTTCTCTAAGACAAGGTCATTCAGTCGTCGCTTTTCACGAGATCTTTTGGCAGCTTCATTATTTTTCCGCCTTTTCTCCCAATACATAGCATCTTTCTTTTCATCTGGAATGAATTCGCGCTTTCTCCGGCAAGCTGAAGATTTGCTCTTTCCACTACTTGCTTCAGAAAGTAGAATATCTTCATTTGTAGACAACTCCTCAGATACTTCTGCTAAGGTCGACTTAAGTACCATGATTTTGTCCACATTGCTACTTGTGTCAACAGGTCCATGCTCCTTTTTAAGGGTCTGCATTTTTCTCAGCTGCATCAGAAACAATTTGTAGAATATCTGCAATAAGCAATAGAGCAAGCTATGTCCACAGTACTTCTCACTCCACAACTTGATAAACACAGTAATTTTAAATCCACACACATGCTTCCTTTTCTTTCATAATCTCAGACAGAAGTGTCTGTCTAGAACGAATTTTGTTAGCAGATTCAATAATCTTCTTAAAAACCTGAAATAAAGAGAGAATTTTATTACTATTTAGGAATTGCTGGTTCAAAACACACAAAAGTAGCTACTGACAAATAGTTTAGACAAGAATTTGGTTCATTAAACCTGCTGTAGTATGAAGACAGCTCAACACTGAAACTACTGATATTCTACATTTCATGACACCTAGAGGTAGCAGATTTGCTTCCAAAACAAATATTATATGTTCCAAGGAAGAATCAATTAAAAAATATTTGAGTTTTGACCCTAGAGTAATGCTGTCACAGAAGCTTCCATGATATCACTGGCCAAACTAAAACCTTCCAACACTTTAAATCGCAGGACATGAAGCATGTTGATGAGCAGCACTGCAAACTATCCTGTTCCACATTAAAGCACCTCTTCTGAAAACAGCTGTGGTGTATGACTTAGAAATGCAATATATTTGGGTCCTTCATGGATTAAAAATAACATAAGCTGATTTAGAGAAGCTGGAGTGATTTCTATTGTCTTAAAGTACCACGATTATCCACTGTATCTATTAAGCACATAATTGCTGCTTTTGAATGCTGTAAAAAAAAATTATATATAAGTATTTGTATCCATCATATTAATTCAAACTAGGAAGTTCACACACATAATTTGGGCAAGTACTTATTGACTAAAAAATTTTGACAACAAAATTATGTAATTTTTTTAGTATCTTACAAAGAAAACAATAAAATCAGTTTTGAAAAACACACTAGAGAAGTAACACTTAATTAAAAATTTGCATTTGACAAATAGTCATATTATGTCAGAGTAAAGTTTAATACTATTGAGGCACGTGCACCTCCAGGAAACAGTATTTGCATTGAAGTAAAAGTTTAGACCAAGAAGTCTTACCATTATAAAGAAAAAGCTAGCTTAACCTTTAGCTTCAGACATTTTAATCAGTAAATTTGAACTCAAGAGTTTAAATTGGCCTTTGTTTGATTTAGCCCTATTTAATGCAAAAATGTTTATTCCCATAAGATCACTTAGTCTTGATCTTAAGACACAGCTTCTCAGTATATCATTTTCCAAAGTCAGTCATGTTCCTGGTAAAAAAGCATGTAGTATGCCAAGTGCTTTTACAGAACTGACTATCGAGTCAGCAATCATTCTTGCCTCTATGACCATGTTCCCCCCCCACGCCCCCCCCCCCCAAGAAAAACCCCAAACCAAACCAAAACCAACCAAACAAACCACCCACAACCAAAAAAAATCCAGCCACTTCAGATTAATGTCTCTGTTTACTGGGAATGTTTTTACAATAGCTAATGAAACTAATTTTAACATTATCAGTCAAGGAAATTATGAAAGAATTAATGAATTGTATTCTGCCAGTTTCTCTTGTCTTTTCTAGAAGGCAAAGTGGAATGAGTGATGTAGTAACAATTACGCAGGGTCATAAAGACTAAGGTTTCAAGCTGGGTTCTATTCCATCAAGCCATGCCAATTTTTGTGTCATGAAAAAATTAACACAATTCATAGAACAACTAAGTAGACTTTCCTAAAATTCATGGTTAATTACTGACACGTAATGATTTATCTTTGATAGTACAGCCCTAATGAAAAATAGAGTTAGATGCCAGCCACACCAAAGACAGCATCTAATATTTTAGTGGAAAAAGCAGCACCACAAATTGTCAGGTTTGAAATGAAGAAATGTACCTCTAATACACAGTTACACCAGTAACAAATAGTTAGACCCTGATCCAAAATTCTAAGTGGAGTCAAAAGGGAGCTCTCTGTCAAGATTGAAGGAGCTGGATCAGGTTTAAAACCAAAATTGATCAGCAAAGCAAAGAAACATCTGTTTCTCCAAACTTCCAGTACAGTTTGATTTGCTGAAGTAGGTGTATAGACATTTTGTCCTTTTCTCTGATACAGGGAATCAGTGATTTAATTAATATGTATATAAGCTTAACTCGACACTTAAAAAAAAAAAAAAAAAAAATCATTGCTATAACTTTAAAACAACAAAAAAAGAAAGCGGGGGAAAAAAAAAGAAAAAAGAAGACATGGCCACTTGACCTTTTGTCACATTTGTAGAATATTCAGTCTCTGTAATATCATTTTACATTAATAGAACACTGGGATTTTATTTTGCTATCCTGTAGAACTAGGAGTACACTTACTGACCATAATTTTCTTGTCATAATATGCTACAATCCCTGTATTCACCTGTAGCAGCAGCAGACACCTTACATGGCATGCAGCAGGGAGTTGTATTATGTAATGAATACCTATGAAATCATCACTTGTCTCTTAGAATGTATCTCAGTCAACTCTCACCTAAGCAAAAAGTGTTCAAAAAAATTTCCGTGAAATTTCATGTCCTTACCAGTTCACTGCTCTTACTTAATATAACAATACTGGAGAGCTACACTCAAACCCAAATATTTGTTCTCACAGAAAACACACACTAATATGCATATATCATTATTATTACTATGCCATATAGCCTAGAACATCTACACTTACTTGAAGCAGTAGCAACAGCAAGGAAGTATTTAGAGAATCACTGGATATTTTAGAAGAAGAAAACCATACCTCCCCACAGATTAAATACTTCCCCCCCCCCCCCCCGCCAATAGTCTCATCTTTTATCTCCATGTGATATAAAAACAATGTGTAGTCTTGAACAAGATTGTATCAGGATAAGAATTCAGACTGTGTCTATCTGTATGGTCTCCAACTCAAAGCTATTCCACTTCAGTGTTTGTCCAACACTGTGGTGGTCTAGGAAAAACAATAATAATGGTAATAATAATTAGCAAAAAAGGGTTTGGATTGTGGGTTTTTCCTAAATGAATGTAGACTGTTGTGTTTCTTTATGAGACCAGATGACCGCCAATGGCAAAAGGAAAGAGTCTGCTCTCTCTCACTGGGTGACATATAACAGCTTTATTCTGGAGTCCTTTCCCAGTGGATGCCAGTGCCAGAGAGAGTGAGCCCCACCCCCCGTTGTGCCCGGGCTTTTTCCCCAGGGGGCAGGGCCCAGAGGCAGGAGGGACAAGACACTGCCCAATCAGGGATAAAGTGGGAGTGGAACAGAGTTGGGTTACATTCCAGTGTGGGGGATGGGCACTGCTGAGCAAGTGATACAGAGAAAAAACATTACAAATCCGATGAAACACAATATAAACCAAATTAATGCATTACAACAGTAGACTAATGACACAGTTCATCAATATGACCACATTGATGGATAAAACTCGACTGCATGTCCAAATATCCACCTGCAAGCCTAACAGTGGCACTGAGCTGCACTTAGCCCAACCAGCTGCAGAGTTCCGGTCCCTCATTCCATGGGACATCTGCAGACTGCACGGGAATGGCCCAATCTGCTCACTGTAGCACTGTTAACTCCTATTTTGGCCAGTCTCCCTCCTGTACACATTGTTCCTGACAGACAGACAGAACATAAGTAGCATGCAATCTACAACAAATATTAAGCGCATATCAAAATGACCGTGTTTTTGCATGCAATATTCAACTTTGCTCTCTGCCAGAGTCCATCAGTAAAGCTGTCAAGACAGGCATGTAACCCACTGATGTACTCATATGGGTTTGCTATCTATGCAGTTAGACCTAATGTCATAACCTTTGTGAATTAACGAAAGAATAAAAGACTTTTAACTAACTCTTCCTATATTTCTTGAGCACTTTTATTATGGTAACTGAAACTGCGGCTTTACAGACAGGAAGCAAAATCCTCGTTTAGTAATACCTCTCCATGAGGATCAGTCCAATGCTAAGTCTGTAAACAAATTAAATTCCATCTGATGATAATGGCAACATGCCTTCAATGGAACCAGCCATTTCACTTCACTAGCATTTTATAATTCCACTGGAAAACATGAGTATTTACACATAAATTAATGAACTGTAATGATTCCTCTGACTACATTTCAAATTCCAATATTTTCCCTTATGATTAATTTTTCAGTTGCTTTATCACTCCCTCATAAAGTGTTATAAAACCAACATTTGGTCGGCTGATGTTAATGGTATTGAGTGCCAATTCTAAAATGTAATAACACTCGACCCTATTAACTTAATTACAGAGCCAGTCTTGCTCCCACAGCAATTCTGCCATTGGCTTCCACAGAAGCAGAATCCCAGATCCAAGTATTAATGAGACTGTTGTACAGAACTCATGCTATTGAATCAAAAAATTATGTATGCAGAAATCACAAAATATTAATTTATCCATAGGACTTAAAAAATATTGAAGTGACAACATGGCACATTCAAGATCTGATCCTGGGGATTTATGTATTCACACTGTAATAATGGAAATGTCTCAAAATTTGGAGGACAGGGCCATAATCTTGCTCTCATCTGTGTAATTTAATTACATAAGTAATTTCTGTTTTAGAGAATGTATGTGGACCTCCTCATGTATCTAAACTCCCCCACGGAACAACAGGATGTTTTCATTTATACTTAGCAAAATAATTAATGCTATTTCCAAGTACAATTTTTCAAACATATCCTATGATAAACAACTGTTTAATTCTACAGCTCTTGCATTTTGATAGTGATTCTATCAAACTAAATTAAATCCAATTTCTAGCATTGGATGCTCAAACACAATTCAGTTTTGTATCATTGTGTCTACAGAAAGAATATATCTCAATCCTTAAAAAATGGAAGAAATTAACAGTTACATATAGCTTCTTACTCCAGGAAAAAAAAAAAAAAGCCTCTATCATCACCACCACTATATGGTACATTCTAGGAAAACAATTGTGTTTGTATTAATGTCCCCACTTATTTTTAGTTGCTGTTGTCCATGTTTTGCACAGGTATCATTAATTTTATTACTGCTACCATTCTAACCAAATTTATCAATTTTGAAAATCTGTCTATATACCAGGTGAGCTCCTATAGAAATTGTTCATTAATTTGAAAGTCACCAGTTTGCATTCCAAATTCTGGGAAACTGAAAGATATATTTTGCACTTTATCTTCAAAGTATTCTAAAAACTATTGCTACCTATGTCAATGCTTTTATGAGGTACAGAAAAAATACCATTCTCGTCACACACGGGACAGAAAGCTGAGTTTAAGCTCAGGTGGTGCAAGCCCAGCCTCCCTAAACACTGCTGAAAAGTTTTGGGGGTACTCTACCTCTACTGCTTTCCACAGACAAAAATTATGCCATGAAACTCTGTACCTATCATTATCTATCATAATTCTTTCCAACAGAGAGTATTTCCAATCTCCACTGAAATCCTTCAAGGTACTTCTTCTTGCCCTTTACCTACAACAGTTTGTGGGTTTATGTTCCTGTTGAAGAAAACCTTTAATGCTGGCTACACTGAAAGGGTCATATCTCTGGGACAGATCTGTGGGCCAGAGAGTCTAGACAACATAGAACAAATTAAGTTAAAACTTTTTGAAAAACCTAGGTGATTGCATTTTATGCTATGATGGACAGGCTATCCACAGTCACAAAGGGGAAAAGCATTTACAATACGAATATTGCCACCAACTTCTGTTGTTGCATAGTAATGTGCATAAGGACCATGAATATGTTACAACAGCATGAAGCAGAACTATTGATCCTGTACACTGTTTCCTTTTCCTACAACTTCACATTGTGCTTAAGTGCTTACTGTTTCAGGACCAATGTGTAATTAGGTCAGTGGAACACTGATGATGATAACTTTGTACATGATGACCCACTTTTGCTAAAATGTTGGTCATGTTATTGAAAGAAAAAAAAAATGGAATATGCCCACAAAATATATTCCACCGGGCACATCAGAAATCATTTATTACTACACAGTTCAATCAAATTTAAGAAAAAAATTAGTAAGATTGCCATAAAACTTGAAATGCTATTGCAAATGCCTGTTACCAACTCCACATTGAACCCAGAAAGCTGATGTCATATGTAATTTTTACAATAGGCTTTCATTGTTAGAAAAATTATTTAAGCTACTGTTTATCTTAAGAACTACAAATTAACTCATTAAAGTAGAGCCTGCTTACCAAAGGTAAATTACAGAAATAAAATTTCTATTTGGAGAGCCCAAAACATATGTTAAGGGTAGCTGTTGGTCAGAAAAGATCAGTCAAGCTTAGTAAGTGCAAATTTGCCCCACATTTTCTTTCATTTTCTTATGAAGATAATATTATTCTGCCAGATCTATTAATTTTTCCCAAATCAAGCTGTTTATTGCTCTGGTTCAAATGGTGAAAAACAAGACTGAAGAATATTCCTGTTAGCACCAGGAAAAAATTTAAAACTGAGAAGGAAATAAATATATCTTGGCTAAATATTTAATTCCGTATATATATATATATATAGTACACACATGTAAATATGCAATTTAACAAATATCACATCACTTTCCAGTAATTTTAATAAAGCCTCAATTGAAAAAACTGTTACTGAAGTTACAGTACTATGACAGAATGTTTCTCATTTCAGTAGCTACTTGACAGGAGTAAGAACTAGACTGTGAAAAGTTATAACTTAATAGCATGTCCTGGAAATACAATCTCAGATTTCCCATTTTTATAAACTAAAAAAAATAAAATAATTAAAAAAAAATTATTCTGACAACAAACAGCTTTCTATTATTGAACTGTGTTCTTAAAACACCTACCATGGACCAGACCTTCATCTGACCTAAATTTATATGGCTCTATTTAAAGGCAGCAGAATTATGTCAATTAATCCCAGCTGATGCTCTAAACGTGCATCTTGTTATATAACAACTGAAGTAAACATATAAAATAAACACTGGCTGTAAAATGTTATCTACCACTCACGGCAGACAGAAGAGGGAAACAGCAATCTTTAGAGCTCCGATTCTGTGAGATGGTCCAGACCACTGGCCATGCTGAATATTATTTTCTTTGTTGGGTTGCATTCCACTTGTAAAAAGAAGCCTTGCAGCACTGGCATCTACATTGTCAGCTGTTGTGCAGACACCTCTGTAGCAAAAATGGGTTAATTATTCAAATGCTGCAGGACAGGCTGAAAATTACACCAAGGTGGAGCAACTCAGGAAAAGAAAAAAATAGAATATATATTTAATATCTGTCACAAAATTCAATCTCATAGTATGCTACTTTGGACATGCAGACATGGACCAATTCAACAAGTGAATCAGGATAAAACATAACAGTATCTAAGGTGGCTTTAGATTTATTTCAGATCTACCCTATAATACAATTTTTAAATAACACTGCTTCTACCACATTTTTAGTCAAGACCAAGTACTCCCATGTTTACACAATCTTGATTTTGACAGTCATGCTTATCATCAACATTAGGCAGTTACATTATCTTGTAGTTACTAAAAAAATATTTTGAAATAGTGTAAGGTAATGCTTTAATACTGCAAAATACTAACATGGAAATCAATTGTCATTTTCTTTTAGAATGGACTGCAGGAATTGGCCATCTATTTGCACTTTTTTCTATTACATAGCCTAAGCACATTTATATCTCATAACTGACTGTAATGATCATGGCAAGGTCACCTAGAAGAGTCAATTAAGCTGATGAGTCAGATACATTGCTTAACAGTGTGTAATAAGACTCAAACAGAGGATTTTATTGTTCATATTATTGCATCACAGTGATGTTATAACAGCAACAAGATTGCAGTCTGGAAAAAAACTATTGCATAAGTGTAGTTTGCATAACTATTTGTTAAAATAAGTCAATTTTAGAAGAGTTAAAGGCTTGTTTCACTTAGGAGTTTTGTTTCAAGATAAAGGATTGGAAAAAAGCAGCATGGTACTGATATCTTTCTCAGACTCTATTTTGACTCAATTGCAATAGAAAGAATGTATATTCTATAAATTTCATCCAAAGTAAGGCAAATACTGTTCCTTCTTAGGATGAGATAAGCTGTGTGGAGGTCATGTAAGTTCATACTGCCCATGGGAAGACTCCTAGCTTTTTGACACCTCCATATCAGTTTCTTAAAAACAAAAACAAACAAACAAACAAATTTTAAAAAACCCTCCCTGAACCACAAAACAAAATGCAATACAACCCCCATCAAAACAGCAGAAACTGGAGGCTTTGTATGCAAATTCAGGAAGCTGGATACTTTAAAAGTTAATTAAAAGCCCTGTGGAGCACAATTTGAAAATATAAAGTAAATGCAAGTGGAGGCAGAATATTCTAAAGCATATTAACATTTTAACAGTCAAAGACATCTGTAATGTGAGAACTTTCATAACAATAACTGTTAGTGTCAATGTTGTCAACGATCCTTATTCAGTAGTCCTTGAACTTGTTGGTTTAAATCAGATTTTTGGGCCAAAACACCAAATCCTTATTCATTCGAGTTTCCCATCAACATCAACACTTTGACTGAATATTGCCCATAAAAGCAATGCACATGGCAAAATTTCAAAGGAGACTCTGGGTTTAATTAATTTCTGAGGAGGGCAAAGATAACTCAAAGTAGGTCACATACACACTGGGGCAAACATAACGAAACTAAGTGCAATCATTCAAGTTACAAGGACAACAACAACAACCAAAAAAAAAAAAAAAAACAACAAAAAACCAAACAAAAAAAAAAAACAAAACAAAAAAAACCACAACAACAAAACATGGTTGTTTTTAACACAACAGTAATTCCAAAAGAGCCTCATTGTCAAGGCTGTACTTGGCCTCAACAATTAAGTAGCAGGAAAGTTTATGCAGTTACCAAGAACACTACATTTTTTAAAACACTTTGCTTCTACTTCCTACAGTAGGTACAACGAACATAAAGCCTATGGCTGGAGTACTCAGTTGTAAGGTTTTTTGGTCAGAAGCACAGTGATGTTGGTTTCACCTATTGGAGAACCGTTTCAGTAACCAAAAATTATAAATAAATAAATAAATAAATAAATAAATAAATAAATACCACCTTATATTGAAAGGCAAGTTAAGCAACTTTCAAGCTATGCTCCCATCGAAGACACAGCACAAGCTGGCCCCAGAATACGAAACACACAGCCACTGCGACGCCGAAGTGACCGGGGGGGGGGGGGGGGGGGGGGGGGGCGGAATCAGAATTGGGCAATGATGATTCTTTTTTTATTTTTCCCCCCTTTATGATGTTGCTGTTCGTTACGTAAGAAACGAAAGAAAATGCTCATCTCGTGACTACCTGTGAGGGCCTTTGTCTGGCGATCCCTGCCTGCAGGCGACGGTGGGACTAGGGGGGTGATGGGTAGTGGGGTGGGGACGCTCCGCAGTGGGCAGTGGGCTCGGCCCCCCCATCGCGCCCCGCCACAAAGGCTGCCCGGGTCGGCCCTGCGGCCCCCTACGTGACCGGCGGCGCATGGCCCTGGCCCGCTCGGCCCCGCGCTATCAGCCCGCCGCCCCCCCCGCCGCCCCAGCCCAGAACAAAGGGCTGAGGGGGAGCGCCAGCGCCCCCAGCTTTCGCTCGCCCGCCGCCGCCGCGCCCCGTCGGCCGCCAGGGAAGGGAGGCGGCGGCGCTCCCCGCGAGCCTCAGGGAGGAGGTGGGCGAGGAGGAATCGCAGGGCTCCGCGTACCCTTCCACCGCCCGCCGGGTCTGTCACACTGACCTACTACCGGCGGCCGCTCCCGGAGCCCGGCTCCGCTGCCCCATGGGGACACCTGGTCCCCAGCCCGCCGCGGCCGTCAGGGCACGGCCGGGACGGCTCTTTCTCTCCCCTCAGCGCGGCTGAGTTCTCCTCTAAATGCCTTTCTTCCTTCAATTAAGCCTTTCCCGTCTGTTTTCGTTTGGTTTGTTGTTTTGTCGGGGTTTTTTTATTTTTTTTTTTCCCCCTTCCCACCGAGAGCTCGTACCGGAGAGATGGCACGGCGTCTGGGCGAAACGCCTTCCCTAAAAAAACCCCCAAAACAAAAAACAACCAAAAAAACCAACACACAACCCAGCCTAATCTAAAACGCTTCCGAAGGCGTAGAGTTAAAAATCCGAGTGAATGCCTCGAACGTCTTACACACGCACGGCTCTGGAGAAAAGACCAGAAATAGCACATGAAGCCACAATTGCTAAAACGCGAAGGGGCTAAATATAGACCCAACACAAATCTCGTTTTAAGGCACCCGGCAGCAGCCGGCGAGCGCCCCTCACCTCCCCACTTACCCAGTTGTCTACTTCCCTTAATAAACACACTTAAACAAAACCTGTTACAGTTACAGATTGGGGGGCGGGGGGGGGGGGGCTGCCTTTTTTTTTTTTTTTTTTTTCCGGGGCGAGATTGTCCTAGTTACTTTGTTGAGAGATTATAAAATCGCTTAATTAGCTCCCTCTTCCCAGCCCAGCTGCTAGCAAATTTTGTGGTTACATAATGCAACATTGCCAGGAACTATTATGCGATCGGTCCCGCAGCGCCGAAAAAACAGCGACAAAAAGTGACGGAAAGGGCTGGCTGAGACAAGCGCAGCCCCAGTCCCGGGCCGCTGCCATTGATCCCGACTGCCCGCGGGCGACATGCCCCTACCGCCGCCCGAGAGAGAGCTGGGTCTGGCCGGCGGGCTCCGGCAGCAGCTCCCGGTGGTTTTGTGGCCGAGGCACGGCTCCTGCTGCCCGGGACCCAGCCCTCCGTCCCGCATGGCGCCCGCCGCGGCAGCTCCGCTCCCCGCCAGCACATTATGCAACGCGGGAGAGCCGCTCCGGTGGCGCTGCCCGGGGCTGGCTGCGGGGACACGCGGGGGGCAACGCGGCACGCCAGGAGCGAGCACGCCCCGACAGGGAGAGCCGTCGGCCAGCATCTCCCGGGCTGCCTCCCGCGCCGACACCCCTCCGCCGAGCCGCCCGCCACCATCGACGGACGCTTCCCCGCCCGGCGGCAGCGGCCGGAGGCGGCTGAGCTCCCCTTAACCAACAGCCGACCCCCGGCCGTAGCTACAGCGAAGCACCGGGCAGGCACCCCAACTTTGTATGCGCGTCTTCCTTCCTACCTGCAGCGCACCGCGGAGCGCCGAGCATTCCCCACCCCGCGCGGGTCATCGGACTAGGCGGGCGGCGGTGCGGAGCAGTGCGGACGCGGTGCAGTGCAGTGCAGTGCCGCGCCGTGCGGGCGGCGGCGGAGCGGCGGGCGGGAGCGCACGGCGGCGGCGCGGAAGGATGTGTGTTAGTAGGTCAGGGCTGCGCGGCTCGGGGCTCATAGCCCGCATGCCGGCCGCGCCGCGCCGTGACTGGCGTCCGCCACCAGCCAATCGGCGCCGGGCACCGCCGAGGGCCGGCCAATGGGAGTGCCTAGGGGCGGGGCAGGGCGGGGCGGCGCGCGGTACAGTAGGTCTGTGTGCTCCGATTGCATAACCGCTGGCAGGGGCGGGGGGGGGGTGGGGGGCGGCGCGGGGGGTGCCCGCGCTTACGTAACCGGTGCGGCGGCAGCGCGCTGGGGGGCGCTCGCCCCGCGCAGCCTCCGCCCGCTGGTGCGCGGCGCCTCCGCTCCGCCGCTGCGGGGCCCGAGCGCCGCCGCCCCGCGCCGCCACCGCTTCGGCTCCCGCCGCGGTGCCGGGGTGCGCGGCCTTACGGGGGGCTGTGACTGCGCGGCGTGCGGAAACCGAGGCCTCGCACCCGCCGTCTCCGCGCGATCGCACGAGGACGCGGGAGCCGCACTCCCGAGGCGGGTACCCGTCGCCTCGCCACGCGCAGAGGCGATCCGTCGGCGGATCGCGCTGTGGCTACTGTCACTGGCGGAAAGCAGTCGTGATAATCGTAAAAAAAATGACGAGGAGGAGAAAAATGGCAAGGGTAAAGGAGCCCGCTGGCGGCCTTCCCGGGGCGCCGCCTGGCCCTGGGCTCGCCGGGCGCCAAGGTTTGTCCGCCGGCCTTCGTGGCCGTTAAGGCTGAAGAATTTCGGTGGTATTGCTTAATCTCCGCCTCGCCTCTGAGCCGACGCTGCGCAGAAGCGGGGACGCACTTTGGAGAAGCTCGGTGCCGCTGGCCCTCCCGGGGCGAGCCCCGCCAGCCGCCCCACGCCTTCCCTCCCAGGGCGTGGAGATGCCGTGGAGAGTCTGGTGCTGGTTTGCCTCCTGTTTAACCTCCGTTTTAGAAAGCGACACGTGGCCAGCAAGAAATCTAATTGTCATCCCAGAATGGGTTTGAATTCACACTTTTATTAGGTGTCAGATATGCATCTTCCTCTTTTTTATCCTCACAGAAGGCTTGTATCTCCTTTTTTTTTTTTTTTCCTTTCAGAAACAAAATTTATGGACACAACAGAAATTTTTCTTTATTAAATCCTAGTTCCAGAATGTAAATGATTCCTGATTTCATTCTGTTATACACTTACTGAAATAGTATAGTCCTCACCAACACTATCCTCATATATATTACTCTGTCATCTTGTATTTATATGTCAACAGAGATAGCCCTCTGGAGTAAAGTGAACCTAACAGCAAGCAAATTCAGAGTACTTTTTTTTTCTTATCTCAGCCCTCAGTCTTTTATCCCATGTACCCATAATATCATTCCACAATAAAATCTAAGTTCCTTGAATCCATTTCTATCTATCTCCCTGGATTATTTAATATGAAAGGTCCAATAACCTTTACTCACATTGGTTTACCCCCTTCCTTTCCTATTTCTAATGTCTAGCATATGGATTCTTGTTAAAAGTAACAGACTATGGAGCCCACTGTGACAGAAAGGGGAGCAAAAATCAGCCCGAGTCTGAGAGATCAGCCACTGCCTCTACCTGGATGCTGCACAGTCAGGTTTTTTTCCCCATGCTTCCACTTGCTAGTGGGTAACAGACATGCAGAGACAGCTGGCATGCTACTGGAAATATCAGACATGAGATCCAGCAATAAGCTGGAAGACCTGCTTGCTCATAAATATTGGTGTCTTACTTAAGGTCTTAGGCACACTGAAGAACCTATGTGAGGAACCTTGTGCAGCGCACATTATGTCCCACACATGTTGTACCAATACAGTGCACTGAGTTCTCAGAACTGTCAAAAACCAAAGTAAATTCTGAAACTTCAGGCTGTTTTAAAAATTAAATGGTGCATATTGTTTTCACCATGACAAAAGGTTTCTGATGAATCCCGGGCATATGCTTTTATCAACTTTAAGTCACATATTTGGGGGGGGGGGGGGGGGGGGGGGACAAAAAAAAAACCACCACAGTAGTTCAAATTTGCCTTTATGACTCAGGTTCTCGAAATTCTAGAATTCTAGAAAGAAGTCTCCAAGGCAAATAATATCCTTCCTATGTGGGTGGACAGTCTTGGAAATAATATTCCAGATGGAGTTTGGTCGCCTATTTACTTATATGTTTGTCACTAATTATAATCAGCCATAAAAACAGACCTGAGCTCCCAGATTAGTAACAAAGACGTTTTCTATATATTACATTACTTCTACTAGGTGGAGTTCAGGAAAGTCAAAACCTTTTTACAGTAAAATCTGGCCTTACTCTCCAAATCTTACAGTGGGTATTTGATAGATTCAGGGATAAGGTGGGATACAGACTGAATGCTGATGTGGCTGTGGCTGGAACATATTCACCGTTTTTCCTCCCCCCTGAAGTACAGAAAAGAAAAAACAACAACAACAACCATGGATGAAGACGTAGCTTTGTGAATTCTGCACAAAAGGAGTATAAGGCTTTTGGGAAAACTGTAAAAAAAAAAAAATCATTCTATGATTCTCCACCTCTGCTGATTTTCCTGTTGGGGGGATGAAGTAGGTCATGAAGATCTTTGGCTAAATTTTTAGCTGACTCTAGCATGGTATGATTTATACTGGCTTTTGGACAGCACAATGTTAACTTCAACTCCTTTATATTCATTGGATTCATTGCTACATGACTTAAACTCTCTTAACACTACCTCTGATTTTGGCTTAATGAGAATTTCTAAAGCTACGCTGAGTCACAGTACTACATGCAAGTCTAGAAAAGGCATTTGAGAAGCAACTCACAAAAATATAACAGAAGTAATGCCTGTCATCTCCAACATTGGTTAACACCTTAGCATTCGGTTGCGCCGATGCCTCTTAGGCTTCCCATAATATCAACTTTGAATATGACCCAACTTGAAATTTAGAATTAGATGAAAGTAAAATTCCAGTGCCTCCAAAGAAAAAAGGCTTTCATTCCTCACTTTTATTACTGTCCACATACAGTATTACAAAATGTAACAACTGAAATAAATCTGGAGCAAAATAAGAATAAAATGTTTCTTAAGATTATGCTCTACTAAACACAATTTAATGATTTAGATATGTGTACACACACATACCCTCTGAAATTTACTGAAGAGATGCTATTATCCTTGGTTCTTTTGTTGCTTTCTTTAAATCTGTAGGAGGTTTACTACATAGCAATGCAATTACAGAAAACTATATTCACCAAATCTTTTTAAATATTTAGTGTGATCAGTGCTCAAAAATGTTTAAAACTGACTGTCTCCTCCAGAGCTTCCTGCTCAAGAAGAGCAGTAGTGAAAGTTCCATAAAATAGGTGATACTGTGATTTTATAAAGATCAAAGACAGAAATAAAATGCATTAAAGAAAAAGGCAAGTCATTTGACTACAGTTTGAAGTATTAATCAAAATATTTCTATGCATCTGGGAACATTTGTGGAAACTGTTCTGGAAAAATATTTGTGCTGCAATATACTCTTGCTGAAAGCAAACCCAAGAGAAATAGATGTTCACATTGTAACTTAGGCAGACATAAGTGAGGCAATGTTTACTGGAACTGTAAAGTGTGAAGAAACACCAAAAATTTCACAATAAGTGCTTGGACTAAATAAAGAAAATTTACATGATACTTTTGCACTGCAACAGCCTACTTAAGGCTTCATGGCTATTCATATGACAAACTAAGAAGGTTATGGTTTTTGAGTATTTTAGATGAGTCTGAAAGCTAACAAAAATGTTCTGTTTCTTAGGCCACAAATGCCAATTCTGCCCCTACAGCCACTGGCTTGTTACTCATTTAGATTGAGAGACAATGTCGGGAACAGCAATATCTCCAGAACTGATGGAAGTATCTGATTTCACCTGAATATTTTAAACACAAAAAGAAGTATTTTCAAAAGTTCATTTCATTAGTGAACACATATGCTGCTACTGTGTAGAACACTGCTCTTACTGAAACTCTCAAGATAGTACTGCCAGTGTTGTGAAAAGCAGAAACATGTAACACCAAAGATTTTACATTGGATTGGGAAAAAAAAAAAAAATTCATTGGAAAGCTCTCAAGAATGTGAAAATGTGCCATTTTATGAAGTGTATAGTATGCATATAGAAAGTAGGAAATGCTAGGTATATCACTGAAAATAAAAATAAAATAATAATTAAAAAACAAAACAAAAACAACAAAAAAAAACCACACCAAAAAACCCACAGATGAGTCCAAGCTTCCCTCTTCCTGTGACTGAGTAGCAGACATGATCAGTAGGAAATCTGGAGTGCACCACATGAAAACACAAGAAGGAAAGCCAGCAGGCACTCTGGGTGACTGAGATGGCAAGGCACACCTTACACCTACATTAAATTTGAAAGGAAGGTGGAGATGACACACAGGTAGGTAGATCTCAATTTCTCATGGCCAACAGCACAGGAGGGAGACAAGTGACAAGTGATTACCATCGGGAACTATTTTAGTATGGTGAAACAAGCTCACCACCCTAAGTTCTACTTTTTGACACCTTGTTCAGAAATTGCCAAGGACTAGTGGGATTTGATATGTGTACTTTCTCAGAGCTGCCTCGCTGTTGACTTTTGAATCACTCTGATTAAATGAGACAGGACAATAATTTGGAGGATTTTGCTGTGAAGTGGGGATTTCTTGAGTAGTAAGATCAGTTCTGCTAGAAGGGGCCCAAAGATTCTTTGTGTCCAGAGGCTCTCCTGATCTGCAGCAACAGAAGCAACTGCTAGCAGAATCTTGTCTAAAGCCCCAGCAGATGAAATTTTGTGACAGGAGGCAAATAAACAACTCCCCCCAAGAACCTTTCACACTTTAAACAGTCTTCTGTCCATGTGGATATGAGCAATCTTACCTCCAAAACAAAACAAAAGCATCTTGCATAGAAGTTTCCCAAATGACAGAATAACACAAACCTCATTCAGTTAGTCATCTAAATGAGATTACTCAAAAATTGTAATAAAAGTCACAAAATTCACTGCCTGGTCTCCAGCAGAGTCAAGACAAGGGAAAGTCAAAATTCTTAGTCAATTTTTTCAATACGACCTAACACTATTCACTGCTGCTTTTTTAGTCAACTACTTTTCTGCTTCATTTGTCATACTCCAAGGTGAGAAATGTGTAAAGAAACCAGAGGCATGGGGGGGGGGGGGGGGGGGGGGGGGTTGGTAGTCATTTCTTAAACACAGTTGAGACTTGGTCTTACCATTTAATCTTTGTTCACATTAGTCATCCCACTGACTTTGATGATTTACATTTGTGATTAATCCTGACTTAAATTACAGCACTAAACCTTTAAGAAATATAGCTCACTTGAGTTACCAAGATGTTTGGAAATATGTGTGCTTGACCACTGCAGGCAGAAAGACACCAGGGACAGATATTTTTCTATTATGTTATGTTTTGAGATAGGACACAGAGCAAACATCTCATGATGGGTTTTTACAGCCACCATAACAACTAAGAATAGCAAAAGGCATATTAACATACTGAGCAGTTGGCTCTCCTATGACAGTAATTATCAGTGAGTCATTTGGTGAAGCCAGTATACTTTGCAAAATAGTTGGAAATGTTTCTATTGAAGAAAAAAATGAATAGTAAACCTAAGGGCAAGAAGAGCTATAAAAAGTTTGTCACACAGCAATGATTATCAGAAGGACAAGAAGAAGCCTTTCCTCTCTGCAGGGAATGATTCTGCTACTGTTTCATGGTTATTATACACTAAAGCTGTGCAGACACTGAGCACATTAATTACAGCCTTATT
The DNA here is from genome assembly GCF_015227805.2 of Hirundo rustica. NCBI lineage: Eukaryota > Metazoa > Chordata > Aves > Passeriformes > Hirundinidae > Hirundo > Hirundo rustica. The sequence goes on from NC_053488.1 coordinate 44,015,609, forward strand.
GAGAGAATGGAGTATAATTCTTAGTCCTAGACCTTTTTGTCAAGGACTAACAAGTCTGCAAAACAGTCTTAGCAGAGATCAGTGAGAAGCATGCTCTTGGCTGTTCAACAAGAGTTGTTGCGTGGTGTTCACCATTTAAAGACTAGCAGATGGCTTAATTCAAAGTTTTGCTCCTGAAATTCTCTGCTCTGCTGCTTATATCATAGGACAAGACATGACATTGCCATAATTTCTGTTCACCCTCAACATGCTCAGGTGATTAGAGTTTTTCCTTCTATGAATGCAGAAGGGAAGTATCTTTCTTGCCAATGAGTCCAACTGGGACCTAGAGATGTGGGAAACCAGGACCACTACTGCTCAAGTCCAGACAAGGGCTTTGTCTGATAGACATTTGGAGAAATCTCTACCAACCACTGCTGATATAGACCTCTTTTGCACTGGTGGCTTCCTCCCTTTTGTGCTGCAGAGTTGTAGATCTGGCATCCAGAAGAGTGGGTAGAAAGTGGCCTAATATGCAGGAAAAGACACAAAGAGCAAAAGTGAGCTTCCCTTTTGTAGCACAGCCACCAAGACACTCATCATGGGGAGAAGGTTTCATTACTTAAAAGACAGTTTATGTGTTTTTTCATTACTTACAGGAAAGTTTATGTATTGAGCTGGATGGACCAGACCCTGAAGAATGTCCTGTGTCAATAAATGTACCTGTGGTAATAAACAATCAGTCATCATGGATCTTGAACCATGGATTCATACAATGGTATTGTGGGTGACCCTGAGTGAATGCCAGGCACCCCCTGAAGACCCCTGTGCCTCTATCACTACCCTTTGCAACTAGGCACAGGAAAAAAAGTACAAGAAAGGATCCATGGGTTGAGATAAGGATCAGGACAGATAACTCACCATCATGGGCTGTTGTAGCACATTAATTGGGTTTATTATAAATTGTGTTTCATTTTTATATTGGGTTTTGTAATGTTTTCTTCTGTATCCCCTGTCCCCCTCTGAAATTGTATCACATGGTTTGTCCCTGCTCAGCAGTGCTCAGTCCTCCCACACTAGAATGTAACCCAACTCTGTTCCACTCCCACCTTGTCCCTGATTGGGTACTGTAGCTTGTCCCTGCCTCTAGCCCCTTTCCCCCTGCATAAAAGCCCTGAGAGAGGGCAGGTCAGTCTCTTTCCCCACGGAACGGGGAAGGAGCTAAAGGAGCTCAAATGGCTGGAACCCAAATAAAGCCGTGATTCCCTCCCCTCCTTAGAGAAAGAGCAGACTCTTTGCCTTTTGCCATTGATGGTCATCTGGGTCTCTCCAAAGAACCGCCACAGCTGGCACCCAAAGGTGAGGCTCGAAGCCACAAAGGGCTCCCAGAAAGCTGGAAGAACCACGCAGGGAGCACATGGCTGAGGAACCTCACACAGGCATGTGAGTCCCAAAACATAGTCCATCCATGCAGAGATAAAGAGCCGTCAGGCTTGGCGTTCACTGTGGAGTCTCCGAAAAACAGGATTACACATACCAAGGCTGTAGTTTTTTCCTTCGGACTTTAAAAACCCATTGGAGTGCTGCAAAGAAGCCTCCCGAACGGCAGACTGCTCCCAGAGAAGGTGACCACATGTTTGTGGAAAGCCGACCCTGGGAACCAAGACTGGAAGCTCTTTTTGCACCAAAAGGGTCAGTCTCAGGCAAGAGGAGTGATTGGGAAAGAAGGATTCATTTGCATGCTGGATTCTTGTTAAGTTATCAATTTGGGATCTAAGGAAAAAATTTTTAGAGGCGCTGTTCCTCAGGAAAAGGTTTTTTTCCTTTGGGGGAAGGTTTTTGCTTTCAGAGTAAACCTTCAGGGTGCTTTAATAGTACACTCAGTTTCGGCTGCACAGCTCAGGGGGTGGAAAAAAGTAAGTTTCCCCTTCGGCTTTTTTTTTCTCTCCAGCGAGGTTTTTTTTTCTTTCCGGTTTCTCAGTCACAGTTAAAGGGGACACAAAACCTAAAATCTGAGCCAAAAATGGATGCTAGGCTGTCTGTGTCTCAAAAGAGTCTATTACCAAATTTTAAGTGCCTTGGATGATGGGGGGACCCATTGTTCAAAGAAACAGCTGAAAAAATGAATTCAGTAGTTGTTTTCTCAGTTTCCACAGGTATCATCTGAGCAAATAAGCTTCCCAGAATTTTGGGAAGCTGTTGCAAAAAAATTGTCTCAATCAAGCTCCCCTAATGCTAGAGAAAAAGCAAATTTTGCTCTTTGGAGCTTGCAGATTTGGTTTGCATTGCAAAAATAAAATGAAAAGGAAAAAACCCCAATTCTTTGTGGATTTTCCCCACTTTCCTCAGTCTCCCTCTCTCCCGACCCTAAAACCCCTTCCTCAGCCTCAGATATTCTGAGGAAAGCAGTCTACCAGATAGGGCAGGGAAGCTGCAGGTCCCCAGGCTTTCCCCAAATTCCAGAGCTCCCCTGCTCAAGGAATTCTGGCCAGATTCCTCGGGAAGTCCCTAAACTTTCCCCAAACCTCCCTTCTTCCCCAGTTTGTACTTTTACAGACAGTTTGGGTGCTCAAAACCCCCATCTTACTGATTCCCAAACTAGTCTTAGTTTGGAAGGGGGTCACAAGATGGAGGAGACTCCTTTGTTCCCCAAAATGGCCGAAGCCATGTGCTCTTGAGTCACAAGGAGCCTCTTTGTCTGTCCCTCCTTCCTACAATCCCTTCCTCTCCCCAGACCCCTCCTTCCCTCTCCTCTGACTCTGCCCCCAACCCTCAAACCTCCACCCTCTGAATCCACCCCTTGTGAGTCAAGCCTCCAGCTGCTCCCTGCCTCTGGTTCCCACGGTTTCCCCACCCACAACCCCAGGTCCCACGCCTTAGAGGGAGTGGGGGGAACCCAGAAGTGATCCCGACTTTTCTGCTACCCCTTTCACATATTGACAGTCAAAGAGGGGAGTGTTGTCCATGGTTATTGGGACTCCTTCCCCCAACAAGCAATTCAGGATTTATGCAAAGCTCAGATTCAGATCAGTTTGGGATATGAAAGTGGATACTTCTGCAACCTTTTAAAAGCAAATTTAGCAGGGAATCCTATAGTTGCCTTTAATCTCCAAAAATATTTAGTTCCGGAGCTTTGGCAAAATCCTGAAATGGCTGTTGATAATAATAATTTCCCAATTCAATTAGAACATCTATGGGGTGGTAGAGAATGGATCTCAGCCCTCAAGCAGGCTCAGGAAATTCGTTTGCTTCCATCAGAACCTTTTGTTGCATTTGTGGAGCGATTAACCAGTGCTATTGAGTTACAGGTTAAGGAGGAAGGAGCCCAGGAACAGGTCCTGGAGGAGATGGCTCTGGCCAATGCAAACGAACAGTGCAAGGCAGCCATCCTCAGCCAGCCCATGGAACCAGCTCCAGCCTTAGATGACAAGCTCCATGTGTGTGCCAGGAAGGTTCCCTTCATAACAGCTCACCAAAGCCACAGTTCCAGAGTCAAGTCACCACAAAAAGCTGCTGCTGTAGATGCCATGTCTCCTGTGCCACAGCCACCACCCAAGAGAAGAATGTGTCTCCTGTGCAATCAGGCTGGACATTGGGCATCTCAATGCACTTTAAAAAGACAATTACTGGACTTTCGGGATGATGGGGACGGGGGAATCTCAGGGGCCCAAAGAGAACCTTTCAAAATACTAAAAGCTGAGTGCCGGCTTGCCCAGCGTGCTGACACAAATGGGGCAAGTCTGAGGAGGGGGGAGAAAAAACTGGAAAATGCACAGGTTGAATTAACTAATCATGCTTTAACCAGTTCTGCTTTTTAGCAAAAGTCACCGGAGGTGATGATAAAAGATCCAGCAACCCAGGAAACAAAAAGTCCTCATGATCTGGTCACCTGGAGTCGTGGGTTTGCCTATGTGTCCACTCCCCCAGGTCTCCAGTGGGTGAAACCTTTTATCCCTAAAACTGCAAAGCCACCTGCAGAGGCCCCACAAGGGGCCAGTGCTGCCTGGAGGAGGAGAAAGTGCTGAACCCTCTCCTAATTATCCCTTAACAGTATTTTTCTGGACAGTTTGTTTGCACTAAAGGTCATTTTTATTTTTCAGCTCTAAAGGTACTCAATGTCCAAACTCTGAACATCTCCCATGGATTGAGCCTTCCTCCTTCTCAATTTAATAAGAAGGAGGGAGATGTTGTAGTGCATCAATTGGGTTTATATTGTGTTTCATTTTTATATTGGGTTTTGTAATGTTTTCTTCTGTATCCCCTGTCCCCCTTGGAAACTCTATCATGTGGTTTGTTGCTGCTCAGCAGTGCCCATCCTACCACACTAGAATGTAACCCAACTCTGTTCCACTCCCACCTTGTCCCTGATCGGGTAGTGTGGCTTGTTCCTGCCTCTAGCCCCTTTCCCCCTGCGTAAAAGCCCTGAGAGAGGGCAGGTTGGTCTCTTTGCCACGGAACAGGGATGGGGAAGGAGCTAAAGGAGCTCAAAGGGCTGGAACCCAAATAAAGCTGTGATTCCCCCCAGCCCCGGAGAAAGAGCAGACTCTTTGCCTTTTGCCATTGACAGTCATCTGGGTCTCTCTAAAGAACCACCACAATGGGCAAAACTCAAATTGGGGATAGTAATTGATTTTACTGCTAACAAAGTCAGAGCAGGATAATGAAAATTAAAATAAATCTTAAAGACAACTTGTCTCTACTCCTTCTCATTATCAGCTCTACCTCTCCCAGTGAGAGAGGGTGTTGTCATCATTGAGATGGCCACAGCACTCCAGAGTGCTTCTTTAAAAACTTCAGGGGGCCTCAGTACCCTGTTACCTAAAATACCTTCTCTACATTGCAGACCCATGTTATTTTAAAAGTCTTCCATACCTTTGCTAAGTTGCAGTTCCATGGGTTGCTCCACACAGCTCTGGCTCTTTCTCTCCTTCTTCTCTCTGCATTTCTAGCTCTCTGCTTCCTGTCTCTTCCTCCTCGCAGTATGGTCAGCAGACTCCAACTGACTGACCACCCCACCACCTAACTCACTCTTTTATCACCCATAGCTGTGAGGGCAAGGGCACTCTTTGGTAATTAACACAGCTGCAACACATTAGGAGAAAGAGTGCTTTCAGCACTATCTCTGTCTGTCCTCCCACAGGAGGGAACAGAGAGATGGGGAGTGGGACTTACAGTCAATAAGTACATCACATGGTGTTCCTACTGCTGCTCAGGGAGAAGAGTCTCTCGCTCTCCCACAGGAGATGGTCCTCTGTGAACTTCTCCAGTGTGAGTCCAATCCATGGGCAATGGTTCTCCACAAACTGCTGCAACATGGATTGCTCTTCCACCGAATGCAGTCCTTCAGGCACAGCCTGCTCCTGGGGGCCCCTCAGAGGGTCACAAATCCTGCCAGGGAATCTGTTCGGCTCCTCTCTTCATGGGTCTGCAGATGCCTGCCAGGAGCCTGTTCCAGCACAGGCCTCCCAAGAGGTCACAGCCTCCTCTCAGGCTCCAGCCTGGGGCTCCTCCATGGGCTATGGGTACATCTCTGCATCTCCATGGACCCCCATGGTCTGCAGGGGCACAGCTCCCTCACCATGGGCTGCACCAGGAATCTCAGCTCCGGTACCTGGAGCACACCCTGCCCTCATTTTCCACTGACCTTAGCGTCTGCAGAGTTGTTACTCTCATATATTCTTTGGCACCAATTACATTTGCCCATTAAGGATATTTTAAATATGTTATCACAGAGGCCTTACCATCATTCCTGACAGGCTCAGTCCTGACCAGCTGGTCTGTCCTGGAGCTGGCTGGATCTGGAATCTTCTGGCAGCTTCTCACAGAAACCACCACTGAAGCCCCAGAACATGGCTACACAAACCCAACACAAACTGTTGCTGTGCATTATTTGGGTTTATATTGTATTTCAGTTTTATATTGGGTTTTGTAATGGTTTCTTCTGTACCCTCCTGTTCCCCTGGAAAGTGTATCATCCCTAGGTTTGTCTCTGACCCTTTTCCCCACCCATTCTCCCGCACTGGAATGTAATCCAACTCTGTTCCACTCCCTCCTTATCCCTGATCAGGTAGTGGCTTGTCCCTGCCTCTAGCCCTCCCCCCTGGATAAAAGCCACGTGGAGTTGCCTCTTGACTTGGGGGACAGGGACAGGGACTGAGCTCCAGACCCTGTGAGGGCAGGACCACAGAATAAAGCCCTAGTTCTCCCCAAATCAAGAGCAGACTCTTTCCTTTTGCCATTAATGAGGACCTGCTCTCTCTAAAGGACAAGGTTCCAGCCGCTCTGGGATCTTTGGGACCCTGAGATAAAAATATCCTTCCAACTGTGGTTTGTCTCTCAAGCTAGCCGAGGCCAAAATGGAGCCGGGGCTCAGAGAGAGAGAGAGAGACACACCAAAACAAATGGTTTGGGTTGGAAGGGACCTTAAGGATAATCTAGGTCCAACCCTCAAACATTTGTCCAAACACGTCCTGAATGCCCTTATTCCTTCATAGAGCATGGAAAAACCTACTTACTAGCCGGCTAAAAAGTAGTTCTCTAAAAATAAGTATGATAGAGACTTACACAATAATGTATACACAGTCTTCTTCATTGTGTTTCATGCAAGAAACAAATGTCAAATGCAAAAAATAGTTAAAAGTAGTAAGAGAGCAGAGTTAGAGAATATGTGGTCCAATGAAGCCATTCAGGCTCAGCAGTCTTTAAACAAAGCTATTTCAGAGGTACCTTAGTCTCAATGCCTACGTCTTTCCTTTAGATAGGAAATGGAAATAAAGTGTGTTAATCTGTTTCAACTATCATACTCTCATTCTTCATGCATAAAGACCAATATCTCAAGAATTTTCAGTACAAATCTCTTATAGATAGACGTGGATAAAGTTTATTATGAAATTAAACTGGAACTAGGAAAAGGCAATCCTGATTTAGTGTTGCATAAACCTATGTGGCTGCAATATTTCTAAGTTAAAAGTATCTTCTCTACAGAAAAATTAAATCATTTATGACTTCAGACCTGCTGCTAACAAAAGTAATATGTGAAAAGAAAATACACAAGAAAACATTAAATTTCACTCGCTTTTACATTGAGCTGTCTTAAATGAAGGTTAGAAATAGTACACTAAGTTAAGTAATTGTTCAAAATGTCTGTAGTGTTAATGGCATGGCAAGCTAGGCTAATCTAGTATTGTTAGTGAAATGTTTTTATGTTAGAGAAACTAGAAAAGTTCTTTGAATTAGCTCTAAAAGCTGAGCTGTGGCATACCAAGATCGAATGAGGCAATGAACTGAAGGGATGGAGGTTTTTTCCCTGCCATCCCATTATTGTTGCCTGCACGTGGTATACGCCCTTGCAATCCAATCAACCTCCCCTCAGAACTTGACAAAAATCTGTTCCTTATGTCTGCTAGTGATGACACATCCAGTAGGAAAATTTTCTTGAGGTTTGTGAAGTTAGCTTCTGAGGTGCCTTTCCTCATGTTCAAACAGAGGAGACCCCAGAAAGGGAGAATGACAGCACTGGGAAGTGTTGGGTTTTGTCCAGGGTAAAAAGCTGTTGTAGTCACATTGGTTTGAGTTGAAGTGTGACGTATTATCTGTGACGTCCTTACTGAGCAGTGAGAGAGCCATGGTCCAGAATTAAGTCAAAGGAACCAGACTTCCACTGGTGGTGATGATGAGTACAAAAAGATCCATAAACTAAATATCCTTTCAAATGTCCCCAGAAAAGTCTGAGGAAAATGAGGGATCAGCAAAGCAAAACTTCCTGAAAATATTTAACAGCAAGCAAACATGGAAAGAGTAAGAGATTATTCATTTTTCTAGGCCAAGCCCCAAATTCTGTCCATGCAATTTGTGAAAATAAGCATAGAATTTGCCTCCATAATCCATACAAGTTCTAAGGACAATGATTCTACTTGTGTTTGGCTCCAAAAACATTTGAGAAATAAAATGTTATTTCCTTGGTACTAATAGTTTTTCTCAAACATGAGCCTTTTCTCTTTGAAAATGTATATATTTCTAGAAGGCAAAACACACACCACCTTAAGATGTGGGAGCTTAGAAACGCTATTTTGTTACAAATGTCAACTAAGTGGTAGTTGATGCAGTTGTACTTCTGCCCTATGTACCTGAGTTAATTGTGCTTGGACTAATTAGTCATGAAAGAACATTGTCAAGTCTCAGAAGAATAAGCATTGTCAATTCCTTACAGACTGACATACTATTCTCTAACACAAAGCTGTTTCAGTTTTCTGTCAACAATTCTCATGGAGATGAATTGGTGTTAGTTAAACCCAGTGCTCAGTAACAGGAATGCAATAAAATGGTCAAGAACACTTGTCATCTGAAGCCCCAATTTGCCATTTTTGTTTACTGTTCCTCAGCTATTATTCTTAGAGTAGAATGTATTGCCTCATAAACAAAAAGAAAACAATAACACCTACTTAAAAAGATCATTTAAAGGAGTGTTTAGCAACACCATTTTCTCTGTCACAGGGTCTCAGCCTTCATTCCTATCCCAGGCTATAGGTAACATGCTGACTCAGTCTATGAACTGGTTTCATACAGAAAACTTGAGATCAAGCAAGCTGCAGACAATGGGGAGATGTGTAGTTTGAGAACTGATGGAAGTACACTGATACTCACCAGTCTCTGTAGAGATCCTTCAAGCTCTCTTCCATTACAGGACAAGAGCACATCCTTTAAAGGATGAAGAGAACAGCAAGACTCTCCAAAGTTGCAAGTAAAGATAGACTACCATTATGACTACCACTATCAGAATGCCTTACCAAATGTATTTCCTATTCCCTTTCGCATTTCTGAGAGGTTCTTGAGGAAAAATAAAATAAAACAAAACACAAAATGAAAAATTAAAACAACAACAACAACAACAAAAACCAGAATAACAACAAAACCAGTCAAGCAAAAATAAACAAATAAATAAATACATAAATAGATAAATAAATAAATAAAATTAAAAATCAAAACAAACAAACAAAAAAGAAAAACTTATATCCATCACAGAACAAAACAAAACAAAAAAAACCCCAAGCCAATTAGGTCAGCTTGTTTGAATTTCAACTGAGCTTCTTCATGGTTCTTGGGGTAATCACAGATCTGTAAACGTGGTGAGTCTTCTGCTGCTGGAAAGAGCTTGGTGTACTATCCACATGTATGAAGTTACTCTGCAGCACGCATCAGTAAACTGGGCTTTGTACAAGCACAGCATATGACAAAAAAAGGACTCTGCTGCTCCACCCACCCCAGCAAAGGAAGGAGTTAAACCGAACCTAGAGAGAAAAAAAGATCAAAACTCTTCTTTACATGCACAGGCACTTTAATGGATAGGGGTCTTCTAGTAATTGAGCCGATTTAGTGCTCACTTTCTCAATGGGTGTTGGATCCAGAACAGAAACTTCCCCAAAATAGAGTCTGTTGCAGGTCTGCTCACTATTTAGAGTAGAAGGAAATGGATGTTTTGCTGTCCCTCGTGCAGCCTGACTCCTTCTCACCCTTCATTTACTGCTCCCTTTACAGGATTCCTAGTCAAACATCTTTCTTGCCCTTCTTAGGGCAGGCAGCTCTGGTCTTGCCTGCCTTTAATGTTGATCATTCTAGCTTTGTGATGAACAGCCTGCAAGCCCAAAGTCACCCAACACTGAGGTACTTAATTCAATGGGCTGTCCTAGCACTGGGAAATCTGAAGGCCTGGCACTTTTTCTCCCCAGCAGACTGCTGGGCAGACTGCAAAGGAGTTGGGTTGGCAAGCTAGCATTAAACTGGGCAGGCTTTTGACAGAAACCTGCCTGGCAGGCGAGTTTGGATATGTGCCTGTGTTTTGTCAGAAGATTTGTTAAACAGACACATTCCCACATAGTGTTCTGATTTTGATTAATCAGCATTTCAGGATGGGTAAAGTGTTCCCCTGGAAGGTTTTTTACCATCTTTGCAATGATAAGCTGCACATTTGCAGCATTCCCAATTGCAATGATCCTTCAGTGTCTTCCACTCAAAATGCTCATGTTGATAATAGTCTGAGTGCTACCCCACAAGAACGCTAAGCTCCATCATGTCTGTCATGAACAAGGACAGGGTGTGACACAGGCAAGGACTCCAGGCCTGGGTTATTTGATACTAGAGCAATATTTTGCAGGCAGAGAGAAAATATCCTTCCCATCACAAAAGTACCAAACAAATATTCATAAATATGAATTGCATTAGTTAGTTGGTTAGTTCATCTCACACAAACCTGATGCCAGTTTGCAATTTAATATTATGAATTACAAACATTAGAACTGCTAAATTAGAAGAAAAAAGACAACATGCAGGTTAAAGAAAAGAAACTCTTACCATTCTCTGCTCTTCTTTCTGTGTTCTCCTTTCACATTACCACCCTGCCTTCCCACCTACCCCCTAACCCTCCCTCGCCCTCAGTGTGTCTGGTATATATTTTAAAAGTCAATGTTATTTGTGTTCATCCTTGTCTTTTTGAGAATAACGACAAGGTTCTGCTTGCTCTGACAAACTGAACTTATTCTCAGGCCTGCATTTCAAAGCAGGGTTTGGCACACAAGAAACCCAGAGGGGTATAAACCTGTCACACTTATTTTTTGTTTTGGTTTGACTTACTAATTTACTTTAAGATATTGTGGAGCATGTAATGATTCTACTGCACTTTTTTGCATCTGTGAGTCATGAGGTAGCCTGGGTCTAAGAGGGCCAAGTCACAAAGTTCACATACAGATTTCATTTTTCTGAAATCTGAGGAAGTTCAGATTTGAGGGCTTGGACCTCAGGTTGGGATCTCAGGAACATATAAGGATTCAGTTCCTATCTAATTCGTACCACTTTGGATTTTACTTTAGTGATTGTGTTTGCCATGTTTGGAAAAATTAACAGAAAAGTCTTCACTACTGCATTATCCTTCTGCTGGAATAAGAAGGAACAAAAATGTTCCATTGAATGAAAATAGTATTTCCCTTGCAGTCATCTATGGCTAACTAGTCGTTAGTAATATCTGAGTGACTCAGTGGTAATATCAATGGCAGTGGCAAACTCCCTAATGGATTTCATGACCAAGGATTTTCAGGTTCTTATTATTGTGGTCAAATATCTCTTTTTGGGGGGAGTGAGGAAGCTATTACTTTGACAATTAAAATAGATATCTGAAAGGAAACATTTATTATTGAAAGACTTTGTTAATGTAGAGAGTTGCTCCTGTTTCTGAAGACTATTAATCTCAGGGCTTTCTTGTCTTCTCTATTGATATTAATTTACATTTTGTCCCTGGTTCATCTGTGCTTATCTTGTGCTTCAGATTCATCAAAGACCAATTTTTTGATGCAGAGGTAATTTTTCTCTGGTTGTCTCTAGTTTTTGTTTTCTCCAGCTCTCGCTAATCTCTTGCTGCAGAATCCAAATTTACCATCCATGTGCAAGTGTTGCTAGCTCTTCGACCTTTCTATTTCATTTTCTGCATTTTGCTATGTAATACTCTCTGCAGTCCTTTATCTTAAAATTCACACATTTGCATGCATACTTTTGAAATATGGAATGAACATCTTCAGGCTCAAAACCTTCTTCATTTGTTGTTTCACAAGTTGATGGAAAATACATTTTAAGGCAATATAAACCCTGGCCCTACTACATAACAAGGAAAATAGTGGTAAATGGAAGTTTAAGAGGGAAGAAGTGAAACTGTGTGGAATAATATTTTGAAACACACTTGGATGTTAAAATCAAGAGAATAGTTGATTCTGAAAACTCAAAAGAAACTTAGTTTAGTGAAGTGCTAAAGAACATGTTATGTTTGATATTTAGCATTAATAGAAAGATACCAACTTGGGTTTTTTTAGCTAATGGTAGCAGCATAAGGTTGCTAGATGTATGAGAAATTATGAGTGTAAAGACTGATGTCTCTAGTAAATTAATGGTATCAATGTGCAGATTGTGACTTGTGACTAACAGAAACATACTTTGAAGTAACAATCACACTGTGGACTAATATGATTGGTGGGTTGATGGCCTACATCAAGAACCTAATGGGAAAAGGAGGCAGGAAATCCTGTACACAAATGATACAGCCAAGGGGTAATCTTAAAAAAAAAAAAAAAAAAAAAAAAAATCAGAGTAAGTAGGAAAGTGATAAAGTGAAGTAGTAAAACAAGGAAGGAGGTGTAGGAGGAGAATGAATAAACAGAGGTTAGGGAGGTCAGTAAAGATGTCAGAAGCAAACCTGATGCACAGATAAGTGGGGCTGGACTAAATGACATTGACTAAAGCCACTACTTTGAGTAAGCTACAGAAGACAGACTTCAACAGTGAGAACCAGTCCGTCTTCAGAGTACAAGAAGAGCCTGGCATAAAAATATCAAACACATGGTACAGGAGAACTAAATGCCACAAAACAGTGGCCAAGCATGGACCATGGGTGTTTAGTGTAACACCTAAACTCAGATGATGGGACACAATAATCTAGTTTTCAGTTAAATTTTCTCAGTATGGAACTGAGATATTCTGTACGTGTTCTTTCTTCACAGATATGTTTCATTATTTAAATTGACCCAGTTTATTCTAATCATAAATCCTGCCTAAATATCGTTCTGTAATTTGAAAAGAATTAGCCATAGTCATTATGAAAAACAAAATAAATAAATAAAACCCCAAACACTTTAGCAAGAAACCCTATCACTGGATGTAGAAATACTCTTTGTTATATTATTATCTTACTTCAACTTGAAGATTAAGAGAAGAATAAAATCATTTTTGCTGCCATTCTGTTCAACTTACTTCCTTCTTTCTCTATTTACAATTACTAGAAAAAAATCTATTTTCATCAATAAGCCCCAAACATTTCTCACGCAACAGTTTTCTGCTAAACTAAACAAACTACCAGTATTGACTTCTGCCCTCACTCACTCTACCAACCAAGCCAATATTTAACTGACTCTTTCTATGTTTTTTTTTTGTTGTTGTTGTTTAGGGTTTTTTTTCCTGAACCTTATTCTACATAGGATGCAGCAGCAAGAAAGAAAAGAGGGTCTTATGTTTCTCTTTGCAGAACCTGATGGCTCAGAAGTACACATTAGAGAAATCTTCATTTTTGCAGAAGATACAAATCTTTTTGACAAAGGTATGTCATCTGTTATCCAGGAACATGCTCTGCTACTCTTTGGTTCACTATCACCCTTTCTGAGTTCAGAAGAACACCTCTCATGCTCTTTTTTCAGTAGTTTTTATTTGATTCCTGACAGCTACAGAGCAACAACCTCACCTTCTCAGTGGAAGGAATGAGGATGGGCTCCTCTATATCACAGCATATATCAAGGTTTAACTCCAAGGACACCTCACACCTAAAGAGCAGAACAGGTTTTTTGAGATTTGCACACTTATTTGTAGATCACAGTCAAATAAAGCCCATGAAAGCTAACTTTATGTAAATTGGATGGGGTTTTAACTGCACTCTACATGCCTACCTTCAGACACATTATGTCCCTAAAATGCTGCCAATTTTCATGGTTTAACTGCTAACGGGGATTTGTGCAGTGGCCACTGCACCAGCACAGAGTATTTTCTACTCTTCCAAATCTGTCTAAAAGCAAGCAGCAGTGATCCGTGTTACTGCTTGAAATGGCCACACTCAGTACACAGGATCATGTCTCTCTCAGCCGAAAAAATGTGTGTTCACTGCTGGCTGTGTGCTGAGCAGGTAGGTATTTCACAGCAGAGGAGAGTGAGCTCAAATTTCCCATTGTGAAGCACCAAGGCTTTTATTACAGGCTCACTAGAGCAGATGCTCTGTGGGTTGCACAGCCATAAAATAGTTCTTGATAAGTGTTACCTCACTGCTAGTATGTTGTTGGTGTTTTTATGGCAGCTGGACTTTGGAACAGAGCCAGTTTGGTGCTAGTACTTTCTTTTTAGGAAACAAGTTTTCTTTCCTTGCTTCTTTCTTTTTCTATCTGATATCTCTTATCCCAAATTCAATGTGTGCCCATCCTTTTGCTGTGTCTGCAGGTGATCTGTCTATGGTTATTGTCATGGCTCACCAACAGGGTTTTCAGGGAAAGGAACTATCAAGAAACATGAAGTCATCATATAATTATCTGTATACTGCTCCAAATTGAAGAGAGCTACTAGTATCCAGCTTCCTATCAAGTTCACATCAAATTTTGCAGTGTCTGGAAATCCAGTCCTTGACTTGAGGAGTGAGGCAGATTAGCCTCTGACTTACAGATTAGCCTCCACAGTACCTAGGGCTAGCAACATGCATTCCCTGGCAGATTCTTTCTCTGACAAATTTCTTTATCCTGTCTCTTTATACAGTACATGCATAATTTCAAATAATATGGGTTTCAGATAATTTGAAATATTTTTATTTGCTCTCCAGAGTAGTATCAGGTATGTATTTCCATTTCCAGGCTCTGTTTAGGTATCTGATCATCACCCATGCACAGATGCCAACAGTTTCTATTTCCTTTTGCAAGATGCTTAAACAAATCAGGTCATTACTAGCTGTCTGTGTCTGTTTCTGAAGCTGCAGTAACACAAATGAACATTACTGGCAAAAAATCTCCAAAAAAAAGGTTTGTCTTTGTCAAGGATTGACATATGTTCCTTAAAATTATACAAGATTCACTTTCAAAGCATTTTGCTGATGTTAGTGAGCAGTATCAGAGTTGTAACTGTACTGACAAAGCTCAACTATGTGGTGGGCTCAATTTTATGAGGATGCCCACACTGTCATGTGCAAGGAGAGCTAGCCAGAAGACTTTTATTTCCTGAAGCCTGAGGTGCATGCAGAGCCTGAGTGGTGTGCCGGGCTGGGGTCAGATGGCTTCCTGCCCAGTGCCACACTGTGGGTAGGATGTGGTGCGTCAGGCACCCAGCAGGATGGGATGTCACCAAGCAGCAGCCTCAGCACAACTCTTTATTTTAATAAGGCACATCCCAGGCAGTATTGAGCACCACAAGGAGATGCCTAGCTAGGAAAAACCAGTCTGTGGTCTTCACCACTGAGCTGGAGTCACTGAATCCTGAAGAGTCACTTATGCCACTCGACTTTGCTTCTTCATCAGTTTGCTCAGCTTCTTCACTCTTCCAGTTATCTTTCCTCCTAGACCTTCAGCAAAGTGTTTGAAGAATAAGAATTATTACACTGGTTTTATGTTAAAAACTATTTTACATTGTGAAAATAGTGTGTTTAATATAAGTTAAAATAAAGGATCTAATTAGATTGTTGAAAAAACTGAAAAGCAATAGCATGATGGAGGGAAAAATAAGAAAAAAGGTGGAGTCAAGAAACAGCTGTGAGGGTGTAAAGAGATCTCTACCTCTGACTGCACAGGTGACACACCCTGCCCAAACCAGGCCTTGCTTAGGCCAAGCATGCATACACAAACTTCACTGGTTCTGTTTGGCCTACAGCAAACTTGCAAAGTAATTGATATCTGCGCAGAGGAGCTCCAAGTAGACATAACCTGCTTCAGCTGAGCGTGCTTTCTACAAACCTAACCACCGGGCTGGTGAGCAACATCCTAGGGCCAGTTTCAGTGGGAGGACACCAATGTAAGGGCATGAATGATTCTGGAACTCCCTGCAATGACAAACTGCCATTTTTGCACACTGCTCTTTCAACTCTAGTGGGGGAAAGCACCATGAGATGACAGAGGTTAGGTCTGAAACTAGAAAAATATTTGTATGAAGTTATATTTTTGATAGCCCAATATCACAACACACCAGACACAGTGTGCTCTCCCACCTCCGTAACAAGGGACATGCTAGTAGTTTTGACCTTCCCACCACAAGCTGCTTAATGTTTCTAGATGTCTGTGTGTCTTAAATGTAGCCATATTGCTGATGGTGATTTTTGTGGACCATGTGGTATTAGTATTCGTTCTGCAGCTAGATAAGATGCAAAGAGCCGTTGAAGCTGCTTAAGATAGTGACAGCTAAGCAAGTAACTCTTACTCTCCTCTTTAGACCAAACAAAAGCTTCATGTAGTCTTGCAAGTTCTCTAGTTTTAAGCACATACAAAGTGCAGCCCTCAGAAATTACTTCAAAATAGAGATAAATTTAAGGAAATAAATTGGATTTTCTTTTGCCATTTTCTGTGTTCATAAAAATAAAATTGCCATAATATGAACAGCAGGGAGAAAATAAGAAGTGAAAGAACATCACCATTAAAGCACTCATTGTGAAGCTGACAAATGTATTTTCATAGTATTATTTAAGTTCCAAAGATAGCTCAGGAAAAGGAGGTCAGCCTGGAACTGGGGCATTAAAAAAATATTGGCTAAAGATGGGAAAGGTCATGACTGTGCAAACAGTGCTCTACTTTCTCCATTAAAAAATACCCACCAACAATAAAAAACAATTAAGGAGAGATGACAATTCAGTGCTGGAGGGAAAAAAAAAGCAATGTGTGTGATTGGTGAGCACACTCGCCCCATCTATGAAATCATCTACATGCGTGGCTAGATGAACATCTGCTGCATAAAGTCAGCACTGGTTTCAGTATACCACAAAACAATTTGGTTTTTGCTTATTTTCTGAGGAATGGTACAGGAAGAATATATACTATACCCCAGTAGCTAATAATGTAGCATTTAATAATGACATCAGTGAGGAAGCAATGCTAATAAAATTCAGCATCTTTGTCTCAAATATGTTGTTAATCCAACATGATTCAGAAATGGATGAACGGGGGTGGGAAAGTAATCAAGCATACTTGTTTATGTTATTTTCTCTATTCTTTGTCAAGAAAACTAAATGCCAGCATGTATTCAGCTCTGATTCCAGCACACAGTCATTTGCAGTGAGTGTTTTAATGGACTGCTCAAATTGATAGCAGAAATGAGAAAGATCATCCCTTAAATTCCACATACACATACAATATAGATCTGGCCTGTATTTATCAGTGATTAAGTATGACAGGGAGTCATAGTTTATCCAGGAAATTCCATATGCTATGTGGGCCAGTTCCTCAGCGGGTACAAACCAGTTTAGCACCAGTGAAGTACTAGCAGTACAGTAGGGATGTTTGTAGCGGTCAAGTTTGATGCTGCACTGTGATATTCTATGCCAATTATTTAACAAGTTTATTAGGTGTTTGCATCTAATTTGCATATAACCAACTTTCTTTTTTGAAAGCCTACACTCTAGTACTGTGGGGGTGGAAAGCAGCCTTGCTGCATAAAACCCTTAGCTTAACTACTGAGCATGTAAAAACTGGTGGAGGTTTTTGTAGCCACGCATGTTCTGTAGTTTCTTACCTATGACTGACAAACTTACACTGCATCGT
This sequence comes from Hirundo rustica, assembly GCF_015227805.2. Lineage (NCBI taxonomy): Eukaryota > Metazoa > Chordata > Aves > Passeriformes > Hirundinidae > Hirundo > Hirundo rustica. The sequence goes on from NC_053488.1 coordinate 44,032,888, forward strand.
CTAGTAACTAAAAATGGTGGCAAGGAATTTGTGTCTAGGGACTGCCACAAAGAGTCTTGGCCTCTCAGATCCTGCCCCCAAATCCTGTGCCTTAGAGCAGCCACAGAAGATCAATTACATGTGAGCAGGTTTAACTCTACAGATCCAGATTTGTGTTGATAAACTTCAGTCAAAAGATTATAATCAACCATGCTGCCAGATACTTAGTCTTCTAATAGAATGCTAGTAACTTTTACAAGAGAGTTACAAGGGGCTCTTGGGAAGTTACCTCTGGGAAAGTGATGGGTGAGATTTGTTAGCCACCAGTAGGCAGGCATGCATTATTTCAGTTGCTCTACCCCACCCAGTTGCTTAAAGAGGCAGCTCTCATCATTGCACTGTTAGTAGACCGCACAGGCAAATTCACTTCTCTAATGCAATATTTACATCACAGGAATGTATGTGAGGATGCTGACATTTGCACTTTTTTCTTTGACGTGGCTTTGGAATGGCAAACTAGGAAGGCATTGCACAGTCCTCTAGTATTCTTTCTGCAGAGGAAAGGGTGGACAATGTCATGCCACTGTCTGGTGGAGAATGGCCTTCTGAATGCAATGATGTTTGGAAGTGCAAAACTTGGATTTCCAGATTTTCTGGGTTCTTCCCTTACTCCCAGAGTAGATGTAAGACTACTTAACTACTCTTAACTACTAGTAAGTAGTTAAGAGTCAGAGGTGCTTTGAAGCTTGAGTTGAGTGCAAAAAAACTAAATTCAGGACAATTCTCTTCAATCCATAGGTTTCATAACTTGAAAAGATTGTGCACATTAAAATGGAGACTTAGGAAAACTATGCATCAGTTAACCTGCTCAAGGATAAAGACATGTCCTTCACATGAGTTTGGTTCCTTACTCTGAGAGGCAGAATGACAAAGCAGGGGAGAATGTAGCCTAGAATGCTTGAGAAACAACTTGAAGCCCCTCTATAATCCAACTGTAAACAGATGAACCGCTGATGGTTTTCTGTTTTGGAGCAGGATACACTGATTGGCAAGATCATTAAGTGCCCAGGAACACAAGAAGCTGCCTTAAAAAGCTGCAGTTTCCTGATTTGTGTTTCATTATCCTGTCTCCCTTAAGTTAGAGAAAGGACAGGAAAGTACAGGTCATCTAAAGTGAGTGGCTGAGCACCTGTTGCAGATGAGTTAAGACTCACTAGTAAAATGAGAAGGTCATATAGGGCCCACAACTTCTATAAGGTTTGATGAGGGACCAGGCTCTGATACACTCCTTAGTGAGCAAGGGCATCACACTCTGACCTAGATGGGAAGCTTGTCTGGGCAGATACCAGAGTGACGATAACACCCCAGTACAAATTATTACTGGCAGCATGAACTGAATGTCATACAACACATTCTCTAGAATAATGAACTAAAATAAGATGAATGCAACACAGATTTTCGTCAACTAGTGCAGGGACTTTCTGCTACCTCAGCTGTTCTCGCTTTGGTGCTCTCTAGGAACATCACACAAAGCCTAGGTCTCAGGCAATGTTCTTTCTCTTCATCTTGTTTAATACTTTTTCCTTTGCTGTGTTGATTTTCACAGTGTTCCTTCTTCTGTCTCTTCATTAATTTGAAATGCCAATATCAACACATTTTGGCACTTGCTGTGCAAATACATATCCAAGGTGTGCTCAGTGTGGTATTAACAATTCCAGCTCCAGCACTGCCATTAACTCTCTCAGCGCAGACATCAAACAAAAATACATTATCTAAATGCAAAGCTGTTAACTGCTTACTACATTATACCTATTGTATAGTATTCCCAGGCCAAGACAATATTAACAACAGAGTTAGGACAGAGAGCATGGATTTAAAAATGTGGACAAAATAACCATTGCAAGAACACTGCAATTATCCACAAAACAAATATTAAAACCCCTTACTATTCGAAGTTCAATTTATACTAATAGAAATTCACAGCAAGGTCATCAAAACTACCTCAACTGTGACAAGTAGTGACAGCCTGCAATAAACAAGCAAGTTAGTCTTATAATACCAACAGCTGCAGTAGCGTCAAATATTTCTACAGTTTAAAAGTAATTCTTTCTTTTTCATATGCTGTCTTTGCAGTGAACTCAGATATGGAAAGTAGATATATGCCCTTTTTTTTTTTTAGCATGTGGAATAACCTTCTTCTATAATAGAGTGGAAAATACATAAAAATGTATTTATGTTGGGCATAGAAACAGCCTTTATCAAAACCCATGTCTTAATGCTAACTCTCCAGAAAGACTCTTAGCTCTAATGTAAATTGGATCACCTGCTTTTATAATGTATATTTTGACTTGCATCCTCAGAGTTCATGACAGTAAAATAGCACACAGCCTTAGCATGTAATTACATGTTCAACTGCCTACAGTGTAAATCATATGCCCTTTAAAAACAGTTACTGGCATATAGCTAATTAATGAAATTATTCAGGGTTATTGCCCACATACCAGCAATATTCGTTAGAGAACAGTTTATGTTCAGGTTCAACCAGTTTGCAGTCCTGCTGTCTTACCACATTATTTTCCATGGTAATGGTTTTATCTGGTCTACAAAACCCACATTTTAAGGAAAAAAAGCTGTGGTACAAAATAAGGCTGGAAATAAACAGCACTGAGGGAAGTGGCATCATGAAGTAGCACACAGCTATAAGGGAAGAGCCTGTAGCCCACCAGACCCCGGTAGAAAGGGTGAGAGCAGCTATTTGGGCAGAAGGAGGGCTAGAGGTCACATATGCTTGGCAGCATGTTTTGAGAAGTTGCTTATGGTCTCCCTTCTGGGTCCTACTGGGAAAGGAAACATCAGCTGAAAGGAACCAGGAACTTCCCCCATAACCTGGCACTTGAGGGGAGACTTCAGCTGGAAAAGGACTCCATTCCACATTGTGCGTGTTGCTCTGACCTTTCTCTCGTTTGGAGTCCAGCCTGTCAAATTTTGTCCATTAACACCCAAGCCCCAGCGATGTGAGTTGAAGTTATGCCACTGGCCCTAGAACTGTATTTCCTTTGTTTGCAGCCATTTAAGCAAAATCCTCTTAATCACTTAACGTAATTTTGATGTATAATTGTGGGCCACATGAGTATAAAGAGGTAGGCATGGCACCAGAAGTGTTCATGGAGCTGCCTTTGCTTACACCAAAAACTGAATTTGGTCCAGCATTTTTGCACAGAAAGGCCATGTGTAATGTTACTGCAACGCATTTGCTCTGGCAGTGTCTCACTGCTGCTGGCACAGACACAACTCTTTCATATTGAGTAGGTAAATTATTTTCCTTGCCAGCTTTCTATCTGTAACTTTGACTACCAGTAATATTTGCTAGCTACCATCAGTATGTTAGCTTTTAAGTTTCACTTCAGTTGTAGCTCAGACATTAAAACAAAGCTAGAGGCAATGCCTGTCCTAACAAGCCGCAATATTCTGTGATGATGCACTTCCGTCTCAAAATGACAGTATGTTCCATGAAAAAGAAAAGGGGGAGTAGGCTTATGTCTGCATTTATTAGAAAACACAAAAACACATTTCTGTCTTCATTCCTGTGAACAAAATGCATCCACAACTCTCCATCAAGGAACAGACTGCAACACTGTAAAACAGTCAATAAAACCAACTGGGTGAGTCTGAGTTTGGGGAAGAGAAAGAAAAAAGGTGAGCAGCAACTAATACAAGAATTTAACTCCTACATCTTAAAATTTTAAGATATTAAGGAAGAATAGTTTCTTACTAATAGCTACCCATAAACCACAGGAACCAACTTGGACAGTACCAACTGTACTTCAATTTATATTTTAACTTTACATCAAAATATCAACAAATGTGATTCAACCAATGGAGCTGACTGGACAAATCCTACAGAATTTATTGCCTCCTTTCTTTGATGCTGGCATATTAGTCTGCTGAGTTAGTCTACAGAACAACACTACAATTGCAATTTTGACTGTCTAATTACAGAAATAACAATCCCATACAATTAGAAATTGTTATTTCCACTCAAAACTACTAGATTAGAAAGGTGCAGTGCTCCTACCTATGGAGAAGAGTATGCCTCACAAATGGGAAAGGGTTTGTACAGGAGAAACAGGGAGGATATTTGGCTCCACGTACTTTTCTCAGTGCGCAACTTCACACCACAGCCAGCTGAATGCAATGGGGAGATTACTTCAAATGATCTCCTACTCCTTGTCCTCTCTCCGTCATATTTCACTTGCTCCTGTTTATAGCCCTTTTTGCTCTCAGGAGCTGCAGGAGTGAGCAGCTCAGACAGATGGTGAATTAGCCCCTGTGCTGATTCAGTGAGCTGATCCAATGCTCCCTTTGGCAGAAAGTTCACCAGATCTGCCGAACTTCTTATGCCAGTATTTGCATCAGAGCTGTAGCCATCTCTGGCTGTATCTTGGATACAGCATATGAAGCACCTTGTAATCCTGTGACTTGAACCTGTGGGCCTGACAATCAATCAGCTATTCCCAGCCCCTGCTAAATTAAGTTAAACAAAGACAGTACTTTGTACTTTTGTACTTTAAAGTGACAATGTTGACTTTACATCCAGTGCACCTTTTCTTTAAATGCTGCCCATCACACTGCCCTTTCTGAAGGTTGTGAGTGTTCTGTAATGAAAAGGATGCAAATATTTCATAATACCAACAGAACTTCATAAAGACACTATTTCTGAATATTACCACTCATCACTCGAAGCCTGTTATTGCTAGCAGCACTTGGGGCTCACAGCCTGAGGAGCACCACTGCTGCCTGCCTCTGCTCCTTTGCATGACTTGTTTGTCTCGTATCCTCCACCGACAGGTCAGATTGTAATCTTGACTGAATTGTAAGCAGCACCATGTATCTGGAAATGTCTGCTGAGATACATGTTTATGTAAGCTGTGTTCCCAAGATTAGTGCTTGGCTGAGCACCAGGAGTTAGGAAACCAGACCCTACCCAGGAGTTAAGAAACTTGCTTACATTTGTTGTGTGCTATTTTAAACATAAGAACAAAGAGGAAAACACTCTGCACTGATCCTTGCTGATGTGGAAAGTCAGACTAAGTCACCTATTTAGGTTTCACAATGTTGAGGAATATCTGTTACTTCAGGATGACAGTTGTGCTGAGTTTGTTGTGCAATAGGGATTTACAAGAACTGCAAACTTACCCTCCTAGGTACCAAATGAACTTAAGCCTCCCCATGTTTGCTACACAAAGTTCGTTTTAGCACTGAAATAGTTCATGACACTCTTTGTCCCACACTTGCTTCACACCCTTCAGCAAGCATGTCATTCAGGCCTGGAGGCTGATCCCTGCTGACACATAGGGGATAGTCTTTCAGTCAAGAGTAGGGTCTTTTTCTGCAGGATTTTTCCACAGGGTTGTTTGGATGTGTGGGTTTTATTGGTTTTGGTTTGGTGTTTTGTTGTTTTTTGGGGGTGTTTGTGTTTTTTGGGGTTTTTTTTTTGGTTGGTTGGTTGGTTGGTTTTTTGGGTTTTTTTTTTTTTTTTTTGGTGGTTGTTGTTTTGGTTTGGTTTGGTTTGGTTTGGTTTGGTTTTTGGTTTGGTTTTTTTTGTTGTTTGTTTTGTTTTGTTTTGTTTTGTTTTGTTTTTTGGGGTTTTTTTTTTGGTTGTTGGCGGTGGTAGTGGTTGGTTGGTTGGTTGGTTGGTTGCTTTGTTTTGTTTTTCCAAAGGGAACAGAATAAGACCAGTAAAGACTTTAAATTTCTAGGACTACTGTTTAAATGAGGCAAACACTTTAAAGCATCCCCAGTCTCATGTCAGAGGTTATGGGGGGCTCTGGAACTGGAACTGGTGGTGTCTGGTCTCTCAGAGGCAGTCAGTGAGGTTTAGGGAGGTGATCTAAGTGCAGGCAGCTCTCAGTGCACTCACTGCCTCCAGATCACAGAGAGCAGTTGCAAACCCACAACCCCAGATTACACACTTTCCTGAGATGTATAAAAAAGGTAGAGGAGGCAAACCCCAGCCTGCTGGAGAGGAATTGCTGGTAAGTATACAGCAGGCAGCGCTCCACTCAGGTCAGCATTAAGTGCAAGACAGTTGCCCAGTTTTGAAAGGTGTCTGGGCAAAGCAACATGGAGCCCTTGTAAAACTAGGTGCTGAAGTTGGGATCTTACCACAACAATTAGTTAATTACATAAGTGACCTGATTTTTCAAATGTGCTGAACATCCAAGAGTTCCCATGGACTCCAATTACGGCTGCTAGCTGCTCAGCAATTTTGGAAATCAGACTGTTTCTTTGGATGCCTAAATACGGTCTTGGGGATGCTGGCTCTAGCCACTCCAACTTAAAAATTCTGGTCATTCCATTTCTGCAGCAGAAGCAACCCCAAATAAATTGAGCAGTTAGAAGTCATTCTAGAAAAGGGAAATCTTTCTGGTCTGCTGACATGAAGAAATGAAATTGAAATTCCTGTGTTATTTATTGATAATCACTTGTAAGATAAAAATGCACATGTCCTTCATACTTCACTATTTGCCATTTTGCTTGCACTTTGAGAGAAGTTACAGAACACCAGGAACTGATTTTGAAAACTGTTAATTTGGTATACACTCTACTTGCTTCTCCCAAAACACAATGTACACAGGGAAAGACTTGGACTTCTTTTCATAACAAAGAAAAGAAAACAGCAATAAATAAAAGAACTAGGAGGCAACGGTCAGTGTTGAAACTTGTTCTCAGGTTGTTCTGCAAGACTTCCTTCAGTCTACCCCCTCCTTCTAACCCTCCACAGGGAGAAATGCTTGGGGTGACAGGTAGCAATGGGCTTCAGAAACATTCTGGTAACAATGAAAATTTCGCATTCCCCTTCAAACTCCATCCAATCAAATGGAAGCTCTTGTTAGCCATTAATAACACTTAACTGTTGTCTAAAAGTCAGGTTAGCCAGCAGTAGAAAGTGCACAGTGCAACCTGAGTTTGCTCAGGTTCCTTGTAGCACTGGTGTGAATGAACCAAACTCTGTTAGAAATACCCATATTTCTGTACCTTAAGCGAGCTCTTTATAAGTGCCTCCTGACATCCCAGTTACTCTGCAATCTCTTTCACCACTGCCTGTTTAATGCGCCCCCATGATAATCTGGAAATGTGAAAACAAGATTGAGAGCCAGCACAGGTTGTCTGAGCAGTGAGGAAAAGGTGTTATTGTTTGGGTATTCGGCTTAAGCCTCTGTATTTGGCTCCCCAAAACAGGCAAGCTTGGCAAATTTGATGTTAAATGAATTACTAATACTGGTTTTCAGCAGATTTTCTGTAAGGCTTTTATGCTGATTTATTCTCCTGGCAAGCATTTTTTAAAGTTTTGAAAACATATTTAGATATTATCACTAACTTATGTAACACTTACAGAAAGCACGGCAAGTAGTATGGAAAGGCAGCTGATTTTCATTTGTATAGCTGATAGAATCATGTAACTATATGTTTGCCTGTGGCCTGTTTGCATGCTGATTCCTGTCTTCATAATGTAAATGTAATTATGTAAATTCTTCACCATGAGCAACATAGGAAACTTCAAAGACAATGAAGTTCATTCATTTGTACACTATGTATTTCCCAAATTTAAACAGGAAAGTTATCATCACAGCATCCCCCATGGGGTCAGCCCAAGTGATAACAGTTCCTTTCCCTTTCCCTTGTAAGTATTGTTTAGTGTATTAAGTAACTTTCTCATGGACATTCCAGAAAGGGTAATGTGTAATCTACAACTTCACATAAGACCAAGAAATCCCTACTCATCTTCTATAGTGGATCCCCACTGAATAAAGACAATTCATTCTTAAACATATTTACTTTGAGGCGACAGAGGCATTTCATAGCCTGTGATAGCGGTTTCATAAAAGTATCCATTTACTCAGGAGAGCTTTTGTGGCAGTACTGGAGGAAATGATGCTTGTAACACCATTTCTCTTTCTCTTCTGTTTTCAATCCTCCCTAAATGCCTAAACACTGATTCCCCATCTTCTGGAAGGTGTTTCTTCTACATAAACAGAAGAAGGAATATTAGTCTGGGGTTGGCTGGCATAAGGCTGTGTCCTTTGAGAAAAATCCCAGCATCCATTTTTTAGGCCCAATGGTTGAAGAGACCTGGACATACTGAGAAAAACTATGAAACTATGGGCTGTCCCATTTCTACAGTTTCAAATTAATCTCTGGCTGGACACTGGGAGGAAAAAAAAAAAAAAAAAAAAAAAAAGAAAAGGAGTTTTGTTATAGTGCTTAGTGAATCTTACTATTCAGAACAAGAGAATTTATGTATTTTTTCCTTTCTGTCCCATCAGAGCACCACAGAGTAGCATTTAGGATTTGATTTGTCATTCTTCATACTGACAGGAAGGGAAATTTTATTTGTTAGTCATAAGAAGAATAGAAAATGCTGGATTTCACAAGGTAGCAAAAAATTTGGCTGCAGATCCAGAAGTTTCCATCAGTGCTACACAAATATCTGTAAGCCATCAGTGATGTGATATTCTCAGATGGGTGTGATTGAGCCACTGATTCCTGAATTTAATATGCAACTTCCTATCCTGGATTACGCTTACCTCTTTCTCATCTGTATGTCTCAACTCTAAATTCCACTGCAGTTCTGTAGGTTCAAAGTGGGCTACAGGTGGTGAAAATTTTCAGCAAGCAGGTTGCTGTAGCTAGGTAAGGACTATGCTTGTGTACAAGAAAGATCTTAACTTGATTGAGGACCTGGAAAACATATCAATTAAGAAAATATTTTTTCTCCAACTCCTGCATAGTACTTTACTTCAATAAACATACTAATGAAATGTAATTCCAGTTACTATTCAGAAATGACAAGGTCAACCAAACTCATCCCAATAAAACCTTTCTGTCAAATATTTGTTATGTATTTTCTTTATAGATTGTATATCTACTACATCAAAACCTGTCTTAATACTGTTCTAAAAGACAACATTAACCATTTGGGATTTAGGAAATCCTGGCAATTAAGGCTCCCTGTGCAAACTTAATTCAACCTCTGTGGTACATATGTACTGTCATCATGTATAATGAGATAGTCACATAGTGGTTTCTTCTTACAGGACCTCTGCCTCTTTCAATTACTTATGAAGGACAGTGCCCTGTAGTTTTTTAATATTTAACTCTTTCCTCATATAGTACACTGTTGCCTAATGCATTATTTATTTGACACTATTCAAACCTACTCTGAAAAAAACCACATAAAATTTCCTCAAGGGCTTTTCTGTTGTGCTTACTATAACAGGGCTGCAAATGTTAATGAATCATTTCACAGGTTAAGAAGTGAGGCAGAGACATTAAAACCTGGTAAGAAATTTCAAATGTCTGAAACCTCTCCAATGATTATTTAGCACTGTATTTTCAAAGCTCATCTTCCACTAACTACAGCTACAGCTGTGAGCACTCAGCATTTCTGCAGCAGTCTTACAGCCTCAAGTCAGAAGAACAAGAAATATGGGGAAAGAAAATAATGCCCAGGCCTGGGGAGTCACTTAGATGTCGCCTAGTTAGGGCTTCCTTCCGGTACAATCGAGGTTTACAAAACTGGTCTGAACCAGCCATAAATTGAATTTTTAATCATAAAAATTCCAGTCTGAACTTTAGAAAAGTTATATCAAAACTGGAATATGTCCATGAGTGTCATTGTTTTGGTAGACTGGAGTTGTGTGACAAAAACATTGTGTAGAAAAATTCCCAAGCAGTTCCCTTTGCAGTAAGGACCCACCAAGAAACCAAATTAAGATTATTCCAACTATTATTATCATTATCATTATCATTATCATTATCATTATCATTATCATTATCATTTCTTAGCTTTCTAAGTGCTTGAGACTGCATCCATAATAATAATATAAACCAGTGTGTGTGGGCCCATATCAGTGAATATCAGTTTTATATCAGTGAATGCAGATGTGTTCATATTGACAACTGCACGTAGAGACAGATGTGCTGGGACATGGTACTACATTGACTGTCAACATTCTTACTTTCATTTGTGTACTGTGATTAAGCAAGATAGAAACAGTATATAAACAGAAGATAATCTGCTACTTCTGACATTTTTGTAAGCAATGGCAGACATCACTTAGGAATATGATTTAGTGGTGGACTTGGCTGTGCTGGATTAACAATTGCACTCAATCATCTGAAAGATCTTTCCCAACTTAAATGATTCTGTGTTTCTATGACGGTGTTTCAAGCTTTAGTTTACATTGTAGAATCAGGTTGTTAGCAATTTTCACAGCTATGAACAGCTATAGAGACAATAAATAGATTTTCAAAATATTGCTGTATTCATTGTTGTGTTATTTACTTCTCTAGACAGGTTTCTAATTCATTACAGGGAGAGAGTTAGGAGATGGGGAAGACTTTGCAATGGGAATAGGCTATACTTTTACTCTAGATGTTATACAGAATGAATTTTAATAAAACCACCAATTGTATTACATCAGTGCATCCTCTTAAATCCCAGGGAGATTTTCCTAAACAGAGCTAAGCCATTTGCTTCAAACATCTTATCTATTTCTGTCACTACACAAATCCCCTAAATATTTCAGTCACTGCAAGGCCAACAGAAATGGTAAATTACCTCATACACTAAAGGGAAAAGTGTTGAATAGCACTAGGTTTAGATCTTGCTGAATATGAGACTGCTGGGATTGAAGACAACTGCAGGAAAATCAGAATTATAAGCAGTATCATCCCTATCCAACAATTACACTAGTGTCTATTGGTAACATTCCTTTATACTTCTCCTTGCTTTTATTTTGTCTGATGAGACATTCTGCTATTTTTCTAAGCACATGTTGAAAGAGAACAGACAAAGGATGGCCTCACCTCTTATTCTTTGCAATGGAACTGTTTGCAGATAGATCATCAGAGGCTACTGCAGCTTTTGGAAAAGCTGACAATAATACAATGAAAGTGTTTCTGAAACCTAGGTCTGCCTGCCTCTGCTGTACTTTTCCTTCTTCATTTTACAGTGTCAAATGCTTTTCTTAGTGCTCTTTAGCTAATTTTGGAAGCAGAGGCTTTTATTAGATGGCTGGTTTTAACCTGGGAATAAAGCTAGCAGCTAGCAGGGCACAAACCCAAGTGACTCAGATAAGGTTCAAATTCATTTACAAATTTATTCATAAAATTCGACAATGAAGGACAAATCCAAAGAACAATTAGCTTCTGCCACTGCATGAATTATCTTTCTAACAAAACCACCAAAGCATTAACTGTAATCCCAGGAACAGACAATTCATAATGATGACATCAGCTTACAAAAGGAAAACAGAGAGAAATGCATGGAAAGTATTATTATCCTCCTTTATTCTCTAAGATTATTTGTGGTTTGTGGTACCATCTCACTTGGGACACAGACTTTCCGTTGTAAGTTTTGACACTGGATTTTTTTTTACTATGTCCTTATCAGGAAAAGACATAAGGATTCTATTTTCAGCAAAGATCCTGAGTTTTGAGGCTTTTCCATACTCTTCATAGATGATTCTGGAGTTTAAAGGCAAGTCAGGAAGTAAATGACATCTTTACTAACAGAGAGCAAACTCCAGAACACATGCCTGTAATTCTCATGTATTATTAAAGCACCTATAGTTGCATATTATAAAATACAGCAGGGACAGTTGAGCCACAGAATTCTGATCAATCCTTCAAAATTTGACCTTATTTACACTAGTAAACAACTTGCTGGCAACTCTAGTCTGAAATGAGCTCTGCTCTCAAATCATGGAGGAGACCTTCAGGAAAAGACTAGTCATACACTTTGCTGTATGCCAGCAGATACACTTCATTAGTACAACACATTCCAAGGCCATGGAGGAGGTCCCAATGTTTTGGACTCTGCCTTAATACCTTATTAGTTCTGGCATGGACATCTCTTGTCCCTGACGAACTTCCAAGACATCACCAAGTCACAGTGGCATATTAGAGAGATGACATCTGCGTGGAGATGGATCTCCGCAGCAGCACACTATCTTGCATTAAACAATTCCTGCTCTCTTTCTCATTTCTCTAGCCTGCTCCTTGCCCCACTAGTGCTGATCTCTGCATTGTCTTGCTCCTCTGTAACTCAGGAAATTTGGCATCATCCTGTTAGATGCCAGTGGTATCTCCTCCTGTCCCAAACAGCCCTCGCCTGAGTTGCTGCATTGCCCCTCCAGGAGACAAATGCAGACTTTAGGGCTGTTCTGCTTGGTCTTGTAACAAAACTGCTCACTGTTTGCCAGGGCACTGGCCTTAAGTTGGAGTATTGCCATCCTGTTGTCCACCCCACCCCCTCCATCGCCATCACCACCCCGTGTTTGTTTTCACTGATGTCTAGTACTTTAAAGCATTAAGTCTGCCTGGATATGTATCGGATGTCAAGTAGGATGACAGTATAGCAATGCTGTCACAGAGGAAAATTAACACCATGTTTCTATTTTGGCAGAAACCAGTTGTTCATGTGGGACTGGAATCTCATTGAGTTGTGGCTCATGCTATTTGTACCTTAAGAACAAGCAGTACAAACAAGATGCCTGGTTGAACATGCATTCCTGCCTAGCATCTAGATTTTAAAAAAAAGCTCTGGATGCACTAGAAGAAATACTTGTTTTCTTGTGAACTAACTGTGGTGTTTGGATTCAGAAAACTCCCTGCTGGGCTTTTTAAAACAGGCTGTCATATTTACATGCCTCCAAGAAGGAACTTATTAAAAATAGTTTTCTCTCATATGATGATGACACAATGATACCAGCTTTTTTTCCTGTTCTGAATTGAAACTCATGCTCAGTAGGAAGTGGAAGGGAGTCTTCATCTCTCTTTGTTTTGAACTTTCTTGAAGGCTGACACCAAAATACAGTTATATGGGTTGGGCACACTTTTTCCTTGAAAGAGGTCAGAGGGGTGAAATCCCAATTTCCTCTGACTTTACTGTGGAAAGATGCCACAGCATATTTCTTCTGAATGTTTACACTTTTCTTGGGAAATTTCTTTATTTTTCTTCTTTAAAAAATTCATGACATTTTCTGCACATCAAGGGCAATGGCAGTATGTTCAGACCAACTTGAAAAGCCAGCAGATTCACACAGACGTTGGGACAAAAGCTTTCCAGTTCATAATTTTGAAACAAAGAGAGAGATCTAATGCCACTCTTGGTTTTGTTTGGTTTGTAATTATTTGAAATACAGTGGCAGCCTCTCCTGAAGTGGAACCTGAGTAGAAAATGAGGATGAGGAAAGACTGTAATTTCCATATGATCTCTATGTGCCTGTATGCATGCACATGCATGCTTCAGTGTTTACTGATGTGTGGCTCCAGCTGCAATGTCCAAGGCAGAGCACCCAAGGACTGCCCCTGATCTGTGCAGGTCAAGAGAAGTGAAGAAGGCTTGGTGCTGTAATGAGCACACAGTCTTCCAGCCGGGGGGGGTTGCCCAGTGACCTCCATTCTCCTTCTGGCATGGCTGGAATCTTCAGCCTTCCTACCACGGAGCTCATTCTCAATGCTGTAGTCCACCTGCAAGCCTGGAAAGCAATGCTAGAACTATTAGAAAAGGCAAAGCTGTTGTTGCAGTTAGTGCTCAAAGCCAGTTCAATCCACTACAGAAAACACTGGTGTTTGTTTGAAAGAAAAAGCACACTGTACCTGTATGTAAAGAGATAACTGAAGTCAGCAATGAAAGAAAGATTAACTGACCTGTGAAGTATTTACTGAATTCTCCTAGCTACAATATCCTGTTTCCTTCAATTTAATACTTTAATTGCATCCACGATTCCTTGGACACAAAATGTTAATGCAAGAATTCTTTATCCCCTGGTGTGCAGGCTGTTGTCAGCTTCCACCTCTTCGTCTGAACTTCTAAGTACAAACCAGTTCTTAGACATGGAAGAAATGAAGAAAGATATGATTAATACTTGAAGCTGTTCTCTAGTTTCCCTCCTCTTGGCAGAGGCTGTAGCAGCAGTGATCAGATCAGTGCCAGCCTTCCTACATCACAATTTGCACAAACAAAATCCCCACAGATTTTGTGTAATCTGCAAAAATCCTAGAAGACTGTATTTGAATCACTGATTTCTGATGTTGCCTTTGGCCTTCAAAACTTCAGTATTTGGATTTACTTTCCATAAGATTGCTATGAGTTAATACAACTGTTCTCTCAGTATAGGACGTGCAAACACTGGAACCAAAACTCATCCTGAATAGTTTTCATTCTAGTGCTACCTTCTTGTGAAAGATTTCAAACCACTTTGCTAAGCACTAATGAAATAGCCAAGACTCGCAGCACTCCTTGGGGCTGAATAGGATTCACTCTTACCTTTTCTGATCCTTCCTTTCCTCATGAAGTAGATGAGACACTGTAGTTAGAGGCAGTTTGACCAGCTTTTGCAGCCCAGAACAGCAGAATGTTGTCTATGAAGAAACATCACCCAAAATGGCAATAGAGCCCTATGCTCCAGATACCGTAGCTCACACTTGGTTGTCCATGAATTAATTTTAACTTATTCCTGATGGTAACCTGGCACACAGGTTGTAAACTAGACTTACAAAGCTAGATATGACTCCATTTCAGTTTATCCATGCTTGGTTTCTCTCTACTTCTGAATAAAGTCTGTGATGTTACTTTTAGACACCAAGCAATGTGTTTCAAGTATTCCATCACAGCTGTCATTTAAAAGGGCTCTTTACTATTTGATGTGACTAATTAATCTTTAAAAAAAAAAAAAAAAAAAAAAAAGGGAGCGAGAGAGAGCAAAACTGATCAGCAACTTCAAAAAGTATTGAGAACAAGCCTCTCATTTTATTCACATGGAGACATTTCATAGGACCTAAGGAAAAATAATAAAGCAGATTTGACAGATTAGAAATAAACAATTGGTGTTAAGAATTTTGAAATGAAATTTATATAAAAGTACAGCACAAGAAAACATTGGGCTAACATTGGTGCCATCAGATTAAACTTACACATCACACAAAGATTACATTTTTTTCACTAGTAGAAATATCTGTCTGGATCAGTCCTGATGGGAGAATACCTTCCAAGTTAGATGTCGCAACTTAGACAGGAGAAAGAAATTCTGCATTAGGAAATTAGCCAATTAATTAAGTATTTTTCAACAGGGGAAAAAGCTACAAGCACAGATGGATTCCCAACTGAGATTTCTAAGCTTTTGGAAGTAATACCATCTTCTAAGCTGTTTAGAATCTTTAATGATGTTTTTGAAGTCAAGGGCAGTTAAAACTGAATGAATCTGATGGAAATACCTTTAATGAAGATAAACCAGTGAGCTGGTTGCCATTTGCCAAGTTATTTCAATATAAAAAATACCTACAAATAATTTGGCAAACAGATTGGAAAACTGCATAAAGCACTTGATTGGCAGAGATCAAGTTAGTTTAAGTTCTGGCAGGTGGATAACATCTGGCAGCTTATGGATTGAGTTGTTAAAGGCATGAAAGTGACACAATTAAATGCTGTAAAAGTTCTTGTTACAGTCTATGGGCATAATTATTATAAGCATGACAGATAATGGAGAAAGAGCATATCTGAACAGCTGGACAGCAGTAAGATGAGGCTAAGAATTTTGCATGAAGGAAGAATTGTACATTTTGGGAGGAATGTGTAAGCGACAATTACCTCTTGCTTGCAACCTCTGATATTCAATCTGCTAGAAAAGGATAAGTGCAGCAGATCCAGAGAGCAATAAATAAGGATACAGCAATAATTAGCTAAGCCAGATGAATGGATAACTGCATCAATGCAGACACTGAACACTCTACTGAAAAATATCTACTGATATTTGACTGATAGCTGGCTAACACTGAAAAATAAACAAGCTGCCTTTCTTAGAGTACTGGCAAAGGATACAAATATGTCCCTAACCCAACACCTGACATGGCTAAACTGCCCCAAATTGTTTTAGGCTGATGTTATCCAAGATACAAAACTCCACTAGTGACTAACTTACAGATTATGTGTCGAGTACATCTTGGCTACATGCAGTCAGTGTTGTCTACATGATCATATCTTTTGCCTGGTCATATTCCCAAGTATTTTTAAGAGGGTCAGAATAATAAGGTCAGAATTGGTGAAGAAAATGCCAAACGCTTGCTAAGAGTTTTTGATTACCTTGCCTTAAGGAGTGAGAGAATTTACCCAGTGGGAATTTCAAGATGTCCCCAGAATCTGTTAGAGGGAGAGAGGTGGGCTGAAATACCAATTGAACTCATACCAGACTAAATACAAATAGTGAAGTTTGTCTATTCTGGTACAGAAAGTCCTTGAATATTTCATACAGGACAAACAGTATTAACTGGCATTTTCAGAGGAACCAAATGAACTAAAGTGTCCAGATCCCATTAAATTTTCTGCCTAACTCCATTAGGCTCTAAGAATTCCATCATTTTGTACAGAAAGTTAAAGTACTCTGTTTTCCCAATTTCATTAAAATTACATTGCAATTCCCCTCAAAGTTAAAAACTTTGCTGAAAGTCATTCATTAAGAATTTAATTTTCACAAAGATTTAAAGTTAAAACACAAACATATTACTTACATATTAGTCCTTTCCTAAAGAAAAGTATTAGCACCAATATAATGAAGATATCCAGAAATTTTTGTCAAAGACAAGGGAACAAAAACCTTAGAGTAAAATATTTTACCTTGTCTTTTTAAGGTTATAGTTGGAGGGATTGTTTTTATGTTGTTCTTCATATTAAAACAAAACAAAAACCCCCAAACAAACAAACCACACAAAAAAATTGCAACCAAACAATATTTTGAGGACCAAGAATAATGAGACAAATACAGAATCCAAACTCTAATACAAATTCTTCTTTTTTCCTTTCGCCACAAGCTCCAGCAACCTTTTCAACAACTCCCAGTTTCCAAACAACATTATGCCTTCTTTTTTTCATAAATGCAAAAAAGCAGAACTCCAAAGCACAAGAGAATTAACTAAATGAAAGTTGGATTTTGAGGTATCACAAAAGCATTTATATAAAATAATTTTTTAAATGCTGTTATTTCAAACCTCAGAGAAAGGGTAGAGTTTGCAGACCACATGCAGAGGCCAAGAGGTGATAATTAATTCTGTGAAAGGACCATAGACATAATTTCAAAACACAGCAGTGAACCTAATAAGCCTGATACAGGAGATGAAAGTTAATTATAGGAGTAAGTAGGGGAAAGACTTCTGATAAGAAAACTCCCTTTGTGTTTTGGACCCCTAAAGTGAAGGAGGGTGGCTTTCTCTACAAGGTTTCATAGCAGTAAAAGAAAATAATTAAAAGTTATTAATTCAGAAGCACCAAAAAATTCTTCTTTAAAGATGATTCACAAAGATGTGTATCACTGGCTATCACAGAAAGTGTGGGCTGAAAGGTGAATTTTATGCAGATTCAACCAGGCCATATGGACTTTAATTGGATAATGAAATGATGCAATACTGGATAAAAGGTAAAATTATCACTTCCTGCATTTAGTGCTATAATAAGACTCATGAGTATATGCCATAAAAAGAAATGCCTTTAGTAATAAAATGTGATTAATAAGCCAAATTTTATTAATTCTGGACAGTTAGATGTTGAAAACCTGGATACATAGATGGCAACTTCAAAGCTCTCTTCTAGAGAAGAAAAAATATTTGAGCAATGCAGACTTCCTCCAGTATTTTGATGAGATGGTAGCAAGTGGGGTTTTTTGTGGGCATATGGAATTAGTTTGCGTTAACAGAAGAAATATGTGCAGTATACCGAGAATTGATTTACCCTGCAGTGCACATAAACACATGGGATATCATGATGACATCCACACTACCCAAAACCTAAGCAAGCACTGAGACAGAGATTGAGCTGACTCAGAGGACAGCAAAGATGGTAAACCAGGACTATGTTAGAATATCCTAAATTCAATTGAAAATGGGCTGCCAAGAAGATACCAGACACAGAAGCAAAATCTTAGAATTTGGTGCACGCTACAAATACAAAATATTACTAATGTCACAAGTAGTAATATTTTGTTATTTTGCTTCTATCCTTCTATCTTATGATTTCATTATTGAAAATGGAAAGGTGCAAGGGAAAGAATAAAAGGTTAAATATGGAACAGACACCTATTTGAAAAATTTCTGTTAGTCTTGTAAGATAGTTACTGTTTTTTCCTCTGTGGTTCACACCTTTGTCTTCCAAATAAGATTACTGGTGTTTGTTTCACATCTGAGAGCCAATTTGGAGTGTGCTGAAAGAACTCCAGTGCATTCAACCAGGCATGTCTACAGCTTGTACTTTCTCCACTGAAATATTCTGAAGTGCTCATACCCATGGCCTTATTCAATGTTTCCATCCTCACAAAAGTTAAAAAAATACTTTAAAATGTTGTAGAAGACAGCATGAAAAGCAGAAGCAGTTCTGAAGGAATTTTCCTCACAAAGTCACTCTTGTCATCTGTACAGCCTAGTAACTTACCAGGAAGTACAAGCTTCCATTTGCACAGCTCACTCTTGAGAGATCACACTTCAGAGTTTATAGATTGTTGTTTTTGTTGTTGTTTGCATGTTCCATTAGGCAGAGTGGATTGGAAGGACAGGAGTACATAGGCAGCAAGTGTTTTGGCCATGCAGGTTTGCTCTCAGTGCACTAGGAATGCCCACAACCAGTAATCAACTTTACAAACCGTGATACAAACCATACCAATTCCTCTTTGCAACTTTTTAATAAGCATTGTATTCCTTGGAGCAGAAGAGAAGGCTCTGCAATTATTATTAAGCATCCTCATTGTCCTAATCAACCCTCTCCTTAAGCTTGCCCTTTACTGGGCTAATACTGCTCATCTTGTAGCAATAAATACCCTGTATCATATTGTTCAGTTCTGCCTTGCACCTCCCTGATCCCTACTCCCCGTCCACTGCACACACCTACAGGCCCTGGGTGCTTTTGATATTTCTGGTTCAGTTTCACTGGACGATTCTCAGTGGTTAGGGTGACTCCTTCAGCATATGGCTGACTTCACAGACTGAAACTACTTGACCCATTTAATTTTGTCTGCCTTGCTACTAGCGTGTCTAAGAAGTTCCAGTTAATGGAGACAGACTTGATAAAGGTCTTGTCTTATCAAGAAGGCTAGCACACAAAGTTATTTTTCTTCCAGTGATAAACACTACCTAGATATTAGCAATTTATTCAAAGAAGCAAGCCCATTCTCTCTCCTTCTTCTCCTTCTCCTTCTCCTTCTCCTTCTCCTTCTCCTTCTCCTTCTCCTTCTCCTTCTCCTTCTCCTTCTCCTTCTCCTTCTGCTTCTCCTTCTGCTTCTCCTTCTCCCCTCCCCTCCTCTTCCTTTTCCTCCCCTTCCTCCCTTCTCCCTCTCCTTTCTGTAGTGGATTCCATTTTGGTGGGTACCACCTTCTGGTTTTCCATACATGTCCAGCGGAAACATGTGAAACAAAGTATTTCAAGGTTAAATTGTTCCTACTGTATCTTACAGCACTGCCTGACAAGTAAGTCTCCAAGTAGCAGAAACAAAGCTGTTTGTTCTGGAGGGAAGTGAAGGACAAGCTGATCTGTCCTCTAGGGTTCTTGTCTCTTCCCAAGCAGCTGAAACCAGTCTTGATAACAAGCACAGGCAGCAAGACTGTATTTTGTTAGGCCAGAAATATCCCAAGAAAATATCTGAATTGTAGAGAAAGCTTTCTAGTAGGCAATTTGGGCTCTGCAGTTTCTTTCCTGATCATAAATGCCAAAAAGACCTTGGGTCACATGCTGGAGGTCAAGACAACTTTCCTCCTCCTTTTCAACACATGAAGGACACTAGCACTCTGCAAAGACTGTATGATTGTCCTTTTCCATCCTCAATTCCTGAACGTGAGTAGCAGCTGAGTAGGAAGGAGATACATGTCCATATGAACAATGAAGTTCCCATCAGTCCATCACCAAAAAGAGAGCCTCACACATGAAAGATGAAGGTGTATCCAGAAAAACAATTGAGGTCCCTAAATAAAAATATTGTTGCACATAATGCTTATATTCTTTGACTTCTTTTGTTTCTTGTAGTCTCCTGCATATAAACACATAGCATCTGAGACGTGAGCAAGCTTGAGCTATTTGTAAAGTGCCTTCACTATCTAGGCTGCAGAGGAATTCAGTGGGGTAACAGACAGTAGCTAGCCTTGAACAGAAAATCTTCTAAGTCTCTATGCTATTCACCACCTTTCATATTTGCTTGTAATACCCCAGAATCTGTCACAAGTTGTCATAGCTATCAAGGGGGTAGATTTTCAAAGTTAAGTGCATGCCAACATCCATCTAACAGAAAGACATAGTACATTTTAAATGTGTAGTTCTTTTCACCAGGAGTTAATGATGCATTCAATTTGAACATCACAAGGCACACAGATATTAAAAATATAATGATTTAAAGAAAATAAATTATGACAAGGCAATTTTAAAAATGTACTTACAATCACCGATCCAAAAAGCAAACAAAATCAATCATTTCACAACACTGAAGCATGCACCACAAGAATGTTCTGCTAGCTGGTGTTTTCAAAAGGGTTCTATTGTTCAAAGTAGCTGACATTGCCAAAAGATACAATAATTTGATTACATTTTCTTAGTGAACGGTAAACTTCTCTATGTACTACAAAATGGAGGAAGAACTGCAGGGTTTTGAAAGGAAGAAAAATCTGCACACTAAAACTTCTCTGCTGCAGGCCTCAGCCATGAAACCGTTCAAAGAAAATACAAAATACAGAAGTCAATTACCCAAATTTTACTAGAGGATCAACACCTAGCTGTTTGTTTCTCCGATTAATTACCTATAGACAGCTATAAGAGCAGAAGTTTAAAGGTCTGTGCTTAAGGTAATTGCAAAAATATGTAAATTTGAACAGCTAGTCAGTGGAAAAAAAGGAAGACGTGATTAATCAACAGGATTAGATAGAAAATTTCATTGCATATAAATGTAAGGAGCAATTGTGCTTTAATTGTAGCATTGAGAGAATATGTCTTTCAAATGCTAAATTATCCATCATATTACATACTTGAATGATCTTTTCTTAAATGTTCATGTAGGAGGCAAAAATTCTACAGACAATACTTTAAGGAAGATACTGTAGGAAAAATTATATGACAATTTTAGGAGCCACTTATCTGCCTAGACTGATAAATAGTAAATATGAAAAGATTAAAAAAAATAAAAATAATTAAAAAGAACTTTGACAGCTATCATTTAAGAAGCCTGTTTCTTAGAACAACAAGTAGTGAGTCATCTCAATAGAGAAAGAATTAGTCATTCTTTGCAACGCTACAATACATCCTCTGCATGAGTTATGCCGAAGATACGCAGAATATGGACTAGACTCTAAATCAGGACATAAGTGGCTGATTTTTAACAAAGGTTCGTAAAACTATCAACCAAAGGATGAAATCCTCTTCTTTATAGTGTTCTGTAGCTGCAGCATCAAGCCAACAATATAATATAAACTGGATTAAGGCAGGCAGCTTGGAGATGCAGTTAATAACAGAATCTAATCCTGACATGTCACACAGGTAAAGCTACCTAGGGTTATTGTTGGGGGTTAAGGGTTCCTGTGGAATTTTTCCCCCCCATAAATTGCTAGAAGACTAAATACTGATAGTTAAAGGGTGCTTAACCCGGACAAAGGGAGTTGATCACTTAGTTTAGCAGGAGGAAAAGGCTCCTGGGAGCTGAGGGTGGGGGGTTTTTTTGGCTGTTGGTTTTCCGGGAGGAGGACGGTCAAGCGACTGGTAGCTGCGTGGATTCCATGGTTAACAGAGGGGTTTGGTCCTGAGAGTTCTATCATCTGTTGGAGCGCCCAGGAATTCGGTGG
Source organism: Hirundo rustica (assembly GCF_015227805.2). Lineage (NCBI taxonomy): Eukaryota > Metazoa > Chordata > Aves > Passeriformes > Hirundinidae > Hirundo > Hirundo rustica. The sequence goes on from NC_053488.1 coordinate 44,054,731, forward strand.
TGTTTTCACCTGCCCTGATGGATTTTGGGTCAGCCCAGGTCCAGCCGCCACGGCTTCTCCAGCACTGCTCACTTCACCTGCCGGGACACCGCCCTGCCTGCTGAGGACAATCCACCACTTACAGCCATCAGTACCAGAGTTTCCACCGTTTCGGTTTGGTTCACTTGGGGTCCCAAGAGATCAGACTGCCCAGGACTTGTGAGACATAGCCCTTGGGGGTTCTGTTTTATTATTATTATAATTGCTGTTGTTGTTTGTCTGTCCTGTTATATTTACTAGTAAAGGACTGTTATTCCTTCCCCCATAGCTCGGACTGAAAAGCTTTTTGTTTTTTTAATCTTCCAAATTGTAATAACACGGAGGGAAGGATTGGAATTCCCCATTCCTAGAGAGGCCTGCCTCTCCCTAGCAGATACCTGTCTTTTCAAACCAAGACAGTTATAGCAAGAGATCTTGTCAGAATGAGGATGACTTGAACAGAATTAGGCATGCCTTGCAGAAACTAGTCTACTAGCAGATAGATGTCATCTATCATGATTACACCAGTATTTTGGCTTCCTTACAGCATTTTATAGGCAAATGGAACAAAATTGATCCAAATAACTTTTTTTTTTTTCCTTTTCTTTTTAATGTGAGAAGTAGTCTAGATTAAAATATGTAAACTAGAATATTTTATTCCATTGTAAAACATCGTCCCGCACAAAGTTAAAACAAATGTCACAAAACCCCCCCCCCAAACTATGGAAGGTATTAATTATTGTTGACTGACAGGAATGGAAGCAGCCATTTTTCATCTGGATAACCTTTCTAGAGCAGTTTCCTGCCCACAGAACACAGTTTGAACTGGCATTTGGGATGTCATAAAGAGGATACTTGCTAAGCCTGCTAAAACCTTTCATGTAGGATCAAATGATGCCATGACACGGATATTCCAAAATACCAAAAGATACTTCATGTGTCTCAGAAAGATGCTGAAAGAATCTGGAGCACCTTCCATCTTCCCAGGCTGGGGACTGGACCCCAGGCACTTAGACAAGTGGATGCGGTGAATGCCAAGACTGGTGCCTGTTCAGGGTTTTGGGGTCTTTGATCTGGAACACACCTTCAAGAGATCAGGGATGTTTGCAGATGGGGAACACCTGACCAAGTGGGGCACAAGTTCTGGGGAGCAACCAGGCAGGACTTTTTAACGGGGCTTTAAACTAGATTTCACAGGAGAAGTGGGTGCTCTACTGGGTGTCAGTGAGGAACCAGAAAACAACAGCTTGTTAGGGAACAACAGGGAAATACTTGTAGATCAACCCAAAGGAATTAAAGAGGGCTGCTCCCAAAAGATGAAGAGGTTGCCATCCCAAATGAAGTCTGTCATCACCAACAAGTATGGGTCACAAGCAGGAGGAACTGGAAACTAGTACAATTAGAAAATCATGACCTAATTGCTGTCACAGAAACATGGTGGAAAGAGTTACATGACTGGAGCACTGCAATTGAGGGCTACAAAATTTTCAGAAGAGGTAGGCTAGGAACTCTAAATTTAGGAAGGGATGGATTGTGAAGAGCTGCCTCTACAAACCACACAGAAACAGGTTTGGAGCCTGTGAGTGAAAAGCAAGGACATGACCAAAAATCCCCACCTTGTGGTGGGGATCAACTACAGGCTGCCTGATGAAGGGGAACCTGCTGAAGAGACCTTTTGCGTTGGATACAAAAGCCATTGCACCCCAAAAATTTCATCCCAATTTCAATTGGGATTTCAATCACCCAGACGTCCGCTAGATGAAAAAAATACAGCTGGCTGCAAGCAATCCAGGAGACTCTTGGAGGACAACTTCCTGGTCCAGGTATTAGAGAAACCAACCAGAGGTGAGGTGATACTGGACCTGGTGCCTGTCAGTGGGGATGAGCTCTTTAAAGGAGTTGACATTGAAGGCAGCCTAGGCTGTAGTGACTTAGCCCTGGATGAGTTTGGGATCTCAAAGAGCATAAGCCTGGATATGAGCAAAGCCGGAACCCTGAACTCAGAAGAGTGAAATTTCAGCTATTTAATGTGTTGATATCCCCTGTGAAATAGTCTTCAAGGACAGAGACGCTGACCAGGGCTGGCAGCTCTTTAGGGCCAGTTAGAGCACAAGAGCCCTCTCTCTAACCCAGTGTGTAGGAAATAGAGCAAGACAGGCTGGGAACTGGCATGGTGGAGCAGGAGTCTGCTTCTTGCAGAAGAACTTCTCCTTACTTGAGGAGTAAGAAAGAAATGCACAGCCAGTGGAAGCAGAGAAAGTGACCTAGGAGAGTACAGGAATACAGTTTGAATGTGTAAGGATAAGATCAGGAAAGACAAAGGTGGAAATAGGATTTGGAAAGGGACTTGAAGAATAACAAGAAGGGTTTCTGTGTATGCACAGATGACAAAAGGAAGGCCAAGGAGCTTGTACCCCTCTGGTGAGCTTGAAGGATCAACAGGTAGCAAGTGAGATGGAGAAAGCTGAGGTACTCAGTGAATTCCTTGCCTCAGTCTTTACCAACAGTCACCCTTCCCTCTTGTCTCAAGTCCTGGATTCTTTGTATGGATATGGGGGAGTGACGTCCCTCCCACTAAGTGTAGAGCAGATTTAGGATCACTCATTGAAGCTGAATAACCCCAAGTCTATGGGACCTGATGAGATACATTCCAGAATCCTGAGTGAACTGGCTGATGTTGCCAAGACAATCTCTTCATACTTGAAAAGTCAAGGCAGTCATGTGACGTCATGAGTGACTGGGAAAAAGGAAGTACCACTCCCATTTTTAAAAAGTGGAGAAAGGAAGATCTGTGGAACCAGAGACCAGTGAGCCTCCCCTCTGTGTCTAGGAAGATCATGGAGCAGAAGATACACTATGGCACATAAAGGATAAGGAGGTTGTCTGAGCTTCACTAAAGGCAAATTTGGCCTGACCAATCTGGTGACCTTTTATTATGGAATGATGGCAACAGTTGACATGGAAAGACCAACAAACATCGTCTGTCTAGAATTCTGTAATGCCGTCAATACTGCCATGTTTTTTTTCCTGGCTGGAAGGCATGCCCTTCGTCTCAGCAGCCAAAGAGTCCCTTCTGCCCACCCTCAGCAACGACCTGATGTAGATTAAATGACATTTGGGTTCTAGCCATGCCCCCTCTCAGCTACTGCCGAAAAATAACCCTGTCCTTGACTGAAAGCAGGACAATAGGGAATATGTTATACCCACTTTCTACTGTGCTCTCTGTCCCATATGTCTGTTGGGGCTATTTATGAAATGAGTTCCATTAGACCAACTCAGTTCTTTCTGGGATGCCCTGTTGCCATAGCAGTTGTATCTCAAGGCCCAGGATGGTGTTTTGGGCCCTGGTGTGAGGCATGGGGTTCGTCTCCAGACATCCAGTGGTTTTTTCCACCATTGTAAGCAGGTAGCACTTGCCTTGATGGATTTGGAGCAGTGTGATATAACCTATTTGCCAGGCTGGCCCATATCTGTATTTCAACCATCACGCACCATACCACAGATGCCTCACCCATTTGGACTGTCAATCCCAGCACATGTTTCACAGATATGGGTAGCTGGGAGGTGGTGTCCATGGTTAAGTCCATCCCTTGATCACAAGCCCACATCTATGTTGTAGCTCCTCTCTGATGACCTGAGGCATCTTGAGCCCACTGAGCCAGAAAAAATTTGCTCTTACATTGCCAGTCCGGATTAACCCAAGACACTTTAATCTTGGTGGCCTGATCCACCAATACATCATTGCAAAGTTCTTCAGTAGCCTAACTCTTGGGCACATGTGCGTCTCATGATGTACTTCTTCAGCCAACTTCTCTACCAGGGCAGCAATTTCTTGCCATGATTCATCAGCCCAGATGGGTTTCCCTCTGCACTGCCAACTGGCTTTTTTCCATCATCCAGCCACCCCAACACAGCATTTGCCACCATCCACGAGTCAGTGTAAAGGGAGATATCTCACCATTTTTCTCAATCAGCGATACCTAAAGCCAGCTGGATGGCAGCCTTACTTGATCCACCTTGTCCTTCTGTGACTTGTCACACAAAATTTGTCATGTGATAAAAAAGGAACTGTCATTCAAGACAGTGTATAGTTTTTAATTTTCAGGTAACTGATTTTAAGGTGGGGCCTCCTAAACATGTGTCACCTTCTCCACCTTCTCCTCTGATCATAGTCCAAAATTTTCACCTTCAGGCTAGTTAGTGATGAATGCCAAGACCCCTTGGCAATTGGGGTTCCTATTCAAGCTTGCTGCGTGGTCAGCACAACCCACTTACTCCAAGTAGCACCAATGGCATGATGTGTGGAAGGGATTTTACTTTTGAATATCCAGCCTGGTGCTGGCAGTTGGGGCACCATGAGGAACTGTGTTTCAGTTACAATCACTTCTGAGACAGCTTGAATCCCTTAGTAAGCTGCCAGTATCTCTTTTTCCATTGGCATGTCACATGCTTTGGATCCTTTGTATCCCTGACTCCAGAATGCCTGGGGTCACCCTCAAGTATTTCCTGGGTCATTCTCTCTGGGTATATTTTTCCAGAGATTCCAGGAAGGACCATTCTTCCTGGCTGCAGTGTACAGTTCATTTTTAATATCGTGCCCTGACCTGACTAGCTGAAGGGCAGTTGCATGAATCCTTTTAAATTTGCTCAAAATCTTGTTGTTCAGGAGCATACTTAAAATCGTCCTTCTTCCGCCTGGTAGAGCTTACAATCTGGAATATGTATCCTCCAAAAATGACAGCTTCTAGGAAAGCCTGCATTTACTTCTTGCTGGTTGGTGGAGGAATAGCTACCATTTTGTTAACCATGCCCATTGGAATGTGACAATGTCCATCTTGCTATTCCACTACTAAAAACTGAATTTTCTGGGCTAGTCCCTTTTCCTTTCTTTGCTTTATGGCAAAACCAGCCTTCAAAATTATTTGGATTGTCTTATCCCCTTTCACGAAAAATTTTCCTCTTCTGTGTTTTCCCACATGATGATGATAACAATGTATTTCAAATGTTCTGGAGCCTCACCCTTTTCCAGTGCAGTCTGGATAAGCCCATGGCAAACAGTGGAGCTGTGTTTCCACATGTGGAGCAGACAGTTCCAGGTGTACTGGATATCCCTCTCAGTGATAGCAAACTGTGGCCTGCACTCTCCTGCTAAAGGAAAAAAAAAAAAAATTAGCAATGTTGATGGTGGCACCACTTTGCTGTTTTGGATTCCACCTTGTACTGAAGTCCCAACATGTTGGGCAGAGTAGCACTCAGTGGTGGTGTGACTTCATTCAGGCCATGACAGTCTGTTGGTCCCTGGGCTTACAGGCTGACCATATAGGATGGTTAAAGGGTCAAGGAGTCTTGCTGACCACTCCCTGGCTCTCCAGCTCACAGATCATCTTGGGGATGGGGATCATAGAGTCCCAAGTGGTGCAGTATTGTTGATGGTGCACTGATGTGGTAGCAATTGGTACCTGCTGTTCCTCGACCCTCAGCAGTCCCAAAACAGAGGGGTCCTCTGAGAGACCAGGCAAGGTATTCAGCTGCTTCATTTCCTCTGTCTTCACAGCAGCTATCCCAAAAATCCTAACAATGCCTTTTTGGGTCCTTGAAATACCCTCTTCTGAGGCAATCTAAGCTAAGAATGCATGGGGCCTCTGGGCTAGTCACAGTGGGGTGTTTTTCATTTCCAGTCATGCTCTCTTCACCTTGCAGTGCAGTCAGCTCCTGGGATCCCCTTGGCACCCCAGAAAGAGATGGATTCTGTCCCCACATATCATGATGGCATCAGGGTACATCGTGTGCCATTGTTAACTAAAGCCTTACATTCCTGCGTGTCTGATGTGCCAGGGCTCTGGATCCACACAGTCCAATAAATCTGATTGTCCCTTTCTTCTGAAATCTGGCTGGAGCCAAGGCCCCTCTAGTTCTGGTCATGACACTCATGGCTCACTCCTTGTAAATATGAACTGAGGTCCCCTCAAGAGGATTGTAAGCAGTATCAGCCCTCCTATTCTGTCTGAGGACTTGCCCACTGGAAACTGGAGTGGCATTTATCCAGAACTTCCCATGGTGGTTCTTCTTCCTTTCAACTTATATACTCATGCTGCAAGAGCAGAAGTGGGTTTTCCATCCCACTTCCTCATCTCCTTTCTGGGGTCATGCAGGTAAAACCACAGGTTATCTTGTGGCATGGGCCCTCTCTCTCACAAGCATTGGTGCTTGCTCCCAGTAGCAGAGACTCTGGTCCATGTTGGCGGGGCAGGGGACATTTTCTCTCTAACTTGCTTAAGTCTTTCAAATCTGTTGGTTTAATTTAAATTTAAATTTAAAATAAATTTAAAATTCTGTTGGTTCTCCTTTCATTGACTTCAATGCCAATGGGCTGGTGTACAAAAATAGCGCACTCCTTATAAAGTTTTCCAAATGGATTGCATACACTGGAGCTCATCTGGATCTACAAGGGACTGCTCATCATTTCAATCCTTATAGATTACCTCTTGCAGAGTTAATTCTCTCTAATTTTCTCCATTGTGTTCCACTGTCTTGGGTGAATTATTAGAGCACCTTTGAGAGAATACCTTTCTCTCATGCTTGACAGGAGCCACGTCCAAAGGCTGAGAGTTTCTGTCCTCTTCCCAATCCTCTTGTCAATGTCCACATCTCAGGACAGGGATTCCAGTTGCTTGGCTTCACTACCATCTAGTTTCATATCATGGGCCATGATATCCCAGCATCAGAGCAGCCAGGTTACTTGGGCCTCATTCAACAGACTAAAATCTAAAATCTAGCTAAAATCTATTTGTATCTCTTGGAGATCACTGGGGGATAGAGATAGCGTGATTACCTCTGGTCCTACCGCTTCCTCCTCTTCTAAGGACCCTGCTTCCTCTTCATCCCTTACCATGTGAAGTGTTCTTGAATTTCTTCTTCTGTCTAGGAGCAGCTGCTACCAGCACAGCTTGTTCTTCTGCTACAGCTGCAGTATCAGTGGCCATGATACCTGTTGGTCTGCTTTCTTCCTTCTCCCCACGAGGGTGCTGTCTAGTGATCCACAGTGTCCAACATACAGTAACCAGGGTACAGCATGTTATATAACATCACCCCTCTCTGGAGCTACCACAGCATTCTTCTTTCCCATTTTTTTATCAGTCCAACAGGATGTAAGGCCGAAAATGACTCACTGAAAAGCTGATTACAGTGGTTCCTGTATTCTGGGTTAAACACACAGAAGAAATATTGACTTGATGTTGTCAAGACAGAATTGCACTGACAAACTACGGAAAAATCAAGGAACTTTGGCAAAAGGTTACTACAACATCCAATCAACATAAATCACTTCTCACAGCATTAATTTGTCCCATTCAACTTAGCAAACTAAAAAACTATTCAATGTTAAGTTACTCAAAATATTTCAAGAAGAGGGAATTAGAAGAAGAGAAAGACAGAGAAGATATAGGAAAGCACGCATATAGCTATCAACTAGCTCTCAGGTGCCAGCAGTGCTCAGAGACAAACTCTGAGAGGAAGGTAGGTTTCAAGATGTGCTGGCCTTGTGCTCAACCTTAAATACCCCTGGGACTTTGTGGGCCCTCCTCCCAGGTGGGATTTTCAGTCATTAGGCCCCTCAGGAGCTGATTTAGGAAAGAGTGGAGCCCTGACTCCAGTGTGCCAATGATTGGCAGCTCTGCCGGGCTGGGATACAGGCTCTGGGATGGGGGGCGGGGAGCAGTTCAGTATCTAACCAGAGCAAGGCCCAATCTGTCCCCTCACCCCCACACAGGCATCCCAAAATGTATAGAGACATCAATCCCTCCAGGCTCTGACACAGAAACCTGTAGATTTTCAGGGGTGAATTCCAAACCACTGGAGAACAGAAGTCTTCCAAATACTGGACCATGTCTTCTCACATTCCATGCCACTCATGACTACCAACCCTTGAGGCAGATCTCTGAAAGCATTGCCTAAAAATCTCTTCTATGACTCTAAACATGGTGTGGAGTGCACTAAGGAGACCTGCCAGACCTAGCAACAAGAACATGCTTTCCTTAACATCCAAGAGAAATGAAAAGTTCTCAAGAGGTGTTGTAATGGGACTGAGGGATGAAAAGGGGGTGAAAAGTTGGGGAAAATAATCCTCCGCTGTTCCCTCTACAGACCAAGTATAGTCTGGACTCACAAAGGTAACACCTAAAGTAAAGGTAGGAGAGCAACACTGAATACATCCCAGATGACCCTCATTGCCCTTGATATTATCATGTTATAAGAAGATATCACACAGTACAGCAACAAAGAAATCCTGATCCCTCTCCCTGCTCTGAAAAAGAGCACTGCAAGATACATGAACAAGAAAATTTCCAGGGTTAAGTAGAACATCCACATGAACAGACCAAGCAACATTGTGATCAGTGGCTCCCTATGTAATGCAACAAATGCTTAGGTCAAAGCCACCAGATGTGTTGTTATCCCAACCCTTTGTGCCACACATTGTGTGCCAAATAAGCTTGTAGTAGTTTAGGAATAGTATTCAATTTAGTACTCCCACTAAAACCTTGCATCCCTTGCGGCTCCCTTGACTTCATCTGCAGCACCCTGGAGAGGGGAATTGGAAACACAGAAGGCAAAGATCACAGGAAGAGATTAGAACAATTTACTGGAAACAGCAATGAGATAAGAAAATGAACAGTAACAGAAACAATACTAATGACAGAGGGTACAAGAAAAGGAACAATTCACAGGAACCTTCTGACGATAAATAGTACTGGATGGCTCCATCCACCATGTTTACTTGCTCGACTAGGTCACCCTCTTCCCTTCTCACTGACCCCCAGCAAAGATACTAAGTAGTATAGAATAACTTCCAGGTCATAACCATGCTCCTGCTGGCAAAAATTAACCCTCTCCTAGCTGGAAGCAGGACAGATGAGTATGTCTATATACAGACACAGAAAATCTTCAAGGCAGTATATCGACCCATTAATGTACTCTTTAACTTCGACATGCTACCTACATTAACTCTAAATAAGAACATTTATACGCACTTATAACAACAGTATCAGAAAAGCATGCCAACAAAACACAGGATAAAACAAAACAAAATAAAAAAAAAAAAAAATACAAACCCAGAACATGCTTAAAGAAGTGATTCTATGCCCTGTTAGTGAACAAAACCAGGTTTGTCTGGCTATGGAACACAGGTTACATCTTGCACTGCAGACATGAGCTCAGTAAAATACAATTAAACAATTACAGAATAGTTGTGGATCTATAACAGCCAAAGGACACCCCAGAGCCTCCAGTCTTCTCCATGGAAGAGAGACACTCACCTTTTAGGAATGTGTTGAAAGATTCTTTCCCTACTTTGCTTTCACTGCCACTTGAAAGACACAAATTATTCCTTCTCATTGCTCAGCGTTAGCATGCCAGTGTCTTCTGCTTGCTTCCACTAGAACTAACACAGTCAACAAACTAAAAGGCACCTGACTCAGTTTGACCAGGGATGCCTTTCATAAATAACACTTATATTTATGACATGCTCAGGTTTATGTTGTGCTCAGTATCTGTTCCTAAATATTTCAGTTGTTAAAGCAGAGTCAAGTTTGCCAAAAGAACAGTTTACCTACACAAAGAAATTATACCTGGAAATCCTGCCAAGTGAGAAAAAGGTCATCTATTTAAGCAAAGAGTGAAGTTGACAAGTAGCTCCTCCTTGCACAGGCTTGTTCAGGTCTATCATGTGTGAGTTGTGCATCTGAAGAAGGACAAGCTAGCATTACCCTTGACTTGTGTAATGTGACAATTTCACAGCCGACTTTTTGTTTTTAATGGGGGCTCACTGTAGACTGGGCATATTTTTTTCTTATTTCCCAAGGCAATTCATATTCTAGCTTAATTTTTCTACATACAAAATTGTTTGAATACAAAGGAGGTTCAAGTGCCCTTTCTTTAAAATATGTCTTTTCTTGAATGAATTTATAATCAAACAACTTTTCAAAAGCTAGACTGGAGAACTGCCTCAGGATTTAGGCAGAACATCCAAGATGCCAGAGTTTGAGGCTTCAGCTCTGAACCCCTCAAGTCAGGTGCCAGCAAAGCCTGGAGCTGCCTGGTGCATCCTCTGATTCCCACATTTCCAGGTACATAAAGCAGGTTTTTGATGCCAAATTTAGTTGCTGACCAAAGTAATAAGAAATCAAGAATAAGCTCTGTTTCTGCCCAAGCCTCCTCTGAGATGTACATTACAGAAGGCATTCCTGGAGCTCACCTAACTTTTGGCAATTAGTCACATTACAGTATACTCTTATAGTGTTTCTCTTGTTCCTAATGCTTCTTGTATTTCTTGTTTTGCAGGAGAAAAGCTTACACAGAAAGGGTGGGGACTGCCTCTCGCCAACTTCAGAGCTAGTCTGGTGCTGACAGCACTTTCCTAGAAGAGAGGTAGGAGATAAGGTTTTTGACAGCCTCAGGCTGAATAGCGTAAGTACATACACTCTCCTGTTTCTTCAGAGAACATTCCAACCACTAGACTACTATGCTGAAGGCAAGCCCAGTTATCATCTTCCTTCTCCATTGAAGTTTAAAGTCCTTCTACACAGCCATTCTTCTCTGAAGAGAGCCCAAACCTGTGAATCTGAGGTGAACTGAAGAAGTAGGTGCTTAAATAGCATGCCTTTGCTCTCTGCCTGGTTAGGATTTCCAGCATCTTGCTTTTTGTGAAAATTTCTGGTGGTTCTAGGAGGCAAGTAGCTTAGTACGAAGGCTGTCATTTCCCCTGTGTAGTTCTTCCAAATGCCTGTTTCTCAGCATGGAGCCTTTAGAGAGGTTATATACATTATGCAAAGTCCTGGGTTGTTTTTCCCAGGCCGGACAAGCTTCACTGCTGGGAGGATAAGAAGATCACCATCCCATGTCTCTTCCATCTCCACCAATTTGACTGGCTGCCATTGTGCATTTTTCCACACCAAGCCATGCAGTTACAGCTGTGCATCCTTCTCCGTTAGAAATGCAGCTGTGTCAATCTCTACATGAGAGGCTTATCCTCAAAGCACTTGCGAATTTCATTATTAGGAAAGTTCAAAATACATTCTTGAGTTCAAAGCTAAAAATGAAATGCAGAAAAATCCTTAACAAATTAAACTTCTCCTCAGACTGAATTTGATATATTATGCAATTAAAACCACCACCCCTAAAACAGAGATTAGACCAAATTGCAGTGATTTGATAGATTTCAGTGCACTTAAAACTGGTAAATACTAGTTCAGGTTTTACCCTAGACAGCATAAAATATTAGGCAGACCACTGTGTTGAAAGCAGCTAAACTCTATGCGTGTGCGTGTGTGTGTGCATGAGTGTGAAACAGGAAACATTAATAAGAGTTTGAGAATTATAGAATTAGATTAAATTAAATCCCTCATTGAAATATTAGTGCCCACTATGGTCAGGGTTGTATTCCAGATTCATTATCAAATTTAGTACTTTGTACTGACTCCTAAAAGAGGATGGCTGATAACTGAAAACTAATAATAAAGGAGCTATTCACTTGTGGTCTGATTGGGACTCCAAATTCTCATCAAATCAGGAGCAAATACAAGAAGTGAATTTGATCACTTCTATTTTAGGAGCTTTTTTGATTTGTATTCAACAAGCAGATATAGAAAGATGTTGTTTTCTTTTTCAAAAGCATGACTTGATTTGTTGATTGTTGAAAATTAGCTTCATGAATATTTCAGTATGGAAAAAGCATTTCATCAAGTATTCACTGACTTCACAGAGCTAATACACAATTGACTTTAAATAACTTCTGTTTACAAGGCTGTATTACATGGAAAATGTGTAATCTGCATGGTCTAAGATGGGTATTTTCAACACAGATATCAAAGCAAAAGATCTCTGAACATTTTGGAGGCAGTCAGTATGAAAAATGCTACAAAGGGTATTCCTGACCAGGTAAAATGTTGAGAATTTTTAAAGATTTAATTTTAAACATTTAATATTGAAAATCAAAATCACATATTTTTAATGACTGTAGCGAGATTTTCTTGGGAAAACACAACTTTGTGACAGAGCACCAGAACAAATTTGGCTAAGGGATGATAAGTAAGTAATGCCAAACATTGCTGTATGACAAACTCTCTGAAAACCCATTTACTAAAAGCTGTTACCATCTTTATTTACTTGATTTACTAAACGCAAGTTTACAAAAATTCAGTAGTGTGGGTTTGAATTCATACATTGAATGTAGAAGGCAAAGAGTTTCCAAATACAAAATGCTTGTGTCATGTACTTACTGTTATTTTGAAGACACATGTAATAGAATTCATCAGTATCATGTTTACTAGTTTTTTTATAAAAGGAAGCCACCATTAAATCTACTGCTATAAGGGGATTGCTCTGAGCTTTGTTATAAAAAAATAATTTAATAGGAAATCTGAAATTCTCTTTTTACACCTTGCATTTTCTCAGTGGCTATAAACAGCAAGGTTGCTCTGAATATCAGTGATTTTAACTGCTTACTTTAACAATTTTCACTTGTTACCTCTTAGATTTCATAAAAAGAAGGATGTGTATGTGTACATTACATTATGGAAGGCCAGGGTAAACTCCAGAGGTCTGAAGAATTTAGTACAGAAGTAGCATTTAGACTTGTGCTTTTGAATTTATGCTGCTGAACCCAAATGTAAATATACACATTTCATTTTTATAATGTAGGTCATATTACCTGAAAGTGTGGCAATCTCATAAAACCAATTGATCTTACAATTTTTGCCATATTTTTAAAAAAGATCTGTCTTGAAAGATTTTCCATTGTAGATAAGTACAAGTATTCTGGTTCTCAACAGCATCTGCTCAAGCTTAAGTGAATAGCAGGAAAAAATCTTCCATTGCTCATAAACCCTCAACTTTTTGGATTAAAAAAAGTCAGATTAAACACAAGAATTATTTTAATTTGAAGGCACTACTTCTAGGATAACCTTAAGAAAAATGTCAGTTTTTATCAGAGAAATGTTACATTGATAGCTACAGTATGTGTCATATTTGTGTTATACTACTAGAGGCCTCTAAACAGAAAGCCAACATGTCAATTACTAATAGTTCATATAGTATAAGTGCTAGGTCTGCCTAATGGAGTGGGGGGAGGTTGTGGGGGTTTTTTGTTGTTGTTGTTTTTGTGGGTTTGGGGGTTTGTTTTGGGGTTTGGTATTTTTTGTTTTGTTTTGTTTTTTGTTTTTTTTTGGTTTTTTGGGTTTGGGTTTGGGTTTGGGTTTGGTTTGGGTTGGGTTTTTTTGGTTGTATTTTTGATTGGTTGGTTGGTTGGTTGATTTTGTTTGTTTGTTTGTTTGTTTAAATGAAGTACATACAGACATTTACACAAACTTCCAAGTTATCCAGTTGATTTTATCTGCTAGAGTTTTAGATGCTTTCCATATCAAAACTTTGCAAAAGCTTACTGATTGATTATCATTGGTGTACTTGACAATTGCTATATAAAAATTCTTGTATTTCTGAAATGATGTCATGTCAAAATTTTTCAATTTTTATCTTTAATTAAAGCACATAATTTTGTTTTCTAATTCAATTTGAGAATGATTTTGGAGAAATATCATTATTCTCAGTGCATATTTGGCAGAATGACAAAGAAAAACAATGCAGTTCCCAAATGTACTTCACAACTAGTATTCAGTTGTGTCACATGGGCTCAGCTGGGCTCAACCACAGAGACAAGTGATTATCTCCTTCCTTCCCCCACTGCTTCTCAAAAATGAGAGACGGTTCATACAATCAGCAGTGACACTATACAACAGAGTTTCAGGTATATACGCATGCTACCTGAGTAAATCACACCACTGCTATGTGGGAGCATAGGTTTGCTATTAATGTGAGCATGAAGGGGTTTTGAACCAAAAGAAGATTATTAAACACTAAAGCAGCGCTGATTTGCAATACCATTGACTAGTTTGTGTCACAGAAGTCTTTAATGAAAATCAGTTTCTTTCACAGTGAGCTCTAAATGTTATCAATCAAAATCCAGTTTCCTGGATGGATGTGGACACCCTTTGAAATTATATGCTATCAGGATAAATAAAGACAATTCCATTTCTCATCATCAATGGAAAAGTGCTCAAATCTTTTGGCTGCCTGTTTATGAATTTTAATGAGGCCTAGATTTGTCTCAGAAGGAGGCAGACCTAATTCTCAGAGTGATTCAGACAAGTCAGTACAATATTAGAAAACCGTACAAAAACACATGAGTGATAATAGAATAAAGTACTTTGATGAAGCTATGTTGAGGAGGGGAAGGCAGCTTATATAAAAATCACCCCCACTGTTTCTCCTCCTAAACTACAAAATTACCAACTTTAGTTCTCAGTTTCCAAAGTCATTTTCCCCCTTTTTTTGCTAAATAGTCTGTAGTATGAAATGAACAGTAAAAATAGAGGCTCACTGTTATATTTTAGTCTCAGATAGAGGATGATTTGACATTTCTCAGCCATCAGTTACAGGACAGACACAAGTTAATCTTGGTTTAAAAAATGTTTGCCTATTTGAATTCATTTACCAGGACATTTAAGTGCAGAAATTGATTAACCCTTAGGAGAAGCCACTCCATTATTAGCAAGGCCTTCAAAGTTCTTGGTCCAAAGTTCCTCTGCACCTCACATCTCCCAGACATGTGCTCCCATCTATGTACCACAGCAGCCTGGCAGTGCCCTCATCCCAACTATGGCCACATGTGAAGAGAAAAGCTGCCCTGACAGGCCCCAGGATCCTATTCCAGCCTCTCTCTTCACTGTTTTTCTTACACTTCCTATGTGTCCTAGCTGTGGGCAGGCATATACGTTGTTTTATTATCAGCAAAGTGGAGAGCATCGCTGCCTAATGTTGCAATACCAGCACAAGGCTCATTTATGGAGTATCCTTGATCTCTTCAACAAACCAGCTTTCAGAGCTTTGTGAAAACCTGTACTCTGTATGGGCTTAGAAAGAAGCAATAGATGAGAAGAGTCAATATTTGCCTCACAGAAAAGACCAACCCCTGCTTAAATTTTCCACATCCTAGTGGGTCATGTGGAGTGAGAAAGGTCATGACCACTCAATTCATTGCAAACTGGTGGCTTTAGGAAAGTGCTGTGGTAGCTAAAGAGGTATTTAGACCAAAGAGCCAGCTCCTAGGTGATCAATACCTGAGCAATGGATGAGTCACCAGAGACCCGGGAGATGGAGGAAGAAAGGGTACCATGTTCTTGTAAAAGAGCAGCAGTCCAGGACCTTCAGGAGTTGGAAGAACAAACTGATTTCTTGCACTCCCCCAGCTCCATCACCTCAACTTTCAGCACAAGCAACATGGTCCTATAACTTCTGCCGGAAAAATGTGGGGTGGGAGGGTCCCTCATACAGACTTCCTTCCACAGTTCTTCCGGCTGGATAAATGGCACTTCCTGTAAGACACAGGAGGGGAGCAGAAATGAAACAACCTAACAATTTCCATCAATGATAGGGACTAGAGCATGGAGTTGTTCAAAGTCTCTCAGGGAAGACTTTCCTTTGCACTCTCATCTGAGTTTAGGACTTGCTGTACTTATCTTCAGGATCTCCACTTTGCATTCTGAAGTCAGACCCTTACATGCAGCGGCAGATGGAAGTCTCAGGTTGTTGGGAGCATATGTGAATCTTCACATGTTCGGATAAAACTGTCTTGGTTCTTCTGTTGACCATACTGCCATGAACTTCTAAAAACATTTAACAATCCGCAGAAAGAAAATAAAGTCACATAAAATCAACACTGTTTCCCCTCATATTTTTTTCCCACGCTGTTATGCTCATTTTCTTCCATTTCCCTGTTTTATTCTCACCCTTAACTACTGGATTTTTTTCCAACCTTATTCCACTTTGTCAAAGACTTTTTTTTTTTCTTTCTTTCTTCCTTATGTAGCTCTTCAAGGAGGTATCTATTCTTCTAATATCTATTACCTTTCATTTTTGTTCTGCTCCCATTTCCTTCAAAGCGCTTACTTATACTGAGGTCTAGCTTTCAAATTCTTTTAATTTTCCCTACACTTATATTTCGTGCCAGCCCGTCAGTTCATTTATTTCATCTTATTTCCCCCCTCTCTCCCATATTTCATATGTTTGTTGAGAAAGATAAAGGAGACTGTATTCTTAGAATGCCAAAGACATAAAAAACAAAACAACTACATATTTGAAAAAAACTTGTTATTTTTAGCCAGACATGGCAGACTCCAAGCCAGGTATTGTCATAATATCCTTCAAAAAAAGGTGAAAAGTAGGTGGGGAAAATCTGTTTTATTCCTAATCTAAGCACTGGTTCCTACTGCAAAAGACCATGATATGTTATATTCATCCTATTCAGTTAATGAGATCAGTTAATGGTAAAAACAACATTTAGGAAGTGTACATTTGTACAATACATAAATTGCTTCATTTTGGCATTGAACACTACCACACCCAGGAAAAAGGCTTTCTGCTTTGTGCCTCACAATACATCAACTATTAGCCCAGTACCAGAGTAGTTGTTATCTTACTCTATTTACTAAATGGGCAGATGATAACCACACCTATCGATTATGAGAGTCCTTCACATTTTCCTGGAAGGAGCATAAAATAATCTGGATTTCTGAAAATTTTACCTGGTAAAGGACTAGGGATTTGCTAGAGGCACATAGCGTGCTTTTGGATCACCACCAAAAAAAACATGATCTCCAAATTCCTTCTACCATTTGTACTTGGAAAATAGATTAAGCACTGACCTCAAAACCACAGAATAAGTTGTGCAAGTGTAAAGCATCATAACCAACAATTGGTCAGACAATACCAAGTAAACAACAATTTTGGTTCTAATCAGTATTTAGTCAATTTTATCCTCTGTTTCTGTAGCCATTGGCATTTCATGACCTATGCTTTGATTTTGACAGACAAACTATTTTATATTATTTTAACTTAGTTTTTCTTAGAGCAGTTATAGGGTAAATTGCAAGGTCTTATTAGGCTCTGCAACAATAAATCTTTAAACACATAGTAGTGTTCCAGTTTTTCAGACAGATCACAACCCTAGGACATTGCTACAGGACATCTAAAGAGCAAGCCTGAATTTCTTGAATTTGAGGTGTTCAGACTGTAGCTAATGGTCATGTCTCTTTCATGTTTTTTAATTCTCATTACTTTTTGCACTGTCCTAGGAGTCACAGTCATGGATTTTTGTTCCCTGTATGCCAGCTTGGGAAGCACCCTGCAAGATAATTAGTCATTGACTCTGAAACCTGAGTAAAAGGAAACATGTTCTGCCCTCAGCCTCCTAGTGACACTTTTTTTGTCTAGAAATGTATACTACAAAGCCTCATCTGCCAAGAGAAGTGTGTATATATATGTGTGTGTATATATATATACACATATAAGATCAGAAAGTTCCCTCACTAAATAAGTCATACAGCTAAGCCACACAAAAAGGCTGCACACTGGTCCAGAGGACAATTAAGAGAATTTCTGTTTATATGAGAGTCTTTTGCTCAGGATTACTAATCTACTAACAAAAGAACTGCTTAAGAATGCAGTAAAGATTACAAAATCAGGTAAGACTGTACCGAGATTTCAAGCAAGGTTATAAAGATAGAAATATATTAAAAGATGCATTCTCATGCATCTCTGGGCAATCCATCCAAGGAAAACAATAAAAATATTTAACAGGCATGTGAATTTGAAGCTCAGCGGTCTGATGCTATCTAAATATAAAAGTCACATTCATTGTCCAGTAGATGAAAAAACATTTTATATCCAAAATGGCAAATCAGATTGTTGAAATGCTCATGAGGAGCAATGACTATTTTGCTAAGGAGGAAACAGAAGGGGTAAATTTATATAATGACATTCTATGCTCAAGCCATGGATATTATTGATGGTACCTGTGATTATACATTAGGCATTCCTGGTTCCCAGTTCCACAATGGCATTTGGAAACTTATGTCCATACACTGAATTGTAAGCAGTAATCACAAGCCTTTGCCAGAAAGTTCTTGAATATCAAAACCACTGTCAAGCTCTAGCCTCATCATGTGGGAATGAAGTTCAAAACAGGAAAGTATTAAGAAGCGCAAGCCCTAAAGCCACATTCTCTGTCTTGAGATACATGTGTGTGTATCTCAACCACAGAAATCCTGTGTCAGCAGATCTCAAATCATGTCAGGCATGCAGGGAATAAAGAGATTATCAAAACCGGGATGAACTAATCCCATGACGTACACCCCTGCAAATGATCTGCTGTTCAATGGGTGCCAGCATAGAGCTTTTAACACAGAGGACAGATGTTTGAAATGCTTAATGGGAGCAAGAAGCCCTGCCTCTGCATGTTGAGTTTGCTCCTGGAGCACCTGCAAGTGCTTGGCCAGGCAAGTTCAGCAGCAGTTTAAGTTTTTGTTCCCCAAATTGTGACTTCCTACACAAGGTGCTAGATCTAGGTGAGATGCTCAGGTTTTATGCTTTTAAATAAGCAAGTCTCTGGCAGCTGCATGAAATTTGATTGGTTTTCATATATACAAAACCAGCAACTCTAAGCATTGCTGCTAAAAGGAAACATGAAAATTTGTTACAGAGGATGTGCATTCACAGATTAATGTCTACCTATAAATTTAGTTAAATTCTCTTATAGTATATTAGGAGAAAATAATGTGTTTGATGAAGTGATATATATCTTAATAAAAATACAGCGGTACATATTTCTAGCACTGTAAACAAATAATCCTAAATATATCCTTTTAGGTATTGGGGAATGGTGCTGTTTTCATCATCCCATTTTATTGAGGAAAAAATCAAGACAGCAGCTTCTTCCAGGGGTAACTTGTAATTTTCATGTAAGTGAAAACTCTTTCCAGCTGTAACTTTGCTTCTGTTTTGGGTGTGCATGATTCTTTCAGGACCTTGAAATGGGAACAGGATTATCTGAGCTAAGGATCAAATGATCAACTAGCATAAATAAACAATTCTTACCTCTGTTTGACTGGACTGATGAAAATACATGCAACCATATGATCCTACTCTTTTATTTGATGGAAATCTGAAAGCGTTAAACTCTTTTGACCTGCCTTTCTTAATAATTATTATTAGGAGAACTTCTTTAAATTAAGAACAATATCAAAACAATTAACTTTATTGGCCTATAGAGTCCGTCTTTGCTGCCAACAGATTTTTCTTTGTCATATCCATTGCTGGGTTTTTTAAGGATTAATTTTTCTAGATAATGTCCTGGGTTGATGTTTTCTTCTTTGCCTCATGAATTCTGCCCTTACAGATTTTTCCTCTTTATTTGGAAAGGGAAATTGAAAAGGTTTAATTTGATCTGAAATTTAAATATGAAACAAGAAATCGAAAGAACACACATGCACTGCCCTTCTCTCTACATTGTATCTTGAACTGCCTGAATAGCTGCCTTGTGGACACGGTAGTTTATGGTATAGATGCTTGTACCATAGCATTCTTGCATCAGAATAGGGAAATCAGGAAAGGATTTCCTTTTTCAGAAGATTTTTTACTTTTTACTTATAAGGCCAGGCTCCCCATCAAAGCAATCTTTGGATACCCTTTTCCTATCATGATAAGTACCAAATGAAAAGGATCCATCATGAAAGAAAAATGGACAGGTTGATATTCTCCATATCTTTATACTGAACTTCACCACCAGAAAGGCTTTAACAGTGTTTAGAAAGAGAGTACACCATTAATTCTTTTTGGAAATTCATCTCCCACAGAAAAGAGCTGTTTGAAAAGCCTTGGATTTTTCCCACTGAACTTTCTATGGCCTGCCTATTTTAAAATGGCACCAAAGCTACAAACAGTACCTCGGATATTCACAGAAAAGTCCAAAAATCCTTCCTCTGGATATTTGAATAGAGGTGCATAGGGATCATGAAATTTATGTAGAAGCATCAATGTTTGCACAATGAAAATAATTTTTCAAGCTTTCAAATGTTTTTTCTAGCTTCACCTCTCAAAAGCTACTGTATTAGACTGCATCACATTCTCTATTCCCAATTACAAGAAAAATAAATACAATTGCTCCTGCCTGAAATATTCCTTTTCCCAGTAAGCCACTCCTCCTCCCTGTCCAACACTGAATTTAAATCTGATAAACATGGTGAAGAATCACACATTTTGTGGGATACCAAGTCATTAGGGAATCAGCAAGCACTCTTCTTGTATTTTGCAGCAGTGCTAACAAAATACGTAATTGCTAGAGTTATTTTTTTCCTCTTTGCAATCAAAGGTAATTAAACATTATTTACTGTGTGGTCAGTATGAGCCTGAATCATATGAATTATAATCACAAAAGAGCTTTTAGGTGAGTGGAAAATAGCAGCCATGATTTTTTTTCCTCCTTTAAAAAATCTGACAAGCAAACCCAGGGAAACAACACACATTGCCATTTTAGTGCATTTCTGGGAATACTTAATTAGAACTACACAGCACAAGTCAATATTAAAGCTCCATAACAAATTTATACCTTTTAAAAATTCACTGGGATTCAAATCCAAACAAAAACTGCTAAGTGACACAGAAATAATAGAATTACAGCTGTATGCTGGGATACTGGTTGCAACAAAGAATCATGCCATTCTCTGTTGCCAGTCCCACAGAGGTACCAGAAGAATTGGTTCTTGTGCTCTAGAAGAGAAAAAATACAAATATTTTCAAACCTTTTCCAGTTGTACAGGTGTTACGTACTTTCTAAATGAAGTGCTAGTCACGCAGTTTAGAGGAGCAGATCCTATACTGCAAAAGATCAATACTTTAAATTAATTTCTCTTTTTTAAAAATATAGGGGGATATAATATGGCATAAAAATGGCATATACTGAAGTGCTGCTGAAGTATACATTTAAACTGTTAATAGACAAAAATTTTAAGATGTCTTTGAGCTTTTATATAACACGGCTTCATTAGCAGCAACAACCCTTCTACAGATATCTTCATTTTCATACTAATTGTTCCATTTTGTTTCAATACAGAAACATATTTAAATTTGTGAGCTTCATGTTGAGACAACTGAACATTTGTATTACAAAGTAAAATGACCAGCAGGAAATCTGGTTCCAGTTAATCACATCTACTGTTTGCCTTCAGTTTTTTCTACATGATATTATTATTACATAGAAACATTTTTCTCCTATCCATCCAGTCTTAAAAATTATGTCTGCCCTATTTTTTTACAGCTCAGTCACTGACAGATCTTTCTTGTGGCTGTTGACAAAAGCTGCAATACACCTTCCCTGTTCATTCACAGCTGTTCCTTCTGATCTGCCTGTTTTTCTCACTGACCTTGTTTCACATCTGCTGCAGATTTTCTTCTTCCCGCACATCAGCCTAAGATGAGCTCCCTGGCTTACCTAAAGTCTGTCCTCTCCTTGTCCCTCCCTGTGTCTGACTCCTGCCTACACATAGCCAGTTACACCAGAGATCGCTTTCCCAGCCAGCACCATCCAGCTTTTTCAGGTTCTCCTCTGAGAGATAGAAGGAGTGCACAGGGAAGCAGCACCAGCCATGTCCTTCATGAGGATGCTTGGCAAAATGCTGTGTCCCTGCCATGCTCATCAGTATTGTCTCATCAGTATTTCTTCTCCAGATAATTCCGACTCACAAGAAAGACTTTGATGTTGCAAGACCCTGCAAAATGACCTCTGTGCTCCACCAGTTCAGTATTTCTGGCTGGTGGCTGTCCCCAGCCCCCTGGGACCCATGATGATAGCTGGCATTGCTTTATTAACAAAGAACCCAGAGCAAGGGTAGCAGCTACCCATAAGAGCTCAGACCTGATTTTTTTTTTTTTTTTTTAATTCAAACTTTTGATTTCCTTTGGTCATATTAGTTTTTTTAGCATAAAATAAAGCTGGTTTATTTAATATCTGATGATATTATAGGGCTGTGAGACAGAACTTATAAAAATCATTGTTGGCTTGCTATGCAGTGTACAAGGTACTTCAAGCATGATGTTTGCACAATTCTTCCATAGTGGCTGATTGAGTGAAGACATGACATAAAGGCTATGCTTTTAAAATGTCACATAACCAAAAATTTTGCTCAAGGAGTTATATGGAAGAAGCATGAAACAGTTTCAACATAAAACAAAAAAAAATCTGACTTTGATAGTAATTAGAAGTGAAAGCTATCCCTAAGCCACTTCTTTGAACCACAGGCATCAGGAGAGCAGAACACCTTGTTAGAGACAGACTAGGCAAAGAAGGTGCTAAATGAGAAAGACCTTTACAGACCCTTAGTACCCAGCACTTACTAGGAACCCAGTAAGCGTCTCAATCAGCATACCTCCATGGAGAAACAGTATTTCATAGTCCAGTGTTAATTATCCCTTCTTTTATATTAAACTTTACATCAGTGACCTTGCTGGTTTTCAAAACAAATGTGAATAAGAAAAGGTTTTGCATTCTTGCTAGCATTCATATTTCATACAGACCCTAAAGTCTGAACATGTTTTTAAAAATTGAAGTATAACCAAGATTTGGCAAAGCAGATCATACATATTAAAGTGCACTGTGAATTCCATATACTGAAATCTATGTATCTATCTAGGCACATAGCTGGAAACCAGCCTCTTGTCAGAGATGCTTTGACTAAGCACATGCATCCTAGATGTTTAAACATTTTGTGGTGAAGATTTTCACCCTTTAGGTTTTGGTGTGTGAATTTAATTTTCAAAATAAATATTGGTGGATTAGTTTTGGTCTGCAGACTACAATTTAGCACATGGATGAAAATGAGACAGACTCAAATCTAATTCACACTGTATAATGCCGCTGGATGTACAGAAGTGCAGCTGGGATGCACAGGCGTGGAGTTTTTTGATGCTTACAAATATTGTGAAGTATATCAGCACTTCCAAAACCAGTGAATTTAACACCATGAAATCATGTTTTATTTTCTCAGCATTCTATATTGAAGAATGAAAGATGGAAATGCAGTCTGTTTTGTCTTTCCCAGCAAAATATTTCTTCCCTTTCTTATACAATTTATGTTGAAATTATCAATCCAATTTGATTCATTTTTTATACACATCATATATCAACACAATCCTGAGCTGAATTTTATGTACTATAATCCTGTCCAGAAATGCTTTTATCATGAAAAAATAACTGCCCTCTTGAAATTCAAATCTGTAACACATAAATGAGACATTAACTCTAGAATTGTAAGAGGATATGTGGAACTATTTTCAGCTGCTATCAATTGTACATGACTGTGCTTCTGAAGCACTTAGAACATAGGGATTGCTGAAACATTTTTTGAAGGGGATAGGTTTTGCAGAATGATTACTTCCATAAAGAGATACATCGTAGGGTTTTGTCTCCACTTTCCACAATGCACACAGTAATCCCTGGGAAAGTTAAACACATTGTAAAGAAGGCAGACCATACAAAAAAAAAAAAAAAAAAAAAAAAAAAAAAAAAAAAAAAAAAAAAAAAAAAAAAAAAAAAAAAAAAAAAATTGAAACTGCATTTGAAACCAATTTTACACTGGCAATGACATTGCTTAATATATCAAGAACACAGGATACACAAATATTTTCTCATCTGGCTCCGGAGCTGAAGATAACATGACTGGAAAAAAAATTGCTTATGCAACTAAAACTTCATCTGAAATAGTTGTGTGTGTGATTCATGTCAAAAGTATAATTTTAGTTTCCTTTCACTTGCCCTTGAAAAGGTTTTCAGGAAAACCTTTAGAAAGTCTAAAAGGGAGACAAAAGACAGGATGTAGAAAAATATGATCATCTTTGTTCTTGCTGTATTCAAAGTTGCACAAAAAAAAGCTTATTGTGAGTATAAGCCATATTCAGTAAAAGATAAACTATACAGTAATTTAGGCAGAGATTAGGTGTCTAAATTGTAACCTGAGAGACTTTCCTGTCCAACTCCATTATGTCTTCATTAAACACTCTAATATTTCATGTGCAAAGCAACAGGCTTTTCTTGTGAGGTGGAGTATCACCCCTGTACACAGCAGCAGGGGAGATGCTTAGGGTGGCACCAGGCTTGGCAGCTCTTGTCCCAGAAGTGGGCAACCCTTGGCCACTTGTAGCATCTCCAGGCAGCACAGCCCTCGTCTGCACCAGGCTCCAAAAGGAGCCCAAAGATAACTTTCTCACATAATGAAACAGTGGATGTAACCTCAAAAGTGCACACTAAAATGTGCAGAGTCAGCAGCCCAGGATCACTAAAGGAAGAGAGTTTTTATAATGTGATCAGAAATTGTTGTGGTGCCTCAAGTGTGGTCTCCATGCTTGCCTGGGCTCGCTCAGACACCATGGCGTGGAAAGGACAGCTGGCCGCGCCAGCTAATCCGATCCTGTGGGGTCTTGGCTCCCACGTGGCCTTGGCGGTAGGCACAGGTGGTGCAAGGCAACAAAGGTGGAGATAGAAAGGCGGACTCTGCTGAGCGGTTCACAAGAGTTTATTGGAGCCCCTGTGTGGGACCTCCTGACCTCCAGGTAACTGTCCAGGCAGAGCCCCCCAGGCTGCTTGCCAGCAGCTTTTATTTGGGGGTGGAACCAGGAGAAGAGGCAGGGGATGAGCAAATCAGGGATCACCAGGGAACGGTCACACGGATGAATGATATTCTCATAAACCAAACATAAATGATAAGGAGGGACCCCCTCTGGATCTGACCTATCACTCGATGCCCTTGGAAGAACTTTCTAGCTCCAGGGGAAGGCCCAGAGATGACAGGGAGACCCCAGAGGAGGGGGGAGTGGGGGTTTGACATATAACGGTTGGAGGGGAGAAAAACAGGGAAAGACCATTAGGGGGAACAAACAGGGGTACATAGAACGAACCATAAATTAACCGCACATACAATAAAACCAAAAACAAATCCCACACCACTACAAGAAATAACTCCATCTTTCAGCAGAGCTGTGAAAGATCTTGTCTGAACCACAGAGATGACACCAGCAGTCAGAAGACCAAGGATGTCTGACATGTCATGTCTCTGACTTATTTCATTGTACATGTGTGCACACCTCTCATCAGCTGAGCCAGTGACCATTTCAGCACATTTCTTTGTCATCCAGATTTATTAAGGGAGGGAAAGTTGAGTATTTCCAGCTTCTTTTATGCTGACAACTAAGGCCTAATCCTCAGGTAAACTCATTGCCTTCTGTGTTTATGCTTAAAGAATTACTGAATAAACTTGTGGGGGGCTGTACTCACACTCTGGGTTAGACCCTGCTTACCTTTCACATAGCATCAGTCCACACTTCAATGAAAGTAGCATAGGTGCTTGGATGGAATGTGGTTTTATGGCTATTGCTCTGCAAAGTAAATAATAGATTTCATATACATTCAGCATATTGCTGCAGATCAGTTTAGTGAACTTACTTTGCTGAGCAGCTGAAATTTGTGATGTGGTTTGATGTTTACTAAGCACACACCTTTGACTTTGTGAAAATACTTATGAATTCTGTAGTACGGGCACATTCACATGTGGAACACAAATACTATCTTCACTAAAACACTTTTTATTCCATTTGAGATACTTCACCAGAATTCTTCTACATGTTTCCATGCTAATACAGGTGTGTTTTCTTACTGTTTGGTTTTTGTTGTTGGGATTTTTCTAACACTTCTTCTTTCCATGTCTCACAATGATTTTTACAACATAACCATTAGGCCTTTAAGGTTGTTAATCAACAGAAGGAATAAAATCCATCTTGCCATGACCAGCCAGACTTTGAACCTATTACATACCCTTCTTCCACACTGCTGTCCTGCATCTCTTCTAACAGGTCAGAGACAGGGCATACCACCACTCCTCACAGGGAGATGAGTGTGTGCTTATGGTACCAGCCCACTTACATGTGCACCTGAATTGGCTGGACCACTTCTACCAAACACATTGTGTCCTTGAGGGAAAACTCACCTATTAGAGGGGCTCAAGTCTCTTCCCACATTCCCTCAATGTTGTTTTAGACATTAATTTCAACAGACATTAAAGGAAAATTCCTTTGAGATGTCTGTTTCAAAGTTGATAAAAACTGGTAAACTAATTTCTTGAATAAAAAGAAAGACAGAAAAGTAGAGATTGCATAATGTTATTTTCATCAGGAAACAATGTTAAAAACAGGTTCCTGAGTCCCTAGATGTAATAACTACAGTTATAATACACATTTTTATTAACATTAACTCATTAAATACAGATAACCTGTGGAATTTTCAGTGGATAACAACCCTTAAAGTTCATTTAAAAAATAACTAAATCTGAGGCAATTGTAAAGTCACTCAACACGGAGATCCAGTTTTTAAATCTGAAGGCAGAAATTAGCGTTTTCTGCGTGAATTGTTGCATTGTGCTCTGTATTATTTATTTTCTTATTGTAATTTATGTTATTTATTTTCGTTATAGTGGTTTGTTTTGTACTCCCCTGTTCTCCTGTTCTCCTGAGAAATGTTACGTTCTGAGGTTTGTCCCTGCCCCTCTTCCCTGTCAATCCTCCCATATTCCTCCCAGTCCCCTCCTATGGGCCCTGCCTGTCATTCGATTGCTCCTCCCAGCTTCTAGAGAGTTCAGGTAAGGACATCGAATTATAAGATAGGAGCCGAGGAGGTTCCTCCCTTTATGTTCTCATTGGTTTCTTTGAATGTCCCTCCAACCCTGTTTCACTCCCACCTTTTCCCTCATGGGATGTTCTGTCTCCTCCCTCAGTCCCTCCCCTGTATTTAATCCCGGAGCTCACCACCCCAGGTGGCTCAGCTGGAGAGATTCCCTAAGGTTCAGATGTCCCCTGAGTGGGACTGAATAAACACCCTGGACTTTGCCCTCCAACTGAGTCCAACTCCTCCCTCTGTCTTCAGTGTGGTCTCTCCCGTGATAATGGGAAATCTCCCTTTGCTGCTCCTCTGGTTCCCAAAATCCAGAGGGGTGTTCCCCAAGTGATCGTAGTGTCAAAGCTAGCCTGGGTGGAAGGAGCAGTTGCTCCAAGAGGACACAGCGACAATTAATATCTTTAACCAATGTTCTGGATAGTATTTGTCACATACCAAGGTATTCTGCTGGAAATTTCAAATTCCAGATATGGTCTTGGTCTCCCTAATTCACACAGATACTTGTATGGCAAATACATATCACATCTGGATACGTTATACACATATTGCTACCCAGATTATCAGTTTAAGGGACTGGTACTGGTATAAAAAACTATACTGCCTGGTTATGATAAGGTATGTAACAGATCACATAGGGTGTATCATAATTTTATATGATCACAAGCAATGGAATGTCTTGAATAATTATTCCCTGTTGAAAAACTGGGGAACTTCATATGAAGCTAGTAGGTGGAAATTTCAAAGCAAACAGAAGATGCTTCTTCATCCCACACATATAAGTTCAGTGGCTGAAGTTCTCTCTCAAGATGATCAAAGATGCTATCAGACAAACTGACAAAACTGCTAATAATCTGCAAGTCACAAATTATTCTGGAAAAGTATCTATTTCTTGGGCATTTGCTGCTGACCAGCATTCCCTCTGTTTCTTTGTTTTGTGAAGAAACAAGATCTTATTCAGGCAAGTATCCATGCAGTTGCATATATCTGTCAAGCATCCCAGACCCTAGATACAGCAGCAGCATCCTCTCTGCTCCCATGCCCTATGGTCCACATCCTGGTAGCTACTCATTACTCATTAGAGCACGGAAAACATTCAACCCATTGTGGCCATCCAGATGTCAAATTTTAGCAAGCAAGCAGAAGTGGGGGGGAAGAGACTTTTAGGTTCAAAACAGTTCTCGAATTCTTGTAATCTGAGTTTTCAGTCTATTGATAGAGAGGCCCCAGTTCTCATGTTATACTGGGACCTGGTGCATACTGGTAACAAATCACAGTATATGTTGACATCACTTTTAATTAGCTATTTTATATGAAAGGAGTATTTTATCTTGTTATTAATTTTCATACTAATTGTTTTCATATAATTTCCATTCTTCAGAAGTCCTACCTTATAAGGTATTATGTATATTTCCTTTTAAAACTTCTGTAGCATTTCTATAAAACTTTCCTTTTCTAAGCACTTCTGTAACTGCTGAAAACACAGCTGTCAGAAGGCATCAATAACATTTTTTCATCAGAATATATTTCATTTCTTAAATATGGCTTTGCATAGCCCTTTCACACTAATGTTTTATAAATTAATCACCATGGAAGGATGCCAAGTAGGTTATATATTTTCTTGGTAAAGGGGAAATGCAAAAGGCCAGTCTTCTATTTGCTTTAAAACAGAGGCCTCCTGTTTATATCTTGTTGCCTATTTAATAGGAAATACTCCATCTGTATTTTTAAGGAAGTTCCCAAGCTATTCCTATGTTGCAGAAATGAGACACTTTCCCAAATTTAATGCACTTAGGTTGTCTTTGACTTGAACCATGCTAGTTAAGTGTGCATCTATAAATACAAAGAATATCCTATGCACATAATTTGTTTACACAAAGTAAATTGTTTGGGCAAATAAATGTAGCATGATGCAACGCACTTCACAGGAAGAAAACAGATGATTTTTTTTTAATGCCTTTTCATACTGATGATGCATGTGCAAATGACCTCCAGCACAAGAAATACCAAGGGATTTTGACCATTTTTAAATGAATGAAACATTTCATTGTTTCATCTGGAGAAAAGCATTTATCATTTCAATTTAATTTTAAAAAATCTCAAAAAGAACATTTCCATTTAATAATAATCCATGTTTCTTTATTACCTTGTCCAGATGTAAAATTGACTCAATAATTATCTGTAGAGTTCAGCTAATAGGCAAAGCTGAAAGGGGCCACTTGCATACAACTACATAGAACTGACTTCATTACAACCTGAATATTACCAGGATAAACTTCTAATGCCGCACATACACAAAATACTCAAAATTTACTTCTGTAAAAGCCTAAATCTCATCTAATGTTCACTGATTTACTTAAAGGTGAACATACATTATATGTATGCCTAGACTTATACTTGTCAAAAAATGTATGCAACTTCATTATTTTCTCAGGTCTCTCTAATTTTAATAATTTATACACACATGAAACCCAGAGCATATTAAAAAAAAATTAAACTTTATTTAATACAGATTACTCTCAATTTTACATTAGATAAAACAATTAATTTCTTCCATGTCTATATTTAGAAAGGCAGCTTTATGTATTGCAAAAGTAAAATAATATAAGAGAATATCAGAATTGCGTGGAGATCCTACAAAGAATTGCAAATTATAATGCAAAACCTTTAAGCACACTAAATTTCCTTTTTCAAGTAAGAAAAAATAGCTGTTTTCCACCGAAGTTTTAAAAAACAAATTGCAGAACCAGGTAACTCCCATACTAATACTGGGATGGTGAGAAATTTTTCTTCCAATAAAGACAGAACACTTTATTCAGTTTATCCAACTAATTCAGACCAATACATGATCCTACTGATAGCCTGTATGAGATATTAAGAAAGAAAACAACACCACAACCTAGAACTTTTTCAGTTTATAGGCTATATGAAAATAGGCTAATAGAACCTGAGATCTTCTAGAGATAGGTCTTGGTGATGAGAACAATTCTTTCATATTCATTTCTGTACACACTGCTGAATTACTTGACTAGATACATGCCTTCAGTGTCTAAATAATATTTTAACATTAGAAAATGCATTACATAGCCAATACATTTATGATAGTACTACTGCTCAATAGAAATACATTTTAATACCGTGCGTTCATTTTAAGTGAATTCCTGCTCTATCAAAAGCATTTTGGCATCAGCCATAAAGGAAAGAGTAATCACAGAGTAATTCAGAAATGCATAATTTACTGTTTTTACCAAAAGCAGCTACAAATTGTTTAATAAATATGCACAGGTACATAGTTAGGTTTTTGCTAGCCTTACATATAAATCTCAAAGTTTGTTAATTTGATAATCAAAATGTTTAGGTTCTTACCAAACAATAACAATTTAATATTCTTGAAGAAACTAATATTACTATTACAAAGAATAATCAATCAAAAGCAAGGGAGGGAAAAATCACCAGGACTACTGACATTAAGTGTGCTTGCTTACTGATTTAAATCAATCTATCTGCAAAAAAAAAAAAGGTTTGGACTGCCTTACAGTCTTGAGAGCTGATCCCTTTCTTTCTGCAAAGGAAGGTATTAATTTTCAGAGAGGCCACAACCATGCAGATTTGTTGTTCTGTAGGTCTAACAAAATAGTGTTGACTTACCTGTATCTTAAAATGGGGCAATTATTTGGACTTTTTTCTCTTTCTTTACAGATCATCATAACATGATGTTGGAATTGACAATTACATCAATGATTCTGCACCATGCATTGTACATGACCTGCATGCTGAGAGAGTACAAGCAGGAAGGAATGTTTTTTTTCCACTTGCTGAAACTCACCTCATCTCATTACAGCCACACTGTGTTCAGTCCAACTCACTTTGTAGACAGATGTAAAACCAGCAACACCCTACAATCCACATTTCTACATGCTGTTACTGTTTAAGTTCTCAAGAAATGCTAAAATAATGATGAAATAACCTCAGATAAACTGCTAAAAAAACTCCAGAAAAATACTCTGACACAGATTCAGATTTGTAGATATGCTCATAAGATATTTAAAATTCAAGCTGAAGTTTCCAATATGAAAAAATGCAACTGATGTACTTAAGCAAAACTGGGGTGGTTTTCAGAGACACTCAGCAGTTTCAGCTTCCATTTAGTTCACCTTCTAAAATTACATAAAACAATCTATTAGAGTAATCTCCAGCCTTGGGAAAAAAGGTCTCTGTGACCTCTCGTAAAAGATTCTTAGCAGATAACTGTGATTAAAAGAGGAGACATTGTCTCTTTTCCTGAAAGTGAGTGCTGAAAGTCCCATAGCTTTTCCAAACACATTTTTATAAGCATTATAAGCATTTTACTCAAAGAGGATGAGACTATAACACTTTTAATGTTCTCTTTTCCTCAAAGTGTGTTTCTGTTTGGTGGTTTTCCTCCAGGTTTTTCCAAATTGTGTTGTGAAGTGATGAGGAATTCTTGATAGAAGTAGGAATAACAAATACTACACAGAAAAGACAGCAATGACTCTGAAGTGATTGATAAACAAAGTAAAATCTCTTCCAAAATAGTGTTTTTTTTTTTTTTCTTTCTAGTTAAAAAGAGCAATGTTCTGCTTCAAAATGTTTTCTCTGAAAAGGACATACTATATCTTCTCAGTGAGAAATTGGCTGGCTTGAAACACACACACACACTATACAAGTGTATATTTATATAAAGATGTATACAGGTCAACAGACCCACACATGTATGCACCATATATCACTGTATATTTAACTGTTTCCCACTGAATGTAGTTTATGGTTTACTGCTTCATATTTTTTTTATTTTCACTTTTACTTCCACATTTTTATTTAAGAAACAGAAGTCATGGTCTTTGAGCACAGAGTCCACTGCAGACTCTGAAACTCAAGACTATGTTTCCTCTTGCCATCATTAAATCACTTGTCATTAATTAAAGGACTAGGAAGTTATGACATTGTCTACCAGCTACACAGACCCTAGGTATCAGCGTGCTTCCTCACTTTCAAATGCTCTTCCCTTGGACTCCCTCTGTAAAGGGGAGCAGCAAATTGGAAATAGAAGTGCACAGTATCTCACCAAGGGATGACCACATGTCAATACAAAAGCCAAGGCCTGGGATGTCCTCCCGGGGCATTGCAACATTAGGCAGGGCTCGGGGAGCAGTAAAGGAGCTTGGACAAGGCTCAGGTTGCCAAAATTATAGCAAGGTTGTGTCAGAGATGATGAGCAAAAGTGCCTGTAAAATCTCTTCCCTCATAATGCCCAGGGTCACTGTCTTGTGATGTGACACACAGATTAAAGACAGGCAGTGTTGGAGAGTCACCTGGGAAGTAGCCAGGTCAGACCACAGCTTTTCACCACTACAATTATGGTTCCCTTCTCATAGGATGGTTCAACACGCCAACCAAAGCTGTTCCCAAAGATCTAATCTTCATTCTTCCAGCTGATAAAATTAAAAGAGAAGTGTGAAGAAACTCTTTGTGTTAAATGTGTTTTAACACAAAGGGTCCAAGAATATTTAACTATTGATTGGTACCCTTCCTGCAGTATCTGGAGAAAACAACAGTTCAGAGCAGACTTCAGGTTAGGGTTCCCTGTTGGGCTGTGGGAGAAGAATATTAGTCTGTGGGTCAAAACAGTCAGGGGAGCAACTTGATCCCAGGTAGAGCAGGTCTCAGTATTGCTATCCTTTATAGTGGAAATGGAAGGAGCACAAAAGAATTCAGTTTTGTCACAATGCAGAGGAGAAAGGCCAGAGGAGAGTAAACCCTTGCTTCCTTTCACCCTGCTGTCATTCACATCAGTGCAAGCAGTAACACACAGTGCTTCCTTCCTGCCAGCTCTGCTCTCAGACTTTGGAATACAACACAAGTTACCAATTTCATATTTATCTATATTGGAGCACAGTGACATGTTAGTCTTACTTACTTTTTATAAACCCTTAATAAAGGCATATAGGAGGACTGGATGAAAGGTTTATGCTCATAACTGCTCTGAGCCCAGGATATTCTGTACCCAGCCAAAACAACACCCAGCTTGCATGATCTGAATCTGTGAAATACAGATGGAATTAACAAAGCTTGTGTGTTCTTACTCATATAGTCACTACACAAGAAAATACTTTTAATGCAATGAATCCCAAGTACTAGATAAGACAAATAAGGTTTCCCCAATGACTACCTTCAATCTTTGTTTACAGCATCCCAAAAAAAGCCCCTAAAACATATGACTCAATTATTTATCTACCCATTATTTATTCATTCTCCTAGTAGTATCTCAGTAAACTAGCATGTGATTTGGCTGCTCAGTTATCCCCTAAGGATTCTGGCCAAACACTCCTGCACAAAGGAAAGCCAGAGAGTATTTTTATTTGAAAATACTTTTCTAATCTCTTTCACTAAAGCTTTAACTGGTTGTGGACATATTCCAGACAGTCTAGTTCAAGCTTGGGTAAAGTCTTCAAATATTTGGAGATTTCTGAAGTACCCATGTGCTCTATTGTGTCCCTGAAAGCAGGTCCTAGAAAAACTCGTTATCTCTGGAACACTCTGAAAAGGTGCATTTGATTGCACATTCCAAATACAAAGAAGAAGAAATGAATGTGGGTTTTACACACACACACATGCACGTGCACACACACACCCACCCTTGCTCATGTAAGCTGAACAGGTTAATTTGAGGATATTTTTATTCTCAGAAAGTGTAACTTACAACTCCAGCAGGCTTGCTCTGTCTCACTTTGAGTTCCCCTTTTTTGATTTTTGCCTGAGAAACATAGCTCCTACCCTAACTATGCAAAACCTGCTGTTTCATTTCACATCATTTCCCTAAAATTCATTTCTCTCTCTATCTTTTTCTCTTTAGTGAAGAGGGAAAAAAATCTGTCACAATAAACGAAGCATCAGGTTTTTGTATCTCATCATTGTTAAAAAAGGCAACATGTGTGGGCAAGGAAGGATTTGGACAAAATTTGGTCAGGTTCCAGCAAAGAAAAATATTCAGAAATGGTGTGAAATCCTTCCGTAAGCCTGGGCCAGCCTTCACCATTAAAGGATCTCATATCTGTAGTCTAACTACACCCTCTTGTAAACAAACCCCGTAAAAGCAGAGTTCAGCATGAATGCACCAAAGCTCAGCCACCACAGCAACTCCCTATTAGAATGAACAAAGAGGGAAAAACACCCCACCACCACCCCCCCCAACACATCTTGAAAGAAGTCAGAAGCTGGTGGCTGGAGAAAGCCAGCTCTCAGTGTAATTAATGTAGTGGGGAATGTCTGAGGGGCAGTGACATGCCCTCCTTACTAAAGAACGGAGTTGGTAAAAGGCAGAAAAATCTAAATAACCTGAGAAGGCATAGCAAAAAAAAGATTTGGTGGAAGAATGAGATCTGTGGTGGGCCTGAGCTGTTGTCAACCACTCACTTAAGCAATCTGTATTTTAAACACAATTGGTATGTTCTGAGGACATCTATGGTTCACTAAGATTATATTATTTGGGTATATAGAGGCTTGAATTATTAGAAAACCCTGTCAGTTACTTAAATATGTAATAAATGTTATCTGTTTAATGGGATATAAAAATCCTGATTAAAAAAAATTGTTATAAATTTTACTTAGAAACTGAAATCTTCACAACACTGGAATAAAAACTAACACTGTAGAGTGTATGGCTGAAAAAGTGGTGGTTTTCAGGACGTCACTTTCACAGGAGGAGACACTAAATATTACGGGAAGGCACACAGAAATGTTTTCATTTATAGCACAGCAGATCAATCCATCTACATTTATTGTGATTCTTGACACTTCACTTCCCAGTGCCAAGATTTAATTGTAAAGTTCCTTGAGATCCCAGGAGATAGGGTAAGGCACCCAAGTCCAACACACTATGATATTACAAAACCGTAGTAAAAATAATTTTCCCCACAACTATAAATTTAATCAGATTTAAGCACTGAAGGCCATTCTTTTGCAAAGATGATTTTGTCTTGGCTTTTGGTTCAGGGCTGATATTTACTAATTGTGTATTTATTAGAACAAAAAGACGATGTCTAAAGAACTGAAAGAATTTCAGGATTTGTAATAAAACAAAACCTCTCTAATGACTCTGTAATGAATGTAATGTAATTCAGGATTTCAAAAGATGTAGAGATTTTAATAAACTGAATACTTTCACTGCATTTGCTTTTGTTCAGGCATGTCCTGCATTTACTTTCTCATAAATCCTCTTGAGACTGGCAGTTTACCTAAAATTAGCATAACTGAGCATATTTGTAATAATACACATGGTAATGCTTCTCACTAGGAGACTGAAGTCTAAATTTTCTTATTTCAAAAAAGAACAGTAAGTGAATTATTGCACTTCAGAACATAAAGCTTTTAGATTTTACTCATGTACCTCAAAATATGACACCATAGTGGTCAGAAATAAGCCATGACAAAATTAATTTCTAAAGAGACATGCATTTTTCATATTAACTGGTATGGTATGGGCTTCTGGCTCATTCAGACTCTGCAAACAGACCAGGAATATCAACAGGACTGGAAAAGAATAAAATTGCTTGCTCCTGGATCACAGAACAATAGGGAGGCTGATTTGTTCCATTGCAATATGACAATTCTTTTTTAGTTAGAACAGTTCCAATAAAATTTTGATGTTCTAACGTTTCCTGTTTAAAAAAAAAAAAAAAAAAAAAAAAGTCCTTTCACAACCTGGAATATGCAGATATGAAAACCAATTTGAGAGGTGCTGATGTCTGCAAATTATATATCTCTAAGGAGATATATCTCTAAGGAGAAGCCTCACACTGTCTACTCCAGAAAGACTGGACAAATCTTGATCATAACCCAGATATTTTTCACAGATGCCATTTAGGCCATGCTTGCAGTTTGCCAGTTGTACTCTTATCGTATTCTTTATTATTCATTCAAACCTTATCTGACAAGGAAAACAAGACATTTCATCATAGCCTGTCAAGGAAGTATCTTTCAGTGGAACTTACAAAGAATCTGGATTGAAACTGGGACTACCTATCCCTTAATTTTTTTTATTCCCTCATAAACTCATTATGCTTAATATTTCAGAGGACTCCACAAGGGATTTATTACAAATTTTAGTATCTTAGCCACATGAAGAGGGATTGGGTTGAGAGGGTTTTTTCAGATGTCATTTTCTAATTGAGCATTAAGTGCCTGTTGTAGCACTAAGTCCCTCATGGTGTAACAGATGCCTTTGTGTTTTAATTCATGTAACTTCCATGAATATTTATGTATATTAGTTAAAAACAATTCAGCTACAGCAATACTATTTTGTGTTCCCTCATCAACAAATAAAAAGTGTTCCCCCTGCCACATGCTTATCTCTCAGTTATTAATATACAATAACAAATTCCAAGCTTTCAGCTGGGAACATTATATTGTAATTGCTTAGTAGGCTATTAGGGCATACCTGTCTGTCAGAATCAAAATACAAAATTAACTCTGCAAATATGGGTAGAGAAAGATTGATTTCTTCTGCCATCTCGTGGAAAAGTTATTAACTTCAAGAGAATCTTAAATATTTCACACAGTTCTGTATATTTTCAATTAGTAAACCTAAACTCAGTGGCTTATCTTTCTGTTTGTTATGTGGACTGTACATCATAAAGCTTTGATTTATTTGCTTTGATTTATATTTCCTTCCTACAAAGTGTTTTTAGATTTTCCTTCATGCTCACATTTATACAGAAAGATACTGTGCTTCTTCTATAATTTGGTGCACAACAAATACATTTATTTTCACCTGAACTGCTAGCTGGAATGTGCTTCCCCCCACCCAGTACTTTTCTGAAAATCACAAACTGATTGTTCTGAAAATAAATATTCACTGATTGCTTAATTAAACTTATTAAAATGCAAATTAAAACCCCAAACTAATGACAATAATTTTAAAAAGAACACATTACCACAATGATGAAAGATCAGATTTAACTTTTTCCATTATCCAATAAAATGTCAATTAAGTATAATTGGAAAATGAGAAAGCACAAAAAAATTCTGAAAACAGCTTTTACCACAGAAACTTAGCCAGGGATGAGTTACCTCACACATAGCTTAGAAGAAGATGATAGTGTGTTATTCTGCAAGAGTGTTTGGATGTTTTTGTGTTCTATGTCCACTTGTAGTCCATGAGAATTTGAAACACAGGCTAAATCTTCTTTCGGTCCTCTCCCCTCCAGCCATAATATTTTGGCTGTAGGAAACGGAAACAATTTTCTAGATCCCATATCTTTAATCTATAACACTTGCTAAACTACATTCATAGAAGAATGCAGGTGATAATCTCCAGGAAACCTCAGTGGGTGGGTGGTCAAATATCAGTAATACTTGAGGACCATGCAGCTCTTTTCAGCATTAATGTGAGTCAATAAAGTTAATCTCTATATTCCACTTTGAAACTATGTGTGCAAGGGTTTGAATTATTTCCTTTTTTTTTTTTTTTTTACGGTTATCCTTTGACATCCTTCAGTATGTGAATGCTAGCAAACAAGATGATAGTAGAGTTCAGCACTATTTACTCATTGCAAAAGAAATGAAATAGAATTGCCTGGGTGCAATCTACTCCAGGAAACCTTTCAGGAACAGCTCCATCCCACTCTCAGAAGCAACAGGCCGTTTTGCTACATTTCTGATTCTTTAAAGCAGATATTGCTCTCTTGTACTTCTGCATAATATTTCATTTGGTCAAGAACCCTCTACAGATTATGTGAAGAACCAACAAATTGAGTGATTATCTAAATAAAAACCACTTGACATGGCAAGCAACTGTGCTAACATATTGCTGCATGGACCTCCTTGAAACTGTATATTTAAATTCCTCTGGCCTCTTAAATGCCACTTTATGCTTTGATGCTGCTGCAATACCTGTGCTATAAAGCACAGTGGACTTTTCAGAGGGACTTTGGAAGAGTTCTTGTGGAAGAAAGCAGTTATTCTTCTGATTGTGTCAAGCTCTCATTAAACCTGGGTCAATCACAATATGAAGAAACACAGAAGCATCAACAATTAACCCACTGCTGGGAGTGTCTCAGACAAGAAACAAGGTGGAGTCCCAGCCCCTGTTATCTTGGTCTCCAGCACAGTAGTACATTAGGAGACTATACCCTAAGTTCCTACTGAGTGCTCTCACCACCTTTATTGCATATTGTTGTTTCCAGAGGCTTTGTGATCTCATTGGCAAGCTTGCAAATAGCGAAGTATTGAATACAAACTATCCATACAGGCCTAATCCAAGTCACGCTAATTCAGGAGCTGTCAGTAAAACTGACATGAGTCAGTTTTACTCTGACACAAATAATTTGCTTCTTAACATGGCTCACAGCTTACACACTGTTCTGCATACCATAAGCCTATGGAAATATTTGCTCCAGTACCATCTTTCACGTCACTGTCAAAATTGGACATGTTGTAGATTGTTATTGTTGACTTTTTTCCTAATAGGGGAGAAGTGACACCTTATTTCAGTCACATAAAAAATAATGAGACCATAAAATAAAGTGCTGACTAAGTAGAAAAGATTATGCTCTCTTCTTTTCAGAATGCATAATGTGTGTTCCTTTGTAGCAAGAGACATAAGCAACATAAGCATGCTTTCCCATTTGTGTATTTTGCTGCTACTGTATATCTGTTCCAAATACCATTGTTTTCTGGTCAAAATCTCTCACTGTCAAAACATTATCCGATATCTCCTCAAGAAACTTTCCTGCCTTGCCTCAGATGTGGACCCCAGATCTGTACATCCTGAGGATTCCTACAACACTCAGCATAATTTTCAGACATCAGATCCATTTTCTTGACCACATGGACCAGATGGCTTATGGTTTAGGTAGGAGAACTGGCTGCCTGGAGTTTCTTGTGTTGCCAGCCTTAAGCATAAAGAAACACTAATCACTGAAAATTACAAAATTTGAGCAAATGAAGTTGATTCAAGAGAACTTTCTAGGGTCTGAGATTCAAAATTCCTGTTAACTCTTGTTTTCCAAGCTGTATTTGAATGATTAAGTACTGATAGTTTCTTTTCTTCTGGTTTCAGAAGACCATTAAAAATTAAATTCAAGTACCCTTAACACAGTGAAATCAACAAAGTTTTCCGAGGTCAGCTTGAGTCAAAGGATAATTTGGTAGCTATGTTAATGGACCCATATTCAAGGAACTCAAGTACATAATAAGCAGTAATAACAATTCTGCAAGACAAATTAGATGGTTAGTAACATTTAACTAGAACCACGGGATTCAAATTATGTTGTTAGTAATAGCTGTGCAACTGCGATGTTGTCAGAGGGAACATGGAGACAGACCTAAATGAAAATTGCCAAACTGTGTTGTTGATAGGGAAGAAAGGGAGGAGAGCTGGATTTTTGCCCTCCCAGCTGTGCTGGTTGTATAAGGTTAACAGAGTGGAAAGTACTACAAATTTAATTTTGCCTTGGAAAGCCTGCCAATTTTCCATATTCACACTTCTTTCATAGACAATACCTTACTCTTCCTCACTATTTTCTAACTTGATGTCAGGCATTTTCTTTTCAATTCATCATCTGACTGCTTTTTGACACATTTTGTTTCTTCTATTTAATCTCCTTGTACATAAAGCTATGGTAGCATGCAAAATGTCATCACTTGTGTCCGAGAGGTCATGTAAGTGACGTATAGTTCCTCTAGTCCTTCCACAAGGAGCCACAACTCACTTTGGTGTCTAACCTGTGTGAATAAAGAAGAGGGTATGATCATCTATGTCCCTATGGATATGACATTGGCCACAATGCCCATATCTGTTGCAGCAGAAATGGCATCAGCTTCAAAGTTAAACATTCTTGTTATTATAAGCCTATGTAATGACAGGACAGTAATGCATATTTACTGAGTGTTTTGGTGATCCTTTCTCAGACAGTTATAAATTACTTCTTAGATGAGAGCTTTTTATACTTGGTGAATAGCAGATGATTGTCACTACTTTACTGTTTAATTTTTAAATGAATTTGAAGTATAATTCTCCAACCATAAAGTGCTCTGAGACTACTAAGAAATTAATCACATTAAATGAACTTCGTTATAAATCATCCTTACATGACTCCCAAAATCAGGCACTGGAAGAAATTAATGCATCAAAGCAGGATTCTCAAGGCTTCATTTAAACATAAAATGCATTTCAAAATTGAGAAAACACTAGATATGTGTTGAAATCGTGGAATTGTGTGGAACTCCTCCATTTTAGGTAAAACCCAAGTTCATATGTAGTGAGAGCATACAAATTTGTAACACCAGTAAAATTTAAACTTATGAATTAAGCTTATATTATTAAAAAAAAAAAATTAAAGCATTCTAGATCTGAGACGTGACCTACAGTCTGTCTTATACAACTGAACTCTTCCAGTAATTATACTTAAGACAAAAAGTCAGTCATGCATGAATAAAAGCAAATATGATGCACTTTCTATGAAAAACCATGACATCTTCATATTGAAAAAAACCCACCAAACACACAAAATATAATCAGTAAAGTTACTAGCAAATTGCCATTAAGCTCACTTCTTGTAAAAAAAAAAAAAATGCACAAAGTTTAAGGAGACACTGGAATATAAAATATGAAGCACATATCAGAAGCTACAGTTTTCTTTTCTGGTAAAATCCAATCCTTTGAAATGAGAAAGAAAAAAGAATAAACTACTTCTGAATATGGGACTGCCAATTTTTTATAACCATATGGATATTTGCAAGCTTTCAGTGCAATGTCAGAAAGCAAAAGTAACAGGTTAATATCCAAGCTATTCAGCTGAGGTGGCCATGCAGAATATTCATACTGAAGCAGGAAATTACAAATTGAGAAAACCTAATTTTCTTTTTTCAAATACAGTTTTAAATTATATTTAAACAAAGTACAGAGGACTTGAACTTGACTAGGAGGCTGTTGTGTTAATCTTCCTGCTAAATGCTCAGCTATCTAGAAGTACTATCCAGTGGTCTAAACTAAACTCTGGAGACCACTATTATGATCATCATTAGTTTAGGAACTCACCTCTGCTTGACTCACATATTTTTTCTAGCACCTGCTAGGCTTTTGTTGTTGTTGTTGTTTTGGGGGTGGTGGGTTTTGTGTGTTTTTGTTTGTTTGTTTGTTTGTTTGTTTGTTTTAATTTTATCACATAGAATATGAATGGAAAATATAAGCCTGAAAATCTAAGTTTGTAAAAACTTTGTAAAAAATTGTCAGAAAAACAAACAAGTGCTGAGAATGAAATTCTACAGTGAAATGTTGGAAACCGATACAAATTAAATTTTAGATACCATTCATCTCTTCAGAATTATTTTAAAGAAACTGATATACAATACACAGATTTAAACCTGCAATTGCAAATTTGAGCATTTTTTTGCATGGAGCTTCAGTGTCTTATTTATAAAAGGGTCGAGTAAGGTTAACCAAGGAGGTTGCAAATCTATTGAAAATATAGAAACCAGAATGCAAAACAAAAATTATCTAGATCCACATTAATTGGATTTAAGCATAATATGCAAGATAATCCTTAGACTTCAATAGGGTTTTAGACTCCATAGAGTTTATAATTTTTATCCAGCTGTTTTTGAAATTTCAGGGAAGTTTTGGAATTACTGACAGACTTTCCATAAAAAGCCAAAAAGCTTCTCAGTACAAGTGAATTCCCTAAAGTATCTTCATTTTTAAAAGGTTTGGGGAAGAGTGGAATTAATTTTTCTGCACCCTTATTTTTCTAAGCATGAGCAGACATTTCATGGTCAACAGCTGAAGGCACAAAATACTAATGCCCAGAGTCCAGACAGCAAGGTCTTAAAAGGTTTGTTTTTCTTAGCTGGTTTATGCCTACTTGATGAGGCAAAGGTCTACAAAATGCGTGTTTTATGACTCTAGACCAAAAACCAAAAGGCAACTTTGCTGCCCCAGACCCTATGCACCAGAAAAATAGAAATGAAAAAGAAAAAATGTGGCAGAGGGGCTGCCTTCATTTTGCTCCAAAATAAACATTTACTTGCTTTATAAAGGAGAGAGGGAAGAGGGAAGGAAAACATTGGCTTAATGGAGCATAAAAGAAAACAAAGTTTGTTAAGTTCCTTTGTCCCTCTGTAGAGAATTACCTCATTTGAATGCAAGACCCATTTATGGAAAATGGGAAAAATAAAAGCTTTGTGAATGTAGGCATGAAAAATTCTTATACTTGCAGAAAACATTGATGAGTCAATATCTATTTATTTGGAAGATTCATTTGGTGTAATAGATAAGTATTTTAATTAAAGTCTCCATCAGTGGAAGTTGAAAAACACTGAATCTTTACTGTTTCTGACCATGATAATGCTGAAGGGGAATGTTTCTGTGCAATA
This sequence comes from Hirundo rustica, assembly GCF_015227805.2. Lineage (NCBI taxonomy): Eukaryota > Metazoa > Chordata > Aves > Passeriformes > Hirundinidae > Hirundo > Hirundo rustica. The sequence continues at coordinate 44,096,738 of NC_053488.1, forward strand.
GTGTCACCAAGGTCATCATATGGTATTTAATTATTATGTTGAAAAAATGGAGCATCACACACTTATCTCTGATATGAATGTAAATGTGACCTTTCCTAAAACTAAAAAAGACGTGAATATAAAGAAGGAGCAACATATTCCACTTATTTCACAGTATTTTAGCAAGAAGGCAGACCTAAACCAAGAGTAACAAGTGAAAGTGACACTGCTGTGAGTGTACTTCAATTTATAAAAAATAAAAACTGCAGCTATAAGCTGTATAGGTATATGAGTATTGATACCTCTGTGTATTCTTTTGGATTACATTTTCATTGTATTTTAGTTATATTTGCCATGTGTACTGAAACTGCTTAACAGAATGTTCCTTTGCCACCAGACAAAGTGTATCATCAAGGTGCAGAAACACAAATTCTTTAATTAATCAGAAGTAAATGGTAAAACAAAAGCTTTATAAATAATCTTTATAAGTATCTCCAGTAAACCTACTGGAGATACAAGGAAAGCTGCAAAAGAAACATCAATTATACTTGATTTGTGGATTGACATCAATATACTTGATATATGTGCATTGAAAAATACATACATAGATGCATATAAAATTGCAAAAGATGCAATAAAGGTGAACATATACCAAAGTGTCATCTGCAATAACAGACCACTGACACTAGCATGAAAGACAAGGTGCAGAGGTGGAAGATTGGAAGACTGGTGTACAGGTGAATCAAATTTACTGCTCAAGCAACTGTATTACCCAAATAAAGAGTTTCATTTTAAAGGGGATAAACTAGGCTGTAAACGATTAACACAAGTACCTAGTTTCCCATAAGGTTGTCATACAATTGTCAACACAAGACATTTTGTTACATAACAAAAGATTCCTGTCTTGGTTTGAAAGACAGGTATCTGCTAGGGAGAGCCGGGGCCTCTCTAGGAATGGGAAATTCCAATCCCTTCCTTCCAAGTTATTATAATTTAGAAGATTAAAGAGGCTTTTCAGTCAGAGCTATGGGGAAAGGAAAAACAGTTCTTTACTAGTAAATATAACAGGACGAACAAACAACAACAGCAATAACAATAATAATAATAAACAGAACCAAGAACCCTGAGGGGCTTTGTCTCACAAGTCCTGGGTAGTCTGATCTCTTGGGACCCTGAGAGCACAAAAGGCAAAACGGTGGAAAAACTCTGGGCTGATGACTGGAAACGGTGGGTTGTCCTGGCAGACAGGGGGGTGTCCCAGCAGGCAAAATGAGCAGTGCTGAAGAAGCCACAATGGTTGGATCTGGGCTGACCCAGCTCCAGCAGGGTAGGCAAGGAGCTCCGAATTCCTGGGCGCTCCGGCAGATGATGGATGGTGGTAGAAATCTCAGGACCGGACCCTCTGTTAACAGCGGACTCCTTATGCAGCCAGCAGTTGCCCATCCATCCTCTCCCAAGCTGAGAGTAGAAGAAACCACCCACAGCTTCCCGAGCCCCTGAGCCTTTCCCTCCCCCCTAAACTAAGAGATCTACTTCTTCTGTGTGGGTCAAGTACCCTTTAAGCATCAGTATTTAGTCTCTTAGCAACTTATGGGGGGGAAAACTTAACCCCCAAGAATTCCAAATAAACTCATGGTTGCAGTGCCATCACGGGTAACACATCTTAATACTCCACTGTTGGCAATGCTATGTTCATGCAACACTTTAACCAAATCAATAAAAACCTTTGGGAAAGTGTGAAATGAAACATATGGGCAAATCTGTCTTACTATCACAACTCTGGGATATTCCAAAAAGCATCTGCCTTGTTCAGTGCCCTTCATTTTATTAAATCCTAGAGGTTCCAAGTGTTCTTTTTTATAAAGATTGTGAAATCAATTGATGACATATAAATATTGATCAAATTGTTTTTACAAGCAGTGCCTAGTTTCAGGATTACTGATAACAGGCTTAAACTTCTGAGAAAAATGCATGGACTTTGCTCTGTTAAAAATTTTACTGAGGATTTGCTGATAGATCAACGTATGATGATGCACAATTATATAAGTGGTTTCACCCCATTATGGAACACTGTACAGCAGAAATTTCAAGTTCTCAATTATATGGAAGCACATGTGCAAACTGAATTTCAAAAGTACAACCATGAAACCTCTCACAATGTATCTCTCTTACCCTATCTCACGCTTGCAAAAAGATCTGGTATATTTCTTAGAAGTGTTTCTGTGATTTATGTTTTCTAAAATCACATTTTCTTCATTGCCTCTACAGTTACTTAAAACTGTCTTATTGCATGCATACTTGCAAAAATCTGCCCCTGCAGACATACAACAATGTTCAAAACATGTCTGTATTTCCAGGAAAAATAGTTTCAGTTAAACTTTTCTCTTGTTGCTGCAACTGCATCTTCATATTTCACAAGTAATTACTTAGGGACACCCACACTCCCACTACATTTGATAGGCAAAAAATGCTTATCTTCTCCAGCCAAAAAAATCACAGGTCAAAGCTGCACTTATGGTTGCAATACATCTTGAAATACATTACATTCTCCAGAGATGCCAGCAGAAAAATAAAATATTGCTACAAAGGCTGTCACTATCTCTAGTAGTACATCTCTTTCCTCCAGTTTGCTTGTGACCAATAGCCTGTGCTGCTACCTGTGACACAATAAACAGGGAAGGCCAAGAAACCATTGCCATTACCTTTAGTGAGGTGCAATTTCTGCACTGGCAGCAATATTCAGTAACACTCAGGAACATTCCAAGGTAATTGAGAAAATGAATTTTTTAAACAAGACCCTTAGGACATCATTCTTTCTCATTTCATCACAGGTCTCAATTTTGAAGATTGTGTTTAGAGTTAGTGGCAAGAATTGGCACCAAGAATTAAATTTTTGTCTTATGTTAAACATATACTTACAAGTCTTACCAGATATGGGCTTACATGGACAAGAAGAGCAAAGAGTAAATATCAAACACAACAAGGAATCTCCTTCATCCTTATCCTTTTTCTTGAAAAATGAGACCTACACATGGTTTTGGTGGAGCACCAAGGTTAATTCTTTGAAGAGTCTTTTATCACATCTTTTAGTGTTAGTTCTGATATGCCAACTTTTTTCCTGTTTAGCACAAACTGAACATCTCACTTCTCTTACCTAACAAGGCTGGACATCTGTAGGCCTGAAATGTAAGATGTCCTATTAACTGTGGGCCCTTAGATGTATTTTGAAGTACTGCTGTAGCCAAGACAAAGAAGAGGGAAAGGTCAGAAAGACCAAACTGAGTTTTACACTGATTTTTCTTTATTTGATTTCTCACTGCCAGCTGGAAATTGAACTACAATAAAATTAACCAGCATAGTTTCTCTCTACAATGTTTTCTTATAAAGGAAAGTCAGCGGTCAAAATTGGAAGATTTTCAAATTATGTCTGATTGACCAGAAATGTCAAACCTTGTGAGTTAGGATTCACTCCAAAGAACTGCTGATAGAGCATCTCTCCCTCAGTTCAACCACACCAGAACAGTTATGGCAGTTTACCAGCTCAGTTCATTGCTGCTTCTCACTTGCTTTGTCAAATGTCACTGGGATCTCCTTGCAGGGATGAGACCATAACATAAATGGTCTAACAAAATCAAAACAATGCAATACAAAAGAAAATTATTCTTGAGGTTGGTTCCTAAATATGCTGGGTTATTTTTTTTTATCTTCTAATCAATACCAGTGCAGAAAACTACACTGAAAAGAGAGGCTAGGATATATAAAAGAAAAAGGCCAAGTTAATAAATTACAATTTCCTTAATTCATGAGAATTTATAATGCCAGGTGAAAAGTAAATATACTGCTCAAAACACAAGAAATTCTTTGCCAATAGCACAGTGAATTCCTTTCTTGAAACATTCTTTTCCCTGAAACTTTTCCAGGGACATTGTTTATTTTTTATGCAGATTTTAAAAAGCATTAGTTTTAAAATCCCTTTTAAAAGGGATGCTGAAAGTGCATCCTTTACCAAAACAGAATTGTATTTAACTGCTTTTTTAATACAGCTTCTAAAACAGTTAAAAATATTGGCCAGTTCTGCAAGTATATTTTCATTCAATAGTCTGCTCAGCCCTGTGAGAGTACACAGGTATTCACATGCATTTGCATGCAGCAGGAATCTAAATAAGTAAGAATTTGATGTATGTGCAATTCATTTCAAGGTCACATTTAAAATTATCCTGACTTTAGTGAAATTTCTGTGAAAAAATATTGAAGAGGTTTAGCACTTCCTCAGAGGCTTTGCACAAATAAAAGATCTTGACTTGCAACCCAGTATTCACAGCAAAACCAGTCAAAAAGAAACACCAGGTGAAAGTGTGAGCACAAGAACACACATTGGTAACAGTGTCTTGGAAAACTGAAAGTCAAAGATAATAACCTAGGTAAATGTGGAAGTTATGTTACCAAAGGTCCACATTAAGCACTAGCATAAGAACATTTTGTATTAAACCCACAAAAACATCATGTAAGCTGATTTTTATAAAACAGGTGAAACAACAGAAACCTGAACAACTTACGTGGCGTCCCACAAGGTGCCCCAAGTGACAGACATGGGCATTCCAACCAGAATTAACTCCATTCCTTGAATAAACATGATTAGGAAAAACACTGAGTCCCAGCCCCCTGCCCTCATCCAGCACTATCTCTGTGTCTCAGCACTTCCAAGACAGTCAGCCAAAACGACTGGCTTGAGGAGCCCTGAGCTCAAAGCATCTGTTTTGGAGGTGAATTCCTCATTGGTTTGGTTGGATTTGCATCTTTTAAACTGGGGAGCTGTCTCCACAAAAGTAGCAGACACCAACAGCAGAGGACTGTTACAGCAGATACATGGATAAAAGAACAGGTAAAGAAATCACATAATAGTCACTAATTGTAAGCAAAGATATGGAAAAATGTCAATCCAGCACTGACATTTAATGAGACACAAAATTGCAGGCCACAGGAAAGTCAGGAGCAAACTTGTGCTGAAAACCAAAGATCTTCCTTCCACACACCCTTTCATTTGGGAATGTTTGAGTCTGCAAGTTAGTGAACAACAGAATTCTTACTCCACTGACTTCAAAATGTCAAGACCGAGTCCATTTATAAGCCTATCTATTTATAAATATATAAATTTTGTCTTTTAATCTGCCTTAAGAGAACAGTATTTCAAGTAGAGGAGATGTAATAGCGAATACTGTGGTTGTCCTCTGAGAAATATCTAAGAGAGGACAAGGGAGAGGGATATAATAAAGCCTTAAGGACAGAGGAAGCCAAGGCAGCCTGAAGTATCTTCTCTTCATATAGAAAATTTTTTTTTTATTCCCAGTGCTCTGTGTTAGCAGTATACATTTTGAAAGGCTTCCTCAGTAATTTGTTGTGAAATTATCAGCTGAGCTGGGAAGAGAAGGACTCACTGAGGAGACAGGCATTTGGTGTGGACACAAGACAGAACAAAAATGGAGCACAACATCCCATCCTTGGTATGAAAACCATATGGCTGCTAGCATTTTGCAAGATGTTTCTCCCACCACCTAAGGTTAATTCTCATAAAAGTATTTAATTTAAATCTGATATAAAAGTAATTAAATGGAAAACCACATCAAGTTATGAAAAAGTATCCATAGGATTAACAACAGAGAAAGACAATGATCTTTATCATAACTGTAAAGCCTCAGACTACATTTGAGAATAATCAGCCTCAGCTGAAGTAATATTATATCTAAATTAAATTAATGTACCTTAAATGTTTCTGGTTTTAAGTTACTTAGAGATTCGCTTCTTTAGTTTGCTGTCTGTTTTCCTACCCACCACCCCATCTGTTAACGATTTTGTCATTCTTAAAGGAATTTCTTCTGTTTCATGGTGCTGGTGGTTACTACCTACTTCTAAACCAGACTAAGAACTACAGTTCAATTTCTTGATAAGATTTTAAAAACCAATTGTTATGAATTGAAACTACAACAGCTCCGAATGTCTCTGACTAGTTTATTAGTTTGAAAAGAAATTTGCAAGAAGTCTATGTGGATAGTGGGTTCTACAAAAAAATTATTCTTCAGTAACAGATATAAAATATGAAGCAACAAAAGCACTTTCTGTAAATCTCCAAGAGTTTTTTTTATAACTTGGTGTATGGCATAAACATTCAATTAAATGAATATAGTAATTTTAATTTAAATTCCCTTCTCTAATCCACTGCTTTTAAAGTTACCACCTGCTGAACAGATGGATTATTTCAGTTCTAGACAGAGGTTTTAAAAGGACAGTTAAACCATCAGGTACACTGTAATTGAGATAAAGTAAAGTTCCTCTTTTAGATCAATAGAAATGAGAAGTAGCTACATGGGATTCTGTGTTCCCTCAGTATTTTATTATTTTAAATTCCGATTCTCCTGGAGATTTACAGCCCTCAGAACCTCATACTATTTCCAGCTCCTGCCATAACCTCTGTTACATTACTTCCCCCTGCTTGTGCCTGCTTGTGCAATCTTGAGGTATTCAGCTAAATTTAGAACTGGGTGGTGTGGGGTTTTTTTGGTTTTGTTTTTTGTTGTTGTTGTTGTTGTTGTTGTTGTGTTTTTTTGTTTGTTTGTTTGTTTGTTTGTTTCCCCATTTTAATAAGAAATGGGGCCTGAACAGGACAAGAGGGACACCATGACAGTGAAAATCCTCTCTGCAGTTCTGTGTGGAGGCAATGGTCCAAGGGTGCTGCTATGGGATTCCTCACATACAGTTTGTCCTGTGAGTCTGCTTCCTGCCAAGGACTGCAGAAGGAGCGCCAGTAAACACTTCACACCAGGAGGAACTGGATTTGGAATCAGAGCTGCAAAAGATCTCACATGACCCTGGGACAACAGCACATCATGTGCAAGTGTGCTCATACATTTCATTTGACTCCAAACATAGAGCTGTTGCCTTATATTCCAGCATATTTTTTCTTGAAAATCCGGTGTGTATGCACAAAAACACCTGCAGGGATTGCCTTCTATTTGAGGTCACAAAGCAAGCCAGGTGGCCCAGTCTTCTGCAGTGGCAACCAAGCACTAGGAGCCCCCACTGTGTATTTTTTAAGAAGAAGAAATCATTAGAGTCCAGACTAATAGAGTGCAGACACTGCAACTTTACAACATCATCATAGCACAAGCCAGGAACAGTAGGTGCAAAAGGTTTCTACAACATTTTTATGGAAAGCAAATTCTGCTGAACTAATTCTCCTATATTTTATCATAGTAGACAGAGTACATTTTAGTCTAGAGAAAGATCTGACTGACCCAGATATTAGAGACTTGGTTTATCTTGCCAAGTGAACTCATTTAGTATTGCTTAACGGTCCTTAGATTGTTTAGAATTCATAGGAGTGATTGAAGGAGACCAAAACTTGTCATATCTGAAAGCTGTGCAAAGCAAAGACTATACAAGGTTCCTTCTGAAAAACAAGAAGCAAAATTCATTTTCTGGTAAGGTGGAACTAAAACTCATACACTGAGGCCATTGTTCAAGATATATACTACTACTATTCTAATATCAGTTTTCCATGGTTTGAGCAAATCCCCAAAACTTGATTCTAGTTATGGATTCCACTAATAGTTACTGATATATTTATAGAACAGGAACATACACTGTTGTCCCTTACAATATGAATTTAGTCCCTTTCCTCAAAAAGAGGATGGTTTTGCCAGTTGATTTTTTTCTTCATATTTTGGGTAACTGAAATGCTGTTTTTGAGAACAGTTTGCAGTAGCATCTGCCTATCTAGAAACAGAATTAGTTTCTATACGTGATGACACTATGACTTATGATTTATTTGAAGATACTACTCTCCTTGCAACTGGATGTTACTCCTCTTTACATCTGTTTTGTCAAACACCTCAAGGTCTGACATCTTTTGAGAGTGCTCCAACTCAGCAAATGTTCCTGAGCTTTCTTCCAGAAAGCATCAGACGTTTTCCCTGCACTCCCACTGAGTTAAGTGAGGTAATTCCTCCCAACACAAAAGCCAGTGATATCTAATTAACTCCTTAGGGAACTGAGAAAAAAAAATCATCTCTTCAATAAAAGTTTGAGGTACCATTACCATGAAGTAAATTCCCTATGACTCACTTTGATGTTCACAGCCATGGCAGATACAGAAGCAAAGGATTCTTATCTCAGCAGGGAGCTTGTTCCTCTGGATGAGTCTTTAGGGAAATCACTAGATGAAACTAAGAGTAGTGATGTTTAGATGAAGGAATGAACCTACCTATCGAAGTTTTTAATAATGTCTGTTTGCACTTAGCACTGTAGATGAATCCTCAGCTTTTATACAGCTGCTCATACTGTACTCTTTATAGCCTTGTCTTCCCTATAGTCTCAATGGGTAAAACAGAAGAAAAGACGTGGCAATAATGCAGATCTTGGACAATATCAGAACAAGAGTCAAACTGGAGCTAGTGACACATCTCTATTCAGTTTCCCCATTCAGATCAGGAACTCAGTTTTCCTGCCCTGTGATTGTAAATCCATTTCCCATCTACCCGACATGCTTTTGTGAACAGAGACCTTCCTGTCTCACCAGTGGACTGCTGTGGACAGTGTCAATGCCCAATCCACTCTAATGTCACACACAGTCTTCTTATGAAAATCATATAGACAGAGTAGGGTACTAGAAGCAAGAGAAAACTTTTGAAGTTATCTCAGTCTTCTCAAAAATACCTTCCCCTTTACTGGCCATCCAGACATGTATTTGCTGCTAGAAAAGCTGTTTGGCCCTCAAGAAAAATGCCAGCTTTCCTAGACCTGCCAGGAAGAAATAGCTCTGCAAGCCCAAGTGCGCAGTATTATGCTGGTTTTGTTTGTTCCCAGCCCCAACCCTTCCCTCACTTATTGCCACCTTTTGTCCCATCCACTTACCTCCTCATCCCTTCCCTGATCTCCCTTGGCCTTGCTTCCAAGTCTTGGGGAGGAAAGGCAGACTCTGACACCAGCTGGGACTGTGCCGCAGATATCACAGGCAAGAGTAGTCTGGGGAACTGCAGAACAGGAAGTTACTGCCAATCCATCAGTTAGAGTAGCCACTGACGTGCTGGGAGTTGTTCATGTGCAGAGGTGCTCACCTGAAGTGCAGAGGAAGTGTTTGCATGCCGTCATGGCTCTGATCTTGGCAGCTCAGATGGACCCACCCACATCAACAGAGGGGGAACACCCCTCCCTAGTACTCTGTGTATTATCTAGGACATTATGTATTGCTCCTTGACCATCACTTTGAGAGCACATCCACATTAAGTGGGGATGGGGAAATCAGTATAGAAATCTGACAGTTTTTTCCATCTGTAGTGAACTTACAAGGCTTAAATAATAGAATTAGGAGTTTCCCAAACTGTATTCAAAACATACAAAGTCATAATGCTCTTTGACTACTAGAAACAGGCTGAACTTCAGACAGCGCTGTACAGAAGCTTCTACTGACTGCCATTCATCTGCTTACTTATCTTTTCTCTCAGTGACAAATCCGTGGTGTAAATGGACCATTTGCTCTCCACTTAGTCTGAAGTAATTTAGCAAAGGAACAAAGTAAGACAATGTAGTTGATTAATCAAGTTCATTTATCTGAGATAAGGAAACCTAGAAAAACCAAAGAACTTCACGTAAATAGATTTCACCTTTTTTTCTTTTTTATTTATCCTTTATTTAGTAAAAGCACCCAAAGCTGCATTATATTAACACAAGTAATAAAGCTTTCATATTTTATTCCTACCCAGTGCCTTTCCAAGTCCAGGTGAAATGCCAGAAATAAGTAATGCTGCCATATCTTGAACAGAGGGTGTAGATCACAATGATACATGACTTACAAGTGAATCCCAATGTAATAAAATAAAAAGTTGTAGTGAAAGTGTGAAACCTGTAAGTTAAGCAATTGAGGCAATTTCTATTTCCACGAAGTACCGTAACAAAACAGTGGCTGTAGGATAACATACTTCATCATACTTTTTGCATTACTTTATTGAATACTCCATGTTGGATGTAGAACTTACAGCTATAGTGTGTGTTGGCTACAATGCTACAATGAGAATGTGTACAGCTTGTATTACAGAAAGGGGTCATGAAATGTATGGACCTGTCTGCATGTTTAACAAAATGAAACAGCAATACCATAAAACTGCACTACATGTGAATATTGTAAACGGTTAAGTTATAAAGTCATTCATTCAAAAATCAAAATATTTCAATGAAAAAAGTATATAAAATGTAGTAAAACATAAATTATATTTAAATGTCTGTACATGATTCATCCTGCAAACAGAAGCACAAAAACAGCACCTTGTACATTACTGCTTATTTTGGTCTTCTAAAGTTCAAAGATAATTTTTACTAAAAAGTTGGGAAAAAAAACATGGTTTCACATGCAATCCAGCAGTAACTGTGGTAAATCAAGTAAGTCTATAAACCCTGCACAAAACCCAACACTTTTACAATGTAGGAACACACATGTGGAGCCCTTTTCTATACTTGATAACCAATTAAAATTGGATTTATTAAGTTAGTGCACACCTATAATATCCCCTACAATATCCCCATTTTTGGTTAACAGTGTATTAAGGCTGTTTGCTGTTGCAAATACACAGCAGAGAAGGAAAACTTTCATCCACAAATGCAGTCAGATGATCTCATTTGGAAGCCTCTGTCAGTCATTCACCCAATGTGATGAAAGAAAACCATCCTTTCTCCTTTCATGTTACCCCACAAGCTGTTGTGGGTACTCTAGCTCTATGTGAGTTCAAAATTTATTTGGATAAATTCACGGTAGAAAATTCCATCAAGGGCTATTTAACAGAAAAAAAATCCACTTCTGTCTTGGGAACACCCTAAGCCACAAATTGCTGGAGGCTGGGGCAATACCCTGGGAAATTCCTGTGAGGGAAATTGTCCTTGCAGTCTATCCCTCGGCAGGTATTATCAATGGTCTTTCAAGACATGCTACTGGGCTGGACAGACCTGTGGTCTTACTCAGCACAGTCAATTTTATGTTCAGTCCCCCCTTTTCTTGTTATTGTAATACAAACACAGATCATTATTCTCAACTTCATTTTTCAGACTCAAAAAGCAAACAATCTTGTGTCCATTACATCGAAGAGATAAATACTACAAACTAAGCTGTCCATCACGTCCAGGGCACTTCTCTTATGCTTAGAGCAATTCTGCAATCATAGCTGGATTCTTTTCTGTGTTATTGTTTTAGGCATAATTCACTAATGTTACACTCATATATCATGATACACATGACGTGCAATGCTACTCTGCAATATGTTGCACAGCAACAGTACATATTTGAAAAGCAGCTTCTCTCAAGAACTATAGGACAGTAAAAACGATTAAACCCAGCAAGTCTATACCACCATATTTGAAAAATCTGCTGGTGGCAATGGTCATTAAACCTGGTATGTCATTACTGCTGCACTTTTACAGGGATCGGGTTTTTTTCAGATTTGTTTCTTTGAATCAGATCAAAATCACTCTATTAAGCCAAAGAATCTACTGTCTCCATGTTTGGAAGCAATGTGGACTTCTTAGCAATGAGGCCAAATTCCTCAGGCTTCTGACTGAATTTCTGCTTCATCCATTTGAAGTGTGTCATTATCACCCAGCAATTCTGTTTCAGGCACAGAGCCCTCCTCTTCCTCCTCCTCCTCCTGTACAGGGTTCTGGGCAATATCTTCTGTTCCATTGTGTGTGTCATCCGTGCCTTCTGACAGCAGAGCAGCCCTGTCGGCCACGGATGCATTGGAAGGTGCTGTTGTTACATAGCCTGTGCTGGTAGATCCACTCCCACTGTGGTGGGAGCCTGGCTTGGGAATGATCTGGGGAGGTATTTGCTGAGGAGCCATTTGCATTGGAATTTGGACGGGATAAAAATTGGGCAAGTAAGCACCATAGGCAGGCATTGGCTGGTAACCATTGACTGGAATGTAGAGCTGAGGAGGTGGGACCATTGGTCTCATCTGGCCTTTCATTTGTATGAACTGAGGTTGAGGGAAGGCTGGAGTTTTCTGCTTTGGTCCAATGTATCTAGCATTGCTGACATTGCTAACAGGGCTTGTGCTGAGAGAACTTGTTTGTGTGGTGTTGCTTGCCCCAGAAGTTTGCGCTGAGCTGTTGTAATTAGAAAGGTTCCCCCACGTTCTTAGTCTGTTATGTATATCTTTAAATCTTGGTCTTCTGTTGGGAAACTCATTCCAACACTCCAACATCAAAGTATATATCCATGTGGGGCAGTCATCGGGACATGGCAAAACTTGTCGGTTCCTGATCATCTCAATGACATCCTGGTTGGAATAACCACAGTAAGGCTGCAGGCCATAGCTGAAAACTTCCCACAACACAACTCCATATGACCATATATCTGAATCAACAGAAAACTTGCCGTACATGATAGCCTCAGGGGACATCCACCGGATAGGAAGAAGAGAATTTCCCATCAGTTTGTAGTAATCAGCAGCATAAACTTCCCTGAAAAGGCCCAAATCAGATATTTTCACATTCAGTTTATCGAACACCAGTATATTTCTAGTGGCCAAGTCCTTGTGGACAAGATGGTGGCTAGAAAGATATTCCATTCCTGCAGCTATCTGAGTCACAATATGAAAAAAGTCTGCTGGTTCCAGAGTGGATTTCACTGTCTTGTCATCGTCAGTGCTGCCAACATCTGAGTGGGGAGATCTCATCACCAAGAACTCATGGAGATCACTGTGGGAACAATAACTAAATATCATACTTATAGGTTGTTCCTTTGTCACTATTCCCAGCAAACAAACTATGTTTGGATGCTGTAATCGTGATCTCATCATTGCCTCATGTTTAAATTCTTCCCGAAGTGCCAGTTCTGCTTTGTCTTTAAGTGTCTTAATGGCAACGGCTTGTGTCTGTTCACCTGGTGCTGTACCAAAGAGATGCCCCTTGTAGACTTTGCCAAACCTCTCCTCTCCTAGTTCCTCCATAAATCGCACAGTGGACAGATTAATTTCTTTAAGCTTAGCCTGAAATGAAGAAAAGATAGTCAGTAAAAAAATCACAACATTTTCTGACTACAGGATATTTTAATAAAGAAAATTTCCCAGTGGTTAGATCTCCAAATGAAAGATAAATTGGGCTGAAAGAACTTTTCTGGGTCTTGTGTATTCACATCAGTATATTGATTTCATAATTAACCTTGAAATGAGTTACACTATTATCAGAAGTATAAATTGAATTATACTGCAGAACAATGGATATAATTATTTTTTTTAAGGAGTGGCCACACTTCCTGCAAGCTAAATGGATACTGAATTCAGAGTAAATCTGGCAAGCAAGGACATCTATTAACCGCATCTGTACTTTCCCTGCAGAACAGCCCTGAGCTGTCCAGCAGACGTCTGTCAGAAAAGCAAGAAGGCTGAGGAGGTGGCAGTCTCAGAGTGAACTGACACATCCTTTCCAGCAGAAGAAGGAACAAAACCTCTCTTTTTCAGCTCTGCAATACCAGATAATGCCCTTTCTTCTCTGCTGCACTATAGGAATGGCTCCTGCCATGGTCAGCTGTGTACAGTACCCCTGCTGAGGAACATTGATACTATTAGGAACATTATCCCTGCTGAGGAACAGCTTTGATAAAGAGGGGCATGGAACTGGAGAAGAAAGGAGAAGGAATTTCTCTCTGGTACTTGAACAAAAAGGTTGCAAACCCAATAGTAGGAAATCCCCAGAGCCTTCCTCCTGCAGCTGCAAGGGAAAGCAAAAGTTTGTGATGATGATGTAATGGGTCTGTCCTGAGCAGCGTGGGATGAAGGAGGCCCTGACTGTTACACGGGGTTGTTGGTTGGAGACAGACGAACAACACAAACTCACCAAGGGTCATCAGCAAATAGTGGTTTTTATTGTTTGGAACTTCTTTTTATAGGGGGTTTGAATTTCCTGGGTTTGAATAGCTGATTGGTTGGGATCTCTGGCCAATGATGTGTCCACATTTATGGTTGCATGGGATTGGCTGAGGTCTTTGAGTTCCAACCCTCCTATAATTGCTCACCTAGGGACTTGTTTTATTTCCAGGATAGTGGAATTTGGGGGACAGCTTCAGACCAGCTGCACTGTGACACTGACCAAGTGAGGTGCAGCTGGCACAGCTTCACATACAGGGCACCACAGCATGAAGGAGCAGGGCAGGCTGGTAAGATGTTTTAGCTGGTGATTTAGGAACAACCTCTGATTTTAGTGTCCAACAGCCTGTAGACTGGGCTGGAAAAATTCCTTTAAATATTCAGATTAACACACAAAATCATCACAATTAATTACAATTGGTAATACTCATCAAATACTCTACAGTTTCCTGAACAGATGTTGCCAACTTCTAAAGTAAGCATTTTTTTAGAGCTTGCATCTTGTAAATGCTGTGATTAAAAATTCAGTGTTAGCTCTGAACAGGATTTTAGTGCAGAGATCAGTTAGTAGACCCAGAAAATCCTGTGAAGGAGCTGACATATGTAGACATGAGTTCAAAGCCATTTTCCTTCCAACACCCTTCGTGATAAACAGCCTTGGAAACATGTTGCATGCCATCTCAGCTCTCAACTCACTTGTGGATCAGAACACCAGAGGTCTTGAGCTGAAGGATTAGAACAAGAAACCCCACCCTGCATCATGCTTTAAACAGGCAAACAGGCCACATCATCACCAGGAGCAAAAATGAGCAGGCTGAAGACTTGGATCAGAAATAGCCACTTTTCCAGTAATTCAGACAACAGGCAGAATTGCAACTGATGCATAAGAACAAATGCCATTAAATACTGTGTACTGAAGGCTGTTGTCCCAGGTCAGGATTTCTAGACACACCTGTGCAAGACCTGGTTTTCCCTAAAGCAGATGGCCTGGACAGTATGAAAATTAGGTCCCCAACCACATGGCTCAATCTGAAATCAGACAGCCTGAGATGCTGAAAATCATGACACTTTGAAAACACATGGACCTAAGCAAAGTGTGTAAGAAATACCTGTTTGTGTTGATTAATGAGTGGCATTTCCATGTCTTGGCTGGGAGATGCCATCAGCTGGCGGCGCTGTGGTGTAGCAGCAGATGCCTTCTGCTTGTTTCGGCACATGCAGACCAGGAAGAAAAGGCAGGCTATCACCAGAGGGATGGCTATGCTGGGAACAAGGATGTAGAGGATTCCCATTTTGCTGTTGTCACGTGGACCTGTCAAGCACAGAAATGCTCATTGCTTACAATAAGTATTTTTTAGCTATTTGATAGTAACACAAATGATTATCAATACTTTATTTTAAACCAAAAGTAAACTATATCCTGAAAACAGAAGTCAGATTACCTTCTCCCCTTTCTTTGCAATTTTCCGTTACATATTTCAAGCAGCTTGAATGGACATAGCAACTAACAGTATGAAGATAAACTAGGAGCCCCACATTTAATGTGTGGGCTGTAACAGTATGTGATTAATTTTACTTAATTTTTGAGATTTCCAGTTGAGTAAACTGCAGAACACAGACCAGGGTATCATTGCATTATCCTGTTCAGGGTACAAAATACAAGTGAGCAGTCTCTATCACAATATATAAACAGTGAACTCAATGTGACCCAGAACAACAATGCAGTCTGACCCACTTTCATAGATTCAGCCATTTCATCAAAACTTGGCCCATTCTTTACCTCTACTGGCGCTACTTCTGCCCAGAATATAGTAAGTTTCACTTCTTGTTGGTAGAGATATTATTTCTTCTGTACTTGACAGAATTGCAGAGCTTTTATGTTAGAGTGAGACAGACATGAACGAGTCATCAATACACTTAGCTCTGGAACCTTCCTAAAGTACTTTTTCACTTAACACTTAGAGACTTTAGGAAAGCCTAGTGATGTCAAAAAATGTGCTTGGGATGTTCTCTGTAACCTGTGGTTTTGCTATTTGTGGCAACTGCTTTCACCACAACCACATCCCAGTGTTATCTTTACCCTATGGTACATGCAATGTAGAAATTTATTATAAATGTCAAATCATGTTACTGCAAAAAAGTGAAGTAACTGAAAAATTTCATATTAGTTCTGAGAAGTTTCAGAGATCCACATAATCCACTTCTACGGCTTCCAAAACATATCTGTATCTTGCTTCAGGAAACAAGTTTTTCTTCCTAATGAAGCACAGTATTAACTGTCATATCCAAAGACAATGTCATAGCCAAAGACCATTACCAATGTGTGAAGTCTGTACCAATACTGGAAAAATGAGCAGAACAGTACTAATCTGTGAGAGCTGTACTTTTTATTTTTGCAAACAATTGTGCTGTACAGAGCCACTAGCAGCTACTGTAGGACTTTTGTGATAAGATCATCTGCTTTATGCACTTCAAACAGCTCATTTCTGCACTCGAAACTGTTTCTTTTCAAGCAGGCATGGTACTGTATCTCCCTCTAAAGGATTTGAAAATCCTTGCTGCCTACATGACGGCATACAGAGCAAGAGAATATACCCTTGAGCAGCATGAGCAAACCAAACACATACTGGTGATTTGCACGTGCAATCTATCATTTGACAGGTCAAAATACAAACTGCAGCATCACCATTAATTATAACCTCACACAAAGCCTCCAGCATATAATAAAAAAAATGTTACAATATCTCACAAAATCTAATCTCCAGAAAACATTCAAGAGTTACAATACAAAATAAAGTAACATTTAAAAGTATAACCCTCCTAAATTAATTGTACTTGTAATAACCAGGAATATTCAAAATTACAAAGGATTCAGAACAGTAGTAGGAGAAAAAAAGAAAGAGAATACATACTACAAGAAGGTATGTCACACAGTTCCATGCGTACGTTTTTATTCTTCGTAAAACACCAGGGGCCATCCATTTGACCTCCAGGATTTCGACAGTACGCATGTCCTCCACCTAGCTCTGGAAACTGTGTGCTTGTCAGATCGTGGTTGTGGGGACTCTGTGAGTCCCAGAGCTGGCAAGTGTGGCCAGACTTGGTAACACTGACAGTCCCTCTGTAGTCAGCTCCAGAGCCGTTGTAGCACTGATGATCTAAAACACAGGGTTTGGGAAAACATTAGAAAAATCAAAACAATCAAGGGACACCAAGACCAAAACAGCTGAGTCCACAGAACATGTTTGCAAACAAGTACTTAAATTTAGGTACCTCAAGATTTAATGAAAGCTGTTCACTTTGAAATTTCAATTTTCTGTTTATCTCTACTTTTACACTCAGTTATTTCTGGATTCTGTCTCAGCTCTATGGTACACACATGAGTATTCACAACTCTGAATTCAAATTGAGACCAAGAAGCATGGATGGACTTTAGACACAGAACATGATAAGTTTAAGTAAATCAGAGATGAGAGTTTCCCTTCAGGAAAAGTCCTCAGATGTCAAAACCGGAAACTTTTATTTCTCATAATCTTCCCATCTTCTTCACACTGCTTGCTATAGAAGTCAGTGCTGTATTTTCTAATGCCTCATGCCCCTTCTTCCTTATTTTCATCTTTACAAAGAAAGGATTCAGGATCTTCTCTTCAGAAGCATCATTTTCTTATCTGCTGGTTCCAGATCTTCATTCTTTGTTTTGCTGCTATCCCCTCTTCATACTTTTTGAGTGCTTGTCTTTTATATGCACCATCTGAGCTGAATCATGCATTTTCCTCCCTGTTTGCCACATTACCGTCTCCATTTTTCTGTTCTTCCCTCTGCAGCTCTCTCAAGCCCCACAAATACTCCATCAATAATCCAGCTCTCTCAAGCCCCACAAATACTCCATCAGGGGCAGCACCACTGGCTCTGAGGATCATGGACAACTTTTGTCAGACTTTTTATTGATTTTGTTCTCATGCTTTTTGCTTGGTATATCTTCCCTCTCTGATTTGCCTCTGCCATTGTACTGTCAGTTACTTCTGCTTCTCAACTACACTACATTATTTACATAAAAGCACAGAGATAGTCTTTCATATCCACCATTATGCCATTGTTCCTTCTCCTAATTGTGGATTCAGACAACAGATAGTCAGAATAATCTCATCATACTTTGAACTTTAAACATCTTTGGTCTCTTCGAGTTTTCTTATTGAACAATGTAGGAAGTTGTGATTAATTGCTGTGAAATGGAGTAGTCAGAAAGACTGACTGCTTATAATTAGTGACAACAGAACAGACCTTCTACTTCTGGATGCAAATGAAAATTCATGGAAGCAAGATCAATATTTTCACCCATCCTATGTGGGTAAAGAAAGACAACTGCACTCCATGTTCAATTTACAGGATTAATATTCTTGTGGGTTTCCATATAGAAAGAATGAACACTAGGTGGTTAGTTTCCTGACAGATTTTCCAGTGAAGCTTCAACAAGCTATATGGAGTTTATTAATAGGTAAACAAAACTATCAAACATGTGCATGGGTAGGCTCATCCAAAAAGGCAAGGACTGAGCCACAGGTCAAAGCAACACTCTGCAAATCTGCACCAAATCAGCCATGCAAACACAAAGTGTTACAGCCCAGGGTGGTTGATATAACACATTCTGGTACAAGCAGCATCCTTGCTATGCCTTCCATCCTAACTATACCTTACAACAGTGCAAGATGTCAGTATTAACAAGATAAAAACGAGTAGCTCAGCACTTTCTTTACAAAAAGAAAGGCTAATAAAATATTGTCTGTCAGACTCAATCTGAGGAAGCAACAAGCTGTACTTTTTCCCAGTGATGGAACCCAGACTCACATCGGCTCAGTCTCTCCAAAGGAATCCCTATTCTTATGCAATTGGCAGCTTCCAAGGTGTCCGGTCGTGGGAGGTCCTCACACTTAGGCAACTGTAGCTGCATCAAGATGAGGGGGTTTGACCTAGCAATGTTGTACTCCTGCCTACAAAGATCATTCTCCAGAACTTCACATTCATCCCGGCACAGCTCCCGTGGTTTAGGGTTCCGAGAACGCTCGTCACACAGGGGAAACACAAAGTGGCAGAAGGAAGGTATAGCAAACTGTGAGCACTGGTCAGACAAATGCGTTGAAGTGCCAATCATGGTGAATGCAGCTGCAAAGGAACAAAAATACTGATAAGAATTGATTCACAGAATGAAAAATAACCCTTAATTTTCATGTCATTTACCTTTAACACCTTTATTCTTTCCTAGAGGGTCTGAAAGCATACTGCATAACAGGTAAATGAGGTAATTTCTGCTGTAAAGGGGAATTGAAAAATACAGGAAGAAAACCTAGCATCCCAGTGTCCCTCTGACATCTGCACAGAGCTTGTAGGCCTCAGCTCCCTGGAATTAACCCACATAATTATCATTGCTCAGACTACAGGCAATTGGCTAATTTTAACTTGAAAAGATCGAGAGCAAAGACAAGATACACCTGCCAGAATACCAGTGTTTCCAAACTTCCTAATTACATAAAATCTGAACAAGGATCACCTAAAGTCTTCCTCCCCTACAAATCTGGATAAATAAATAAATAGTTTTCAAGTCTTGTCAGGCAAAAAGAAATGTATCATTCATATTTGGGAGACATGGCTTATGACAAACATGAGAAGCCTTAGAGGCAGCAGCTCTGGGGAAAATTAATGTAATCAGTCTCAGCAGGCTGATCACATTAAGATGAATGTCATAATGAGTTAGGAAGGTAACTCTCCCTTTCAGCTCTCAGCACCTACACACTAACATTTAGCTCAAAGTTTTCCTTCACAGTGCGAAGGAAAAACAAATGTGCGTGTGCACCATGTATCTGGTGCTGAATCAACCTTTAAATGTAGGAACATTCACTCCTCCAGTAAAGCATCATTTGTGAATGAGAGCTGATAGACTGCATGTTCCACCAACTTACACTGTAAAAAGAGAGGAAATATCAGTCAGTCTATTTACAACCTACAAATAAGTTCTTTCTTTCTTGACCCGCTATCTCCTTTCAGTCATCTATTTCCTGTGGATATATCATACCACAGAGTCTCTTCCTGAACACCAAACATGCAACAAGCAGCTACAAATCTAGCCTTTTAGATTGTTTACACCTTTGTTTATTTTAATTCAGGAATATAACTATTAATCAGTCATTTGGGAACACTGCATGCAAGCAGACCATCAGGCCTCAAAAGATAGTTATAACATATGCTTGTCCCAAAGACTAAAAAGGAAAAAATAAAACTGAAAGACTGAAGCAGTCATTGTCGGTTGTTTGAAGCTCCACACTAAGTTTTATGAAGGCACTGCATTACAGAATTTGCACCATCATGAGAGATTAGTGCACAATTTACAATTATATCTTTATTTTGATGGAAGGTGCAAAAGACAGCATCTGTGTGTATAGCATCTAAGGGGCTTATATTTTACTTATTAAACAGATGTTAAACAGCACAGCAGAGACCTTGCTAGCCAAACACATATACACAGGTCTGGCATCAGGTCTGTGCACTATATTCGTTGTTGGCCTTCCAGTCTTCCACGCCACATCTAAAGCTTTTCTCCAGAAATGTCATTAATCTTTTTAACTGAAAGTTGCTGTTGTCACCCAACCATAGCCAGGACGAAACAGTACAAGGCATCATGGGGACAAAGAATATGTATTTCTCACAAGAGTACAGCAGGGAAAAGAAAATCCAGAATGAAAATTTCCCACAGATGTAGCCTTGCTAAATGCTCCTCTTGTTGGACAGTAGGTGTCCTCACTTCCCATGCATATCAGAACACATACTTGAAATCAAAAATTGCATTAAGAGGTACAGGCAAAACTATCAGCAAAATCTCAGAAGCAATTATTCAGGTGGTTTTTTCCCTTTGCCTAACAAGTTACTGAACTTTCAGAAATACCCTCGCATTTGGGTATAGAATACCCAGTCTTACAATATGTACTTTACATATACTGTGACTTAAAAGAACCAATAATGCTATGAAATTCTCAGGGTACTTTTTCATAAGATGTTTGGTATGACCTTCCTGACTTTCATAGTCTGAAAATGCTATATTATTAACAGCCATTACTGCCTAGCTAGGCACTGGGCAACTCTATATGGTGGTTCTCAGTGTCTTCCTGAGAGAGAATATTTCCATCAGGAACTCTCCCCAACTGCAGAACAGAGAGTTCCAGCACCCTAGTCCTAGATTGGAAATCTAACCGATAATGAGTAATATTAGGAAACCAGCAGCCAGGTCATCACTGCCCATGTTTCATATCCTAGAAACAAGTACAACTCAATCAATAAACATTTTCTGGATATCACAGGATTTTTGGTGTTGGGTTTGATTTTGGTTTCTGAAAAGAACATTATAAACCTAATTCACAGAATTACAGGTTTAATGATTTAATATAGTTGATTCATTTATATATTGCTGAAAACATCCAAACACAACTGAGATTATGCAGCTAGCAAAAAAAAAAAAAAAAAAAAAAAAAAAAAAAAAAAAAAAGTATCAGTATGTATTAATTAATTACATAATGTTTAAAGAGGCTGGAATTACAATGCAGTACAGGAGAAGGGTGGGAGGAGAATGTGGTGTAATAGCATAAGGAAAGGTCATCACCTGGATTTTGCCAGTCCCAGAGTCTGGTTACCATTTCAAAAACAGGAAAAAAATTTGACCTGGATTTCTGGCTTAACAATGAGTCTTTAAGGTAGTATCTTTAGGGAGTAAGAGCTGACAAGTGAAGTTGAGGCCTTTTTGGCAACTAGTTATGCTGAATTTGGAGGAGAGTCCATTAGTGAGCAGTGTCTGGCCAGATGTAAATCAGCTCCTGCTGGACTGAGTTAATATGCTATATATTATGACAAACAGTTTGCTCTATTCCACAGATACATTTGCTTGCTCTACTTTGTGTATATCAGAGTCACAGCTGCTAAAATCAGCTAACTGAGATCCAGTGAAGAAAACCCATCTTGATATACAGCCTATTAAAAGTTTTGGATGCATGTTTGCGACTCTGTACAAAAACTACATTCAGAGAAAGATGCAGAGCACAGGAAGGTCAACTCTGGTTTTACATAAATCAATGTGAAATCCACAATCTGCCAGAATAACACAAAAAGGAAAGAAGCCCAAGGGAAAGGCCACCACACAGTTTTTTAAGAAAATAAAAGATCAGTATTTTTCATTATATCACAAATCCGTTTAAAAAAATCAAAATCTTTTTTTTTAATCCATCATGCAAAAAGCTTCAGTATAAACTAGACGCTGTTAAAAATCCAGTACTCTTGACATTTTACTTAAGGACATGGAAGAAACTTCACACATTACCACTGATACCCATCTTCCTTGCTCCAAATTTTACTAACTGCTCAAGTAAGAAACAGGATCACCTCCTCTAAACCTTAACATAAAGATGTCTTTTTCACTGGCTGACAAAACTAAAGTATGACAGCACTGTTTTTACCTGAATTTGATACTTTTGTGAATGTTTCTTTCTCCCTGCTAAAGAGATGTGTAAGCTTACCAGTAATTCGGTTTTCAATTTCCCCTTGCATCTGGAGGGAGTCCACATAAATGGTTCTGTTTCCAATGATTCGTGCACACGCAATTCCCCTGTATGGCTGACAGAACCCATCTTCATGGTAATCTTCTCTGCAAAAGACATGTTAGGATTTTATATGCAGATGCCTCTCTGCTGCCAATGGAATTTTACAAAACATATTATAAAAGTTGAAAAATTCAAAGTACTGTAAATCTGAAATTGTTCCATTCCCAAGGTGCAGCGTTTTCCTCTAATTATCTCTTACCTCAGAAGTATTAATGAGGGACCCTGTAAATAGCTCATTACAGAAAGAAGACAACAAAACCCAACATTAACTGTAAAATAACAAACTAATAATAATGGAATTTGACAGATGAATCTGTTAAAAAGCCTTTAGACTGAGACAACAACATAGATCTAGTTACATGATCCCATGCATTTTTGGCATCCAGCTGTACCCCATAAAATTAGGCAGTTTGTTCTCTTCTCCCACTTCTCTCTCCTGCTCTTCATTTCCTGTCGTGGATAGCAGAAGATATTTTGCCAAGCTTGAATTAAAACATGGAATAAGAGTAATCACGGCTATAACCTCTTTTCCTCTCCTCTCTAGTGAAAGTCAGTGCCAAATTTCTCTTTCAGCATATGTTTCAATACAGTTTTCAATTCAATGAAGCTTTGGGCCTTTCACTCCCTTACATCAACATAAATATTTTGGCACAAAAGCCCTAGCCTAAAGGCTCAATGGTTCAACACTTCATCCCCAAAGCCCCTGTAAATAATACAGAACTGATCTGCAGATCATAACTGTCAGAGCACTGAAAAGGGACTTCAGAATGAGAGCACTCTCAGAGTAAATATCCAGTATGCCACATGTTTCCTCCAGCATGGCACTGTCTCTGTGCTAGGATTCACTAACCTGATGGATTCACATCACGCCATTTACTGCATGATGGACCAAAAATAAGTAGAAATGTAACCTAGAAGAATATGTCTCTAGGACACCTGAAAACTTAATTAGCTTTTGTAATTAAACGGTGCATAAGTCTGAGATAACTCCCCAATACCAGCAACATTTGAAGTATTACTTAATGCCCCTCTGCACTTCATACTTTTTTGTCTTTGGATAACACCTGTTTTGGTCACCCACGTTCCCAATTCTCTTACAAATCCCACCACCCTTCCTTCGGGTGAGCAGGACAAAACTGTCAGTGACTATGTGTAAAATTTCACTATTTTAGCTGGGAGAAATCAGCTGCCTGACAACCGCAAGCCAACATTACCTGTGCCTACTGCAGCCCCATACACATATACCTCACTCTTACTTAGGAATCTTCTAATTTTTCATTTGCTGTATCTCCCTGATAAAGCTCATTTCAGGGAAGTTACCAATATTTCTTACTCATTGGCAGTGGAAGGTTGGGCAGGACTGTCTGCAGAGGCAGCCAAAAGGTGGAATCACCAATCACTACCTGAGCTGCATCTCTTCTTTGCCTCCCAAAAAGACAATGACTGAACAGGACTCATGGTAAGTCATAGATATAAAGCATATCATGCAACTATTACCCAGGTATGGCCTTTACTTCCCATCACAGTATTACCGTTAAATATTCATAAAGCAACATTTTGTCTACAAACTCGGAAACAAGTTCTCCTTCCTCAAAGATATGTAAGTTTTTGATTAGGCTGGATGAAGTAAAGGAGGAGCCATAGGATCAACTACTACCTTCAGCGACATTCTTCCATTCTTACAACAAAACCTGTAATTTTGCAACAACTGCATCATGCCTGAAGGGCCAAAAATATCAAAGCATTTTGTCTGTGCCTGTTTTATGATCCTTGACCACTTCAGTAGGAAGTTAGCAACTCCCAAAAGAAGCTGAATGAATATGAAACCTCTATTTGACCTCCTTCTTAGGAGTAAATTCATACTCCTATCCTGCTGAATGAAGTCTGCAATGTATCTCACTGGAACAGTACCTCACACTTCAGGTCTCAGTTCAGGGTTCTCTTGCCAGTAATAAAAAGGAAAAAACAAAACAAAACAAAACAAACAAACAAACAAAAGGCGCACTCCAAACAGCATGGGCTTGGTGACAAAACCAGTGTGATCTCTTACTTAGCTCCGTTTATTTATTTCTGTCAAGAACTTTTAAACACAGCTTAGATACTATAAAAAAAACATATATATATATATAAAAATAAAACAGATACTATAAATAATTTTTTTTTAATAAAATAGAATCATGCACATGTTAAGCATTGCAACTTTGCTGGAAGGCTGAATCAAAGACAGCGCACCTGGAAACTGGATTTCCTCAGCACTCAGTTAGAATGGAGGTGAGGTATTCTCTTACTAAATGAACTCTCCTCCCAACCACTTTTCATATGCTTGACCAGAGTTTGGATTTAAAAAAAAAAAATAAATTTGTAAAGAATATGACTAAACATACTTTCTGTTCCTAAAACCCCCATCTCCATAGCCCAGGATCAATGTCATCAGTTTACCAGACCCACAAGGTGAGCTTCTGCTATAACAATTCAGTTAAGAACTAGGCTTTCTAATCAAAAGCAAAAGCAGAAGAACCTACTACCTCAGTCACACATAAATTAAACCATAATATTGATACTATTTTTAAGTACAACATGGAATTTGTACCAGGTGTGTGAACATCTTGACGAACCAAGTGCTGATAAGCATTTACAAGTTCCTTATCACACATGCACTGCAACACCTTATAAAACACAGCCTGTCTTCAGGTTTGTGGGCAGAAGTCCATATGAAATAGAGAATTAACCAAGCAAACAGTGTAGAAGAAAGATGTGCTACTCCTCCCAATGTTAGAAATCATAACTTCCAGGAACATTTAGGTCTGTAAAGGAAGAACTGGAAGAACCAGGTGCCTCTGATGAGTAATAAAACCTAGCATGATGAATAGAAAACTCTCTAGATGGAGGTCATGCAACTATTCCATAAGATAGCTATCTGCTCTAGAAATACATAAAGAGATTTCTAGATGTCCTGGAAAAAAACATAATGGACATCACTACCCCCACCCTCTCATTAAGCATTACTTTGATTTCACATATGACACAGAAAAGACAGCAAACAAAATGCTACAGAAGAAAACATATTGACAAGAAATATGCTTTTCTTCATGGAAAATTTAAAATGGGGAAAGAATACATCTCAGCACAATACACTACATGCTATCTCTGTAACACTACCTATTGTTTGCAACTGTCACAGCTGAACAGACCGGAGAGCTTATGTAACAAAAAAGTCATAGTAAAAGAAAGGCAACCATGGAAACTCTGTTTAATACTAAAATCACCTTCTGAAGCACCTAAATCTGATGAGCGTTTTCAGTATGCATTTAGTGCCTCTGAGAGCACAGTAAGTGCAGACCTTGTCGTTTTCCTCAGAAACAGAGAAAACATGTGAAACTCTAAGAGGTTTTAGCAAGGATTCACAAAGGGAATTATGACAGCAGAACTAAGAGATATTAATTTGCTAGTGAGACACCTTTATTATGATTGCATACCACAGGTTTTACTTAGAAAGACAGCAGAAACTTCTAAGTGAAAACTATTTTCCTGAAAATAGAAGAGACAAAACACTGTGCACCAGCCATAGAAAGAAACTAAGAAATTCTTCAGAAAATTCAGAAAGAGTAAGTCTTTCAATTGACCCCGTTGAAAAAAAAAATCTCATTTAATAACACCCTACCAACCTACCCTAGCAATTATATGGACAGACATATTATCAGCCTACATACCAAAGTAAACAACTTAAGCCAATCCATAGATTATAACAGGTATTCCAAAGGTTAGCTTTTAAAAGGTAGTAGAAACTTTGTTACAGAAGTTTCCCACAAGCAAATTAAATGTAATTAAAATTTCCTATAAATTTTCCCACAACAAATAAACCTGAAGCTTTCACCTTCTTCCATGTTGTCCAGGGATTAAGGAGCTTGTAATCAAGAACTGTTAAATAGTGAGAATGTTAGCTCTCCCCATTACATTCTATTACAAGTGGCATGGCAAAGCAAGGACAAATGCACAGAAAACCACGGACTGTGATAGATGAAGGAAAGGACTAATTACTTATGTCAGATTATTCGCTATTCTTTGAGAAATACAACATTTGGTATACAGTCACTCTTCTTGTTGGGATGTCTCAGGATTTTTAATAGGTACAACTTGATAAATGATGTCAGAAGCTGTGTAAAGAGAATAATCATGATGGACAGTAAGATCAGAGGGAAAAGGACAGGCATCATATTTCAGATTATGAGTTCACATCCTGTGGCTTCTTCATAAATATAAATCACAGAAATTAAATTACTTGCAATACTAAAAAGAATTAAGGAATAAAGAGTTTATGTTTAATCAAAGAGAGGCAAAACTGTCTGACTGGGAAGGGCATTATAAAGGACTCCAGTAAAAAAATAAGGTATTTCTGGATTTTTACGTATATATATGTGTATATTTATATGCACACACATATACACATACATACACACATATATATATATTCAAGTTTTGTTTATACTGAATCTCAAAATCAGGACATCTTATAATGCTGCACTACAGTCCTCATAATTTGTTACCCTTACTCCTGACATATCATTTGATATCATAGTGGTGGGGAGTAAAGTTTATTCACAAGAAGATTACTTTTCAATGGTTAAAACGATTTTACATGCCCAAATATTTCCTCCCTCAACAGCCACAGATGAGATCTGAGAGAAGAGAAATGTACTACCCTTGTCATATGCCATATCACATCTATAAGATTTGCCTCCTGTCAAAAACATATTGAATATATATTAATGTTACCACAGAAAAATACTTGGTACCTTCTGGACAAGTTTGTATATTTGCATTCAGAGAAAATATCAAATATAACACTCAATTTCTTGTTGCAACATGAAGTAAAATTTGTCAAGAAATGCTGTCTTTAATAGCTACAATGGGCTTTAAAACTGCTTGTTCTCATAGGCCTCAGAGATCATCAATGGAAGTTGTGCATAGATCATCAATGGAAGTTTTACTACTGACATTCAGTGCAAGAGAACTGGGGTATAAATATTTGATGGAGAAAAAGAACACACTTTTTTTTTAGAAGGTATGGTTTGTACTATTTCTATCCATTGAAGGGGCGGGCTTATGCCAGGTGCTTCTGACATCACCCATTAACACAGGGCAGAAATTCAGTAACACAAACAGGTTTTTGGTTACAGCAAAGTTTTGAAAACCCAGGTGTACAGGAAAACCTCAAAAAAACCCCAAACCCATAAACCATAAAACACCCCAAACTCCACACATGCACATTTGCGTCCTTCCTGCTGAAGCTAAGAAACTAATAGGTGGCAGGGACAACTTGACCGCTACATCGGGCCTTTGCCTGAATGGAGGCTACCGTGCACCCACATCATGGGAGAAGGGTACAGGCTTCCTGCCCTACCTGTATCCATTCTCTGAACAAACAGTTTCATCCTCTGACCAAAGGCTTCTGCAAATAACCCACCCTTCCAGCACTTAAAATCATTGTTTGCACAATGATTTCAAAGATCTTCACCTGTGTCTAAAGATCAGTGCTCCCGGGATATCAGGAAATCCATACTGACATACTTAACTCCTCAAAGAGAGACTTAGAATACTATGACAGTAAAACTTTTTCTTCACACTAAAGTAATGTAAGAAATACTATCAGAAAAGAAAGAGAGTCTAGTGTCAAAAAAAAAACAAAACAAAACAAAAAAACCCACACCAACAAAACCAAAAAAAACCTAACAGGCAGAAGAATTTGTATAAATAGTCATAGCTCAGTTGAAGTTAATGGGCCTACGACAATTTACACTCACAATGGATATGGCCCGTGACTTCTGCTACCAGGTGCTTATCGAGGGTAACAACAGACCCAGAAAGCAAGATTTCCTTACATTTAGCACACAACATGGACAAATATTTCCTGCATTTTATCTGAAACGTAGTACACCACAGAATCCCTTAAAGAATTTACTGAAAGTTCCAATTACTGAACAGAACAACTGTGTTGTATTTGACTTGAATCTACTAGTTACTAAAAATACAGCGTGAACTGAAACTCCATATTCAATGCCTAAGATCAGTAAAAAATAACAGTTGATCTTTATTCTACTGGTTCTATTAGATTATGGATTTGTTCATACTAATCATAGCATCTGAGAGAGCATTTTAAGCCAGCTAATAGATAAACCAACACATTAAATTAAAACACAGCTACAAACGGACCTAGTGTTTGTGACAAACTAAAGAGAAGACATTTGTTTGTCAAAGAGCAACTTGTAAACTTTACAACAACCTAATATGTAGGCTACTGAAAATATTGCCAAAATGGATTATGAAATCACTGTTTTTAAATACAAAACTCAGTCTCCAGAACTCAGACCAAATAATGTTTTAAACATATATTCTAATGTTACTGTGGAAGGAAGACTCTTACTACTAAATATTTAAAAATCATTTAAAGACAAAAAAGTGAGAGAACACCAACAGGGTTTAATTATAGGCCTTCACTGACTCATGACCCAAATTGGTCTCCTCGGTAGGCACAGCCTTAAGCGTGCGCCAGCACTCTTAGCTGAGCTGTGTCCTTGATAAAGGATACTACAATCAATTATTTAAGTGGATAAAACCAAAGGAAATAGGTGTTTCCTTCTTTTCACACATTCATCCACCGTTGCTCCTATAAAATGAAAATAAAATGAAAAACTGCCCTCACAGGCAAACATACGCAAGAGAAAGAAGCACAAAAAACTGTGGCAGGTTTTTCATTAGATAACACTGCATGCTGCTATGGTTTCTTGGTATCATATTGAAGTATTTATTATTGCTTTGCGTCTTTAGAAAAGTTTTCAGAGTACCAAAAAATGTTGAAGTTCACAAGTACAGTACATACAGAAGTACAGACATTGGTGGCAGGGTTGCTTTTACTACAATAACCTGGGTAAAACAGTCAAGGAAGCAAAACTAAACAAGGATGTCAATGTTCTGAACTTCCGTAAGAAACAGAGGATTGTCCCTACCTGTGTAACCAGCCACAATCCTCTTGATTAACACATGTAACTTCAAACAGATGATCTAATATTCTGCCAACAACATTCTAACTTCTGCCTACAAACTCTATCTTTCAGTTTACTCAAAGAACATTTATGTAAATTCTCGTTCTGCTTTCATAGGTGATAGCACGTTGGGATGAAATTTTGAAATCACATGAGTCAGCTGGCAATCCAGGGAAGGCTGTTTTGCTGAATGTCAGATGCTTTTAACAGAAACATTTCTGTTACAACCATGGTTAGCGAAAAGTTGAAAAGAAAAACCTTCAGAGAACTAACTTCAACATACGGGAACACGAACCTGGCCATGCAGCATTCCAGCTTCTCACTCACCAAAGAAGCCATTATGAGCCTTCTCACCCACCCCTTTTTTTCAAGTCATGTTATCCCCCTCAGTGACTGTCTAATATGACTGTCTAATAAATTGTGTTTCTCTGACAACTTCGAGGAAAGTGAGCAGGGCAAACAGGCTCTCTGAAGAGCCTCTAACAAGCAGCTCCCTCTTCCACCTGCTGACAGAGGAAAGCTAAATTCTTAGCTGTTATCCATCCTCATCCTGCCATGCCACCCTGAAGTGGGCAAGTACACAGAGGTCAGCTCCAAAAAGGTCTTAGAAGAGTTCACTAGCTGAAAATGTCATTATAACTGCTGCTTATATCAGACAGCAAGTAAAACTGGCAGGGACCATCCTGGGCAGCTCAGAGAGGGCTCCAGCAATGGGGTTGCTCGTGCCTTGGGGTCAGTACAGGGGGCCAGGCAGTCCCACCTGGGTGGCTGGGCTTCAGCAAAGGAGGAATGTGACCAGGGGCAGAGCTAAGAGATCATGTCAGCTACCAGGGAAGAGGGGAAAGCCACAGAGGAGGATTAAATAATTTTGACAGCTGCAGTGCTTAGGGATGGGGGAAGGGATATCTGGCCTCACCAAGAGCACTGGGTACTAGGGTCCCTTCTCACCCTGTGAATGGGTGACAGAAGGGCAGCCCACCTCCCACCAGGCTACTCTGACCTTGTCTAGTGTGATCCTCACCTCACTCTCTAAATGCCAACAGAGATAAACTCAGTATGGTAATCTTTTTCTTTGATGAAATCCTTTAAATTTTCAGGTAGACATTAATGCATTGTAATTTAACTACAGAAGCAGAGTTTATGCACAAATAGGATTTTTTTACTATAGTTGAATTGATTTAAATCCACTGACAGAATTTGATATATATGCCAGGAAGACAGGTAAAAAGCAGAAAGTCTTGAGAGAAAAGACTGTGAAAATATTGGCTGAAAATTCAAGTCAAAAAATCCAAAGAGAAGGGGAGGTTAAAAAAAGGACAAAAGAATAATTTAAAACAAAAAAAATGAAATACTATGTAAGTGTCTTTCCATTTTGGTTTGTTGGGGTTTTTTTGGTTTTTTTAAGAATTAAAGATGTTTTAACTGACCATGGTTTTAAAAATGTGATCATTTCTGGTAGAATATGAGCAAATTAAAAAGTAAAAATACCTGTACTGGCATGTTTTTTGCATTTTTGTCCCTTTTTCCTTCTTCTTTCTTCTTTTTTTTTTTTTTTTTTTAAACAGAACAAAGGTGGCTTTTCTGTCTCAGTTACCACAGAGATTATACATCTGACAACAGGGAGCTTTGTAAAACACCTAGAAATTATCATAGTTTTGTAAAACAGCTAGAAATTATCACAGCATCAGCTGAAAATCTGCTGCATAATTATATGTAGAAGTGTGCATCTTCAAAGTCTTTTGCAGAACAAGTCTTTTTATTAAAACTACAGAAATATCAAGTATTTACTAACATATAATACTGAAGTGTCAGTTTTCCAGTCTTAAGGAAAAATTAGCATATTCCATCTACTTGAAAAACTCGACACTATCTAAATTACGTCTTTAAAAACATCTAAATGACAATATAAAATATTTGTTAGTTTCTCTGCTATTTTTTATGGATGCAATATGAAATAAATCTACGCAATATTGCAGAAAGTTAGAGGTTGTGAATACTTCCCAATATTACAGACAATTATCATAGCTTCTCTTGGATAGGGCTTATTTGAGATGAATTTTTCCACAGTCCAAAGAAAATTTTTGCCCTTTTTTTGCTTACTTTTAAGGAAATTGTCAGATGTTTCAAAAAATATGGCCAGGGAATTTTTTATTATTTAATTTATCTTTCAAGAAAAAACAAATTAGAACCCCAAACACAACCATTACTAGTAGAAGGAGCAGCCACTTGGTTGTGATGCTATCATATTGTCTTGCTATTGAGCAGACACATGAACCTTTGTCTGTTTCCAAGAAACACTGCCTGAATTTGTCCAGCCTTTATGTAATTTCCACCTTAATGCACCCATCAGCCCAGTCAACAAGAGTGCACCTGATATTCTCCAAATACTGTGTCTGCAGCAGGCTTTGCACCCATGTGTGACAAAACAAACCTGCCTGGCACCCATGGTTATCTCCTGAGGTTAACTGAAGCACTGGCGTGAGGAGTTTACGGAGGGCTCAGGATGACAGGGACTGCAGAAGCGGGATGAAGAGGCAGGGCAGGGATGCATATGGTGCCTAACACCAGGGGAGCACACGTCTCCCTCAAACCAGGAGCAAAACCTAGTAATTTTTGTGTCTCAACATTTCTTTCTGTCAGTGGATGAGTAAGGATGTGTCTCCCCTTCTGTACTGGAGACAGCAGTCTGTTATTAGTGTTATCTGCTTGTCATCTGTCTCCAGCAGCCGAGGTCTGGCCATCATGGCTAAGGAATCCAAAATTCATCAAATAATTTTGGTGTGTTGTCATAATTTCACATAATAGGCTTATTGTTTTTTTCCAAATTAGGAAAATTAGCTTTTCCTCCATAGGAAATTCTATGTCAGTTTCCATCAAGGCCTCTAGAGTCCTCAAAAATTAAAAATAAACAGACACTTCTACTTCAGCCACTGCATGAGGGTGGAAATGAACCAACTTCGGCTCTGTAGCTTCCTTTTTCTTGGGGCTGGGGTACGAGCACCCTGAATCACCCAAAACTGCTGAGAGGCTGGGGTGTTCATCCAACCTTGATGTAATCCCAAAGGTAACTTCCCTTTACATTTCTTCCTTTGGACTTAAAATTACTTGCTGAATATTTGTTTGAAATACTGAATAGACTCCTTGCTTATTTTTCTTTTTTTTTTTTTTTTCCCTGTGTATAACCAATTAATTCCTGACTGCCACATTTCTCCATTTAAATCTTTCCACAATGTAATAGTGGATGCTGGCTGCATTGTTCCACAGGCGAAATAGCTCACATTCCAAAGTCAGAACTAATTTATTTTCAGATGTCACACATATGATGCTATGCAAGCATCATTAGCTTGATATTCCATGAGTAGCAACTGTACCAACACCACAGCTCTGTAAATTAATGGAATCGTGTTTAACATTAATAAACTGTTCACAAATCAAAACATGTCGCAAACTAAATTAGGAAAAGAAATGCTTTCTCAAGTTTAATATTTCAGCATTCAGTTCTTAATGCTTAAAAACTGAGATCCCATATATACTGATATATCTATCAGTCTGAAGCACGGATTATATAAAGGTACAATGATCACCCACACCACACTCTTGATGGAGCGTCTGAATTCTGGAACTACTGATTCTGTGTTCCTTTTTTTCTTTTCTCTCCATTCCTCAACTTGGTAAAAAAATATATATGCAGCTAAACTTCGTTACACACTGAGGTTGTCTTTTCTATATAATTACCAAGTGCAGTATGAAAATGCTACTTTGCAGCTATCTACAAATGAGTATCACCACAGCAGCTTCAAACTGAAAAGTGACTACAGCTTCAGCTCTGTAACATGGCACACCTACAGCTCTAAGATCACCTCATGGCACACCTTAGCTCTAAGATTCAAATTCCTGCATAATTTAGCAGATATTTGAGCTGAGAGTATGTTTTTTATGCAGTGTAGCATTTTATGGTTGGACTCAAGGAACTTAAGGGTCTTTTCCTACTTTAATGATTCTGTGGCTGGGAAGTAGCAGCTCAGGGTGAGTCAGCAGTGTGTGCCCAGGCAGCCAGGAGGGCAAACCCCATCCCAGGCTGCACCAGACACAGCAGCACCAGCTGTGGTTGGGATCATCCTGCTGGGTTCAGCCGCAGTGCTGCCTCGCCCTTAGTCCTGTGGGCAGTGCTGGGCCCCACAGGTTGAGAAGGGTGGGAAGGTCCTTGAATGATCCAAAGAAGGACAATAGAGCTGGTGGAAGGGCTGGAAGCAATATAACACGAGGAGTGGCTGAGGATTTTGGACTTGGTTGCTTTTGGAGAGAAGGAGGCTGACCAGTGACCTCACTGTTCTCTATGGCTTTCTGAGAAGGGCAGGAGGAGAGGAAAGTGCTGATCTCTTCTCCTCAGAGTTCAGCTAGAGTACAGTGAGAATGGTTCAAAGTTGCATCAGGGGAGGTTCTGAACAGACATTAGGAAACATTTCCTTAGCAAGAGGGTAGTCAAACTTAAACAGGCTCCCTAAAGAGGTGGTTAATGCCCTGTGCCTGTCAGTGCCTTAAAAGGAGGCATTTGAACAATGGTCTTAATAATGGGCTTCAACTTCTGTCAACCCATGGAGTGATCAAGAAGCTGGAATAAATGACCACTATAGGTCCCTACCAACTGGAGCTACTATATTGTATTGTCCTGTAATGCATTATATTTTATTGTATTGTATTTTATTCTGTTCTTTGTGTTTACTCCTCTACTAGTTATTTAGCTATATAGAACTACTTTATTGTGATTAGGCAGGAAGAAAAAAGGAGGTTTGTCAACATAATTTTGCAAAACTCAGTCATATAAACGTATAATAATTTCTGTATGCAGGTCAACCTGCTGAACTTAGGAGACATTTCCCAACTTGAAGGAAAGTATGGTGAAGCAGGAGAAAAAATGCTTTCTGGCATGCAAATTGAACTGCTGGGAGAACTTGGGGTGGGTGGAATTACATGTATGTGTGTGAATAAATGTTTTTAAAAACAAGGATTCTGTGATATAAAACTGTGTCCCATCTAAAGTAATCCTTTGCCTCCACTGTGTCATTATAGGAGTGAACAAAATGAGAAATTGGATGCTTAAGATTAGACTTTTTGAGTAGTATGAGAAATTGCTGATGACCCATGCTTCTTGCAGCCCTACTTTTAGAGTAGTATTACCTCAAATACTTCAGATTTTAGATTTAACAAAGCAGTACCAACTTAAAAGAGCAGATTTCCTTACTGAATTTTCTTTCTTCTCAAAAAACAATTCCTTTCATCACTGTTAATACTATTTAGTTTTGAATAGAATTGTTCAAATATTACTGGTTCATACCATCTGTTTCTCAAGTACACTAGATTAGTTGCATCTAGTATTTTTGGCTCTTTCAAGCTGAAATAGAGAATATAATAATACGAAAGTAGGGAAAATATAACCATAAAGCCATAAAAATTTAAAAGATGATTTATGGTGTGGTGTTCCAGCATTATCTCATTTTGTTAAATTACCTACTTTTCATTAGAATAGTGTTCCTTTATCTTTGTGCCTAATTACAACATTCACGCTTTCCTTGTACGCACTTAGAGGCGATTCAGCATTCTAAGGAACTCTAATTAAACTCAATGTGGCATCAAATGCCTACAGGAAGTCTCAGGGACATATAACTGTCCTTTTGTAAGACACACAATAAGTACTTTGAAAGCCATTTAAGCTACAGAACAAATGAGAGCAGGGGTAAGAAGGGGGGGAAGAAGTAAAATCTAAACACACTAAAGATTGCTAGTTATATCAGGGATGTCCTACAGCTGCACTAGGCTACTTGCCAAAAGCCCAAGGGCCATTACTACTTTGAATATCAATTTACATATACCTTTAAAGGGAATAACAAGTCTTACTTTGCTTGCAACTTCTTTGGTAGTTCAATACAAACTGTTTCTCTGAGCTGCTAAAACCTAAGCACCTGCTGCTGATCTGGAACTTGCTGGAAAGAGGGCGTGTGGGGGTCACATATTTACAATGAGCTGTAAACGGGCTCTTTGCCACGTGTTGCACAGCTCATGAGCAGCACCTTACAGCTCACCTGATATGACAGCCTAGGCTTTCTGGGCTATCAGAAACCTAGCCACTGCTCTGAAGAGTAGGAAGCAAGCTCTTCCAGCACGCAGGCTGTGAGTGAATTCTCATCCACAGAAAACCTCAACTCAACATAAAATTTTATACAGAAAAATCAACTCAACAATATAAATATTCATATACAAGCAAAAGGTCTACATTTTGAAAAAAATAACTCTAAAGAAAGAAAATGTTTGTGTTGTTGGGTGTAGTGCATGCTTGTAGCCCTACATATAATGAATTACATTCAGTACAATGTGTAATCCAACCCATTTAAAGGTATCTTGATAGTACTGCTAATAACAAGTGGGCAAGGGCTTCCTACCTTTAACCCTAAGTTAGGTCAACTGTAAGAAATGTAACTAAACACTACTTCTTCCAAAAGTATTTAGAAAGCTTGCCCAACTACAGGCCAAGTTCTGTAGGGTTGCTTTTTTGTCTTTGCCACCAGTCCCTCTCAGTAAAGCAGTGCATCTGCATTACATTTTAATTTACACAAAGGCATTTGATTTATACAATAGCAAAAAGAAGGAAGATTTATTTATAATCACCTGTGCATATGCTTGGCTTCCTTTTGTTTTTTGGGGGGTTCTGAACAACATGGGTTGGTGAGCATAACAGATTGAAACAAATTATCATCCTTTTTCCTCCCTACATACTCCCTGTAAACTTCTTTCTTCAGTTCTTCCCTTCCTCTAACAGAAAAGAAAAAACCCTATCACCTGTAATAGTTTCCCCAGATAACATCACTGGAATACAGACACATGTCTACTCCAATATGATTTGTATATTAATTTAAATACACACCTTCTTTTTAAAATTCATCAACTTTGTAAGCACAATGAATTTCTACTTCTATCAGTAAATAATATAAAATGCATTAGATTGTTCATCATTATTTACTTGTGATTAGAAAGCATTTAAGTGGAAGATTAAAGCTGAAGAAATAATATCATATGGAAAGAAGTTGTTATCTGGTGCAGTGCAAAGCAACCCAAAAGAGTATTTCTACTGCTCTTTAACTCTGCCTTGAATTATACATGTTCTAGGGTTAAGATGGGGGGCGGGGGGTGGGGTGGGGGGGGAGGAAGTTTTTTTTTTTTTTAATGCATGAGTAACATTAAGATAAAAATTTCAGGTTTTATTGACTGTCAGCTTCCGATGAATACACCCTACATCTCTGGGCAGAACAGAGTATAAGTTTTAGTTATATGTTAATTTGCGATGTCATAAACTTCTGAGCCTTTCTGGGCTGTATTCTACATAACTAGAGGAAAAACTGAAAAATTGCACTCAAAAATAGATAAGAGAGAAAAAAAATAGTGCAACCCTGGTTTTAGTTCCGTCCTTCCTCCAAATTTCCTGTCTTGGCCTGAAGGACTGTCAAAGGACATTTAAAATTATGAAGTCAAAAGCAGATCTGAAACGGTGGATCAAAATCCCCTCAAAGGAGCCCCAAACCCACAGGAGGGTGAAATACAGCCTCCCTCTCAGCCTTGAAAGAAAAGGAAGGAAAAGCCCCTGACACACAGGGGCTAGGAGGGAATTGCAGCATGTTTCAGCCAGATCCCCAAACTGGATTGCCAGGGAGTCAGGAAATCTGCCAAGACAAACACATGCTGTTTAATGTAGACCAGCCCAAGATAATCTGTGCCTCAGTTCCTCACTCATAAAACAGGAAAACATTCCATGCTTTATGGGGAGAAGAACGTACCTGAAACATTTTGATCCCATAGTAGAAGAAGGAAAAAAATTCCCAAAATCTACCATCTCCATTTGATGGACAAAACATGAAGAGACAAAGGTTAAACAACTTGCTGCAATCACACACAGAGACAGGAGTACAGTCAGAAATTAAATCCAGACCTCTGAAATTACAGTCCAGTGTTTTAATCACAAAATTCTTTTATTTTCCTTGATTAAAACAGGAAATGAAAACACAAGCATGAGCTTATTCTGTAACTTAACATATTACCACAAGCACCTTAAAAAAATATACATAGTTCAAATATGGTTGTCTCATCCACATGAATATTTTGATGAAACAAAAGACATGCATGTCATTCTGGAGGAAGCACGTCATCCAACACCTGGTCTTTATGGGCCTGAATAAACACTGTAACTTCTGAGTTGAAACAACCCTGTATTGTTTTAAAAACTATCTGTTTATGTGAATTTTATAATTATAAAAAATGTGTATAATTTACAAGATTAACAATGTTATGTGTGACTAAACTACATTGAGACCAAAGAAATTTGCCACACCACCTAAGGAAAGGAGGAAGATACAAGTGGTGCTGCTATTTGACAGTAAGGAAAGCATTCTTTTTTTTTAATGTGATGCTAGATACCTTTGGTTTTCCAGAAAGATTCACAAATACAAAACTATTTTCCCCCTCAGCTACTGTCTTTTACCTGGAAGACCCCAATCAGGGGCAGGGAAGTGGCCTGAGGGTGAAGTGCTCTGATGATCCACTGTTTTCTACCTTCCTTCCCAAGACCTTAGATTCTCTTTTCCATCTTGTACTTACATGAAGATTCATCACATGATGAAAATGAGTTTGTTTCCATCACAAAGATGTAAGAGCGCCCCTCACATCATGCAGGATTTTCTCTTCGGGGTCACAGAAAAGGTGCGCTTTGGGTTATGTTAAGTTGCCCAGGAACACAGCCTCCTCACTGGAGTTTTAACACAGTCATGTTACTGGTTTTAGACATTCTGTTTTCCACTGTTTGAAAGAACTGGGTTTTTTTCCGAACTACAATTGCTTCATCACTTTTCTTCAATGGACCGAATCTTAAAAAATTTACTATTGTCCCAAACTACAGGGGAAAATCAGGCATAAGAACATGCAAATTTATTCTGAATAATTAACACCTCAACAATTCTTCCAAAGTAATAATCATTTCTATCTGGTGGTACTATTACTTCTCACCTATTTCTCCTAAGCATCCAGCATAGAGGCATCAAAGGCCACAAACACATTAACTGATTTCAGCCAGAGTTCAATAAAACAGGGATTTCTCAAAGTTTCTTGGGAAGCCAAGTTCCTCCACAAAGGGCTCTGGAAGGAAATGTTCAGTTCCTGGCATCTTGGGCAGATTCAGAAAGGTCACGTAGGGAAAAAATGCAACAGTGACAACAGAGACATTTCCCATACACCTGCCATGACTGAGCGTAGAGGCATTACATTCTGCCTGCATTCTGTGTGCCTTCCTCACTTCACAAAGGCCTCATCAGATTTTCCAGAAGCCCTTAAGAGTCAACAAACTGAATATTCAAATATTAGCTGTCTTCCATCCCAAGCTCCCTTCAAGGTGGCACTACTAAGTTAAACTGCTTCAAAACAGGAATTTGCCCAATAGGTAAAGTTTAATCTATTTAACTCTTACCATACAATTAAAATATATATATATATTAGAGAACATGCAGTCTTTTAGAATTATGTTATCTTCTAAGAGCAACACTTCTAGAAGGAAAAACAACTGTTTCTGCCCTTCTGCTCTTAAGACTCCAAGATTTTAATGCCCATTGCTTTGTTTTAAATCACAGTAAAACAAACAAACAAACAATCACACACACACACATTCTCTGGGATTTGTAAAGCATACCTTTTATATTCACACACTTTTATCTTTCTGAACAGGTAGGATATATCTCTTTTGAGAGGCAAAACTAAAAACACTAATGATGCAAAAAGTGAAAGGATAATGCAGTGAGAGAAAGGATTGCAAAAGGGTTGTACCCTAATAAAACAACCCCCGAGTAGCACAGTCCTCTGGACTGCAAAGGTTAATCAGAAACTAATTTTTTGACAATTTTAAAATTTTATTTCCTTTGCAAATTAATCTGTATTATCTATTACTATTTTTGATGATTTTAATACTTTTGATAAATAGGATAGATTGTAATTCTCCATTTTTACAGAAAAATCCCTAGAAATCTTGACAGAAAATAAGGACATCTCCAAATAATCTGTAGTAATGTAAGACTATGTAGTTTAATCTTTAGATTTCTATGAAAACATCTCGATTTCATTACCTGAAGGTCAAGATGCTTTTTTTGCACTGTCTAGTCTGACTGCATAACACACATTTTGTCTCTGACAATCTTTAATTGCCAATTAATTCTAGGACTCTACAGCATGGACTGCATAAAAATACCTTGCTAGATGGTATCTACATAGGTAACATTTCTTATCCCTTAAAATTCATTAGGCGTAATTTTAAACCAAGTTACAATGGTTTTATGTTTCAGGTTTCCACTGAAGCATGTATTTTTTAAGCACTAATACCAGCAGCAATAGCTCTTGTGTGGCTCAGTGCAAGGCTGCACTGTGCAGACATTGAATGGAAAGAGTCCTTTGTTCCGTGAAAGCTCCTTCCAAGCAGTTAGGTATTCCTTTGCATTTTCCCACTCTTCTTCTTTTCTGTCTTACAAAACGACCTGCATGATTTTTATACAAAATATTCAGTTTTTAAAAAATCATGATCAGTTTCTGAAAATAGAATAATTATACCACCAAAACATGGCACTTTATTTGAAGGACTGATTTTTAAAAAAATTGAAATGCAATTAAGCATGCAAAGAGGCAAAGACCTCTAATCCCAGAAAGCTCCTGGGCCTCATATGATAAGACCCTCACGACTTCTCTCTAGACCTTTGACCTGACCTAGTTTTTCTGAAGTTTCAGGTTTCTCTTCAATCTACAGGATATTAAAAAAAAAAAAAAAACCTACCAGCAGTGTACTCTTCACTTTTTAATGGCAGGTTCAGAACAACGATGGCACACTACTGCTTCCAATACCAATGGTACAAGACCCATTGTGAAGTGTCATAATCCAGATAACAGGATTTTCTAATTTTTTTAGCTATTTCTTTATTTTAAATTAGCATTCCAAACCAGCAAAGGTTCCATAGCAAAGTGTTGAAAACCTAGGACAAACCAGGATGAAGGATGTCTTGGGAACCCTCATTGACTTCCACCTGAGGAAGTCACATACTCATTAATTCTTTTTTTCACTACATCAGTTGAAAGGTCCTATTTATGCTGGCTTTTGTGAAATATTAACAAGTTCATCTTCAGTACAGGAGAAGCACTTTGAAAATACTAGGGAAGCCACAAGAAATAAAATTAATTACTTGCTCTAGAGCAGAAGTGAATCAACGCAAAATCTGGTTCCCAGATTTATTAGTCTGACATAGGCCAGAAAAGAAAGGCCAAGGAGAATGTATCTCATGATAAGTAAGATGGACAAACTGGTGGCGACTGATAGGCAGAAAGATGAGCTATTCAGTGACTTCTTTGCCTCAGTGTTCACCGGAAGTCACCCTTTCCACACAAATCTTTGATCCTCTGCATGAGTATGGGGGAGTGAAGTCCCTCCCACTAAGTGAAGAGCAGGTTTCGGATCACTTGAAGAAGCCGAATAGCCCCAAGTCCATGGGACCTGATGAGATACATTCCAGAGTCCTGAGGGAACTGGTTGATGTTCTTGCCAAAACAATTTCATCATACTTGAAAAGTCAAAGTAGTCAAGCGAACTCCCTGCTGACTGAAAAAAAGAAACATCACTGCCATTTTTAAAAAGAGAAGAAAGGAAGATGTGTGGAATCACACATCACCAGACTGGCGAGCCTCACCTCTGTGCCTGGAAAAATCATGAAGCAGATCCTCCTAGAAGTTATCCCCCAGTATATAAAAGACAACAAATTGACCTAAGGCAGCCAGGACAGCTTTTACTAAGGGCTGTACCTGACCAGTTGGGTGTGTTTTTGTGACAGAGTGACAGCAACAGTCAGTAAGAGAAGAAAACTGCTATCATCTATCTAGACTTCTGTAGGCCTTGATTCCATCTTATGTGCCACCCTTATCTTCAAACTGGAGAGATCTGGACTATTCAGCAGATAGGGAAATGGCTGGATGGATGAAGCCAGAAAGTTGTGGTCTAAGGCTTTGTGTCCAGATGGAGGCCAGTGATGAGCAGTGTTCCTCAAGGCTTTCTCTCAGGATGGGTGCTCTACAATATCTTCATCAGTGACACAGACAGTGGGATCAAGTGCACCCTCAGCAAGTTTGCAGACGACACAAAGCTGAGAAGCGCCATTGGGACAACAGAGGGACAAATTTGAGAAACAGGTCCATGAGAACCTCATGAAGTTCTACAAATTCAAGTGTCAAGTGCTGCACCAGGGCTGGGAAAATCCCAGACATGAACAAAGACTGGGAGACCAAGTCACTGAAAACAGCCCTTTGAAGAACTTGGGGGTTCTTGTGGATGAAAAGCTGGACATGATCCAAGAGTTTGAGCTCTCTGCCCAGAAGGACAATTATATCCCAGGCTGCATCCAAATGGTGTGTCCAGCAGGGTGAGGCGGGGGATTCTGCCACTCTATATGGCCCTCATGAGACCCCATCTGAAATCTTGGGTCCAGCTCTGTGGTTCTCAACACAAGAAAGATGTGGACCACTTAGAGTGGATCCAGAAGAGACCATGAAGATGATCAGAGAGCTGAAGCACCGTAAAGACAGGCTGAGAGAGCTGGGGGTGTTAAGCCTGAAGATAGATAAGGTTTTGGGATGATTTCATTGCAGCCTTAAAAGGTTCTCATAAAAAGGAAGGAGGGGATTTTATACTGGTAGACAGTGGAGGACTAAGTGCAATGGCTTTAAACTGGAAAGGGGCAGGTTTAGATTAGATGTTAAAAAGAAATTCTTTACTCAGAGGGTGGTGGAGAGCTGTAACAGGCTGCCCTGAGAAGCTGTGGATACTTCACCCCTGGAAGTGTTTAGTGCTAGGCTGGATGTGACTTGGAACAACCCAATAAAGTGGAACTTGTCCCTGCCCATGGCAGAAGGGTTGGAACTGGGTGATTTTAAGGTCTCTTCTAATCCAGACCATTCTATGTTTCTCTTTTCCTCCTTATAACTGAATCAGCAAGTGAGCCCAGGTGTCTTGCAGAATCATCAAATCACCACTAAAGTCAAAATGACACTAACAAACAGAGGTTTTACCCAGCTACTCAATGACAGGAT
Source organism: Hirundo rustica (assembly GCF_015227805.2). Taxonomy (NCBI): domain Eukaryota; kingdom Metazoa; phylum Chordata; class Aves; order Passeriformes; family Hirundinidae; genus Hirundo; species Hirundo rustica. Next base: position 44,139,446 of record NC_053488.1, read on the forward strand.
TCTAGTCTTGTTTTACCTTCAAGTAAACCTTGGCTCTTCAAGTTATAACAATATAGCAAGGGTAAATTTGCAACCACAGCAACCTAAGCATTTTACCCATTCATTTTTGACCGTTCTTCTAGCCCATACTTGCCCTGTAAACAATTACTGTTCCAACATGATTTTGTGGTAATTTCCTAGCTCAAAACATCAAATAAGCCAGCAGAAGTCACTCAAGAATAGTCAGCCAAATCAAAACCCACTGTAACACAATGCCTAAAAATGCCTCTGTCGAAAAAGATTGCATCCATTCTGTGAGTTTTTGATCAAATTAGATACTTTTAGCAAGAACACTGTGGTTGCAGGCAGTGTTTACTGAGTTTATGAGCAAAATTCTGACAGAACAAAAGTAGTCAGAGCACATTAATTTTCCAGAGAGTACTTACTGAAGATTGTGATTTGGACTGTTTGTTGGACCTGCAAACATAAAACAAACAAGTATTGATTACAAGTTTAGCTCAAGGACAACATAATAAAAAAAGTCAATAGCAATCTAAAAGAATTGTCTCTTTAAGGAAGGTTTATGTCAGGATTCAAACAAAACTCTCTGCATTCCTGAACATAATTATAAATATATTGTTATTTTCCAAGCCACAAATAAAAATCACATGAATCTACTGTCTGCTCCAGCAGCAACTTGAATGGACTTAAGTTTTTTTCATAAAATATTTTCCACCATAAAAACACAGGCAGTTAGACAAGGTGTTATCTTGACTCATTGCTTACCTTTTTTTTTATCTTTTAATAAGCCCCAACTGAGCCTTACTATCAGAATTTAGGATGTGGCAAGGGGATGATAACTTTTGTCACAGCAGGAAAAAGCTCAATACTCAGCACTTCAATACTCCGTCACTACAAACTAAACTGTGGAATTAATTATTTACATTACAAAATTTAAAAAAAAATAGAAAAATGCATCTAGAATTTTTTCTCCCATCTCTCCACAGGCAAGCTAAATGAAAGGTTGGCTTCCAGACTAGATTATTAAATCTCCAAAATGCAATATAAGCACTTATTGAAAGGTGTGGTGTACCTTCAAATGCAAAGGACAGAATTTGAGTCCACACTTCACACAGCAGTACAGAACTGATGTTCACAAGGATGGGCCCAGAACTATGAATATCACACAGAAAATGACTGCTCATCAGCTTTTGCTCTTTTTTTTTTTTTTTTTCTCCACAGTGAGTTTAGCAGCAGAGTAAAAACTCCAGGCAATGAAATATTACCTTTTTGCCCTTTTTACTGGCACTTCTTTAATTTTTTTTTTTTTTCCACTGCGTATTTACAGACCTTTACATCTGTATTTACTTTCTTTTATTACCACTACAGGGGCATCAAGTTCAACTGAGAAGTCCTGTGCTGGGAGAGAGGCCCCAGGCACTGACTTTATTTTCTTCTGTGTTGAGAATTTTTTTTTAAAACGTTAAATTCATTTCTCATTATACTATGGTTAAAACTAATACCTAGTCTATAAAGTAGTCTGTAGTCATAAAAGCCAGGAACTCACCAAGCCTGACAAACAAAACTCCTGTTGCAGTTATTGTCTTCATCCCATTGGAAGCCACACACTGGTAGTATCCTGTGTCTGTGGTATCCAGATCCTGGATTCTCAGACGTGAACCATAATCTGTTTTTCTGATGATGATCCGTCTTGGCTCCTGAACCACTGGAGCATCATTTTTTAGCCATCTGACATTCGGAGATGGATTTCCTGCTACCTTGCAATGGAGGATTGCTGTTTGCCCCTGGACTACAGTGATATTGTTTACTGGTTCCAAGAAGGTCAGGAAATAACCTAAGAGAATAAAAGGTCATAAAAAATGAAACTTTACTTAGGTTGAGGTAAAAGCCTGCTCAAAGGTACTTTTGTAAGAGAGAACCTTGAAAACAATTTCAGTTTTCTTTCAAGCTCAAAAAAAGCAATTCACTACCCTAAGAAAACTATAGCACCACACTCCAATTTATGTTTCATTGCTGACGTCACATTTGTGTGCAGATTTGAAGGTCAATCAGGAATTGATACCATTACACTCCTAACTGCCTATTTGGACACCTGTTTTGAAGCATCTACATCTAACATGCTAAAATACTAACATCCTAACATACATCTAATGCTGTTCTGTTCTAACAGCAAAATACACTCTTGTCCCCATAAAAGAATAATCCCAGTTGTAGCCATATTGGAATATCATGGTGATTTTACCACATAATCTTCTTAGATGATCACATATTTTTCTCAAAAAATCTGTAACTGGAAAAGTTACTTCTAGATATTAATTTGACTTGTTAGCTACTCAACAAACACTTAAAATTAGACTGATTTGGACAGGTTTATAATAAGTTTTAAAGATGATATGTCTCATATTCAATTTAATGAAAAAAGTCTCAATTGCAGAAGTAACCTGTGAGAGGACCCATAAGCTGATTATAGACTGCCATTTTTTACACCAAGTCAAAATATATGGTCAAGGAAATGTCCACATAGATACTGTGTAATAACGTTTTGTAGTTATTTCGTAAGTAAAAACTACAAGCCCTAATTAGTGGTTTGTTGAAAGCAAAGGGTTTGTCAAGAAGGATGTATTTGTCATCTCAAGGATGATAAAAAAAGAGAGAATTGATGGAAGAACACTGTCAAAACCTGACAATCAAATCTTTTGTAGGTTATTATTTATAAATTTAATTTGGTGTTAGGAGTCCTGCAACTGATACATAGCACACACTGAAAGCTTGACAACATGTAATCCCACTGAAACAATAATGTTCTTATATTACCTTAGAAAACAGGTAAGAAAAGTATCTAGCTGTCATGCTAATATGTTTGTACCGGTGAATTTAGACCTTCTAGACATAAAGCACCAGGAACTCAAATTAATTATATTTTTATGGCAGCTGGATCCAAATATCAAATAAGTTTGTTAGATGCCCACATATGGGCATTTCCTATCAGTCAGATTATTTTGCAGTTGTTTAATTAAGAAATATCATATTACTGTACACGAATCAAACACCAGTAAAGAAATGGTCTACACCGACAGTCTAATTGCTGAAATACCTTAAGAAAATTGATGCTCTGCTTTGATTTATATTTGACAGGACCGTGAAAATCAGTTCCTCTATAATAGCTAAGTATAGCATTAGAGAAGGGAGCAATAGAAACATCAGAATATAATAAATGTACAAAGCCAGATATTGCTGGAAAACTGGGTTTTCCTGTGCAGTACATTGTTTTCTACCACTGGCCTTTCAAAAGAAATCCTGTTATAATGAATAATATGAAAATACAGTGTAGGCAAGTGCAAACTTAGTCTGTCACTAAATAGAAAATTAAATAAATCCGTGTACATAAAATCTCCATATAATACTGACATTTACAGGAAAATTATTTTATCCTTTTTGTCATAATATAATTAATTATTATTTATGTAATTTTATATTGGTTGTCCCTATTTTTAACTTAAAATCCTTAGCTGATATTCTGACGGAACACAAACCATATCTATTTTTGAATAACTTACATAAATGAGAGAAAAAGTATATTAATGCTTTCAGCAATGTTACACCACAACAATGTCATTTGTTATGGTTTCAAGTTACATTACATAGCTGAAAAAATAGAAATACTATGATGACATCCTGACAGGGAAAACAAACCAGTAAATTTACTTCTTGATGTAGTCAACAGAAGCCATTGATTAAAACTTCTACTTAACCCAAGATTTTACATACAAAAGCATTTCTAGCAGCATGAAAGAAAGCATGACCAGTTCTACCACAAGTTAGAAAAGGATTTTATACTGCTATTTCACTCACAGCTTGCTATTTAGAGACTTATTTCACTACTTTTTCATAACCTGTATGTAGTTTATTCTCATGAGTACTATTGAGATACTGGGCTACACCCACAGGGACACCACTTAGAAGAGAGAGAGGATACCTGATTGGGTAGTGGCTTGTCCCTGCCTCTAGGCCCTGCCCCCTGGGGAAAAAGGCCCGGGACGGGCGGAGCCTCGCTCTCTCTGGCACCAGCATCCACTCCACAGGGAAAGGACTCCAGAATAAAGGTGTTATATCCCACCCAGTGAGAGAAAGCAGGTTCTTTCCTTTTGCCATTGGCGGTCGTCTGGTCTCATAAAGAAATACCTCACACCCTGAACTGCACACTGTCTATATGCTGGTTTCATTTCCTCTTTGAGAAGTGATGTTTATGTACTCACTGATTCTGAAGTATTTGTATGACAGAGCGGACAGCCATTTTTTCAGCTGCTCTGTTATTTGGTGTCCACTTTAGATAACCCATAATTGAAATTCTTTCAAACAAAGTGGAAAATTTAACCAACCATGTTCTAAAGAATGCTTTCTTTATTTAATTTCTGTGGTAATAATCACTAGTTACTTTTTTGGTAATGTACGTCACACCACAAACACAGTGTGGATGCCAGTTTGATGGAATGCTTTGGGGATAAAATCATATTTTCCCAGGAAAAAATAGGATCTCAACAATGTGAAAAGCAATTTTTTTTCTAATGTAGTTCTTCTGTCTCAGTAAATCTTAATTTGGACAGGTACAAAGGGAAATGAAATGTGAAAATAGTAGAACTTATACTTAACTTGTGTCCTGTATTTTGTGTTAAGCACCAGTCACGCAGAATTTTTTTAAACTGGAACAGAATTGCTAATCTGTTTTAACACTAACAAAATTTTGAAACAGAAAAAAATACTCTCTATAAAATATTTTGTGCCTGTTACATATTGCCAAACTTGCACATATCCTGTTGTAAATGTCATATTATAAAGAATTGTATTTTATTTGGGAGGCAGGTAACAAATAGATTTTTTTTTTTTTTTTTTTTTTTTTTTTTTTTTTTTTTTTAATGCAAGCATAATGTCCAGAAATTTCCTGTGAAATTAATATTGTTATATACTGGGTTTTACACTCTGGCTTGCTTCCAAGGGTCATTGAAATTAAGGAAAATGCTCCCTTTGCCTTCAGTGATCTTTGGCATCTTCAGCTATATCAAAAGGAAAATCTATCTGGTAGATATTTCTGCATTTGCTGTAGGCAGCAATGCTGTAAATTAAATTTATCTTTCATTATGGTTTCTAACATAGTCTACAACCAATACTAGTATTTATTTTTCTTGAACAGATTATAAACTGTTCTGTCAAGAAGCTATGAGAGGACAATGCAACTTAATCTCTACATTATGTTTTGCTATCATATTCTATGTACTCTATGAATAACTTAGCTTCGGGAAATGATTTGACATGAATTCCAGCAAAACTCTTTCATATTTGGAAAAACTTTGTTAGGGTGCCAGTACTTCATATTTTTAAATGGAATAAATTTGATATAAATATATCAAACAGAATCCCACAGCAAATTAACATTAAGATGACAGGTCTATTATTCATGTTTTGGCAAGAATATAAAAATACGCTTTTCCAGTGTGTGTCAAATCATTGTCAAGATACGCACAAGAACAGATACTAAACTAAAAACCTACAGGGTGCAACTATTACTAAGACCTCATAAGCATATTATATTTCTTAGTTTTATTTACATTATTCTGGCACTTACATGTCCAAGTTATTGGCTTAAACCATATGTGTTATTCTTGGCATAAACACAATATAAAATTATTGCTCTGCTTTTGTTGTTTTAAGATCTTTACTGTGATTTTGAAGTTCATTCTAAAAAATAATTTAAAACTCCCTAGTTACTTTAGATCATGTAAATTCTAGCCTAATTGTTTTCAAGTTTTACTTCCTGTTCATTTTTTATTTTCACTTTTACACTTTTTTTAATAATGTTATTTCAAAAATAATTATGCATTCATAATTTTAAAATGAGCTTCAATATGGCAACCATGAATAGAACAAATAAAAAAAAAAAAATTAAAGCTCTTTTTATCTCAGAACTTCCAAGTCATTTACGAATATTGAAGTCTCATGAGATGGGATGATACCATCACCCTTATTTTCCAAAAGCAGAAAGTAGAGCAAGGGAAGTCTAAATGATTTGACAATTTGCACATGGACTAAGTATCAGTATCTATGATACTACAATGAGATTCACACCTTTCTGTATTCCCGAGATAATGATGCTCTGAGATAATAATCCACTTTTGCTCCTATCAAAGTGGATTCACCTTTCTTTCTGCGCTTCACAAGGAACACAAACCCTGAATAGTTTTTGAGAAAAAGGAAAATCTGATTCATAAATTGCTAGATACCTAAAGACACAACAGTCTTTTCAGACCAAGTGGTCTTAAAGACTAGGTATGTCTGAAAATATTTATTGTATACATGTTTTATCACTTGTTAGAATACTTATTTCTCCATAAGACACATATTTTTATTTAAATAACCTTGAGTAATTAAATTAATGATATTTCCATCATCAGCAAAGTCACATTTTCCCACAATAAGACATAATTTTTCACCTCGGATGGATACTTTAGCTTATGGAATGCTGAAGAAGACACCACTGTTCCAGAATTTACTATGCTATGAACACAGTACTAAGCATAAAGGGTTCACAAAATTGCAAGGTAATCTATAAAGACTATCCAAGATATGCAGAGTTTCCTAGGCTCACAAAAGAACTGGACTCTTATTAGAGATAATTTATGTGAAAGTTGATGAAATTCAAATAATGTCTTTCTAGAGGTGTGTGTAACAACACCACCATAAGTACATGAGTTTAGAGGACATGAATGACACCGTAACATCTTGGCAGGTGGTGGGAGTCCAATAAGGTGTGACTCCTTCCACAAGTAAATCAGAACTCCAAATAAACTGAGAAACATCATCCTACTGAGGAGGGTAGATTGAAGCCAAAGACTTGTGATTTCTTGCACAGAACATTTTCTTAAATAAAAAACAGTCTCCCCAGTTCTTCACACTCTGTTTTATTTAATCCAAATATGAAGATGAGTGATTTACGGTTTATTTGAGACAGGTTAGAAAATGGAAGGGATGTTGGCAGTCTCCCAAAATACATATGAGTAGTTAAGGAAACTACACTATTATATACTGCCACATATTTCCAGATGAAATGATACCTTTGCAGACTAATTTAATCCAATTTGCATCTCATCCTTCACCCTATTTTTGTATCTCAATGTACAAAAGTCCATCGAGAAACACATAAAATAAGTCTATTTGGTTCACATTCTCTTGAAATGGAACAAAGAATGAACAACCACCAATCCATGAATGAAACAATGTGCACATTCTCCTCACCTCTGAAACCAGTGGGTTTTCAGGACCAAGTGAGAATATGTTAGAGTTATTTGTGCAAAAGAGGAAGACACCAAGCGAGGCTTGCTTGAAAATAAGGTTGAGGAACCAATCATTTTTGCAAAGACTGTTTTGCCTGTTTTGAGTCTATTCTAAAATTAGATTTTTTTTTTTTTTAATGGGAGGTTACAAGCAAATCAGAATAACTAAAGAGGAAGGAAGGAAGGAAGGAAGGAAGGAAGGAAGGAAGGAAGGAAG